>NC_089240.1:37059754-37409308 GCF_963924675.1 Phocoena phocoena | reverse complement strand
AGCCTTACCCCCAGTAGAATCCTATGTTGACAGAAAAAGCCTCAAAATCTCTTGCTTATCCACTAACTTCATTTGAAAGTGAGCATCCATTTAGTACCATAAATGTGTATTATAGTGATCACACAATCAATCAAGCAGCTGATAGTACCTGAGAAAACACTGTCATGATCTGAAACATGTTTCTGGTCCATAATGTCAATCTAGGCGGGCTTCCCTGGTGGCGCAGTGGTTGAGAGTCCGCCTGCCGATGCAGGGGACACGGGTTCGTGCCCTCGTCCGGGAGGATCCCACATGCCATGGAGCGGCTAGGCCCGTGAGCCACGGCCGCTGAGCCTGCGCGTCCGGAGCCTGTGCTCCGCAACGGGAGAGGCCACAACAGTGAGAGGCCCGCGAACTGCAAAAAAAACAAAAACAGAACAAAACAAACAAACAAACAAAAAATCATAATGTCAATCTTGTGAAAGTTCACTGTTAGATTCTTCATAATAAATATTTTGGTACATTTTCAGATTTATCCTTATGATCTAGGAGTTCATTTTATGATGGCGATGTTCCGCTTTGGCTTCAGCTTTGACTTAATATGATTTTTTAACACTGGCCTTTTAGTATTTGGCCAAAAGGTGTATTCAGTGAACTGTAATGAAGACCATGCATGGGTCCTGACGGGAAATAGATAATCCCTGCAATGCTTGGTAGAGGTCTGTGGCTCCAAACTTGAATAAAGGGAAATCTTGAGTGGGTTTTTTGGTTCCCAGAGGAGGGCTGGCATCGATGAGAAGATGTACCTACCTCCCTTACCCTAATTAAGGGAATAAGAGAAGTGAGATGGGGTCCCCCTGACAGATGACATGGGTCAGGGGGTGCGGAAAGGGTATTATTATGGGGAGGCACATTTGGTATCTTCAATAGGCCAAGCACTGCTGAGAAGAGATGCATAAAAGAACCTCATGATATTGCAGTAACAAAATTAAACCCCCTTCTTAGATGGGACTTCAGGCAGGACCTCCTCAGTCCAGATTTCTCTTTAGACCAAATGCTATCAGCATGAGGATTGGAGATGTTTGGGTGTCTACTGACAGATGCAGGAATTAATTAAGCATAGTAGTGGAGGTGCTATGGGGCTGCAGGGATTAGAATCCCCAGGGTCACCAGGTCGCCAGTGTGGAGCTCAGCTGTCCAGACCCCTAACTGCTTACCGGCTGCTTACTTCTCCTCATTGTTCACAGAGATATTTGAAGCAGAATAAAATTTACCTTCCGATTGCACAACACGCCTAAATTGTTCCCTACAATTCCTGAACTTATCTGGATATTTATTGAGCACCTAATAGGAAGAAAACCGATATTCAAAAGAGCGCTTGGCATTGTCATAGAACAAGGTGATTAGGAGTCTGAAATATGGATTCCATCAGCTCTTTGACTACATCAGCTTTTTGACCTCGGGCAAGCTGTTAAAAATTCCTGAGTCCTAGTCTTCCTCATCTGTAAAATGAGATTAAAACTCTGACAGGACAGATGAACTGTAGCTACCCATTTTTTTCAGCTGGAGTTCTCAAGTCTCCTCAACCTTTTGGCTATTTATCTGGCCTCACCTACCTCACCTCGTTAAGGTCTTTGAATTGTCCTCCTGGTAGAAAATATTCAAGTTTGAGGAGGGATGTCAAATTGGGCATAAGCTCTGTTCATTCTGGATTCGGGATTCAGGCAAATCAGGAAGCGGCTGGGGTCTGTTTAAGGGCAGGCCAAGGAGCTAACAGGAAAGACTACCTCCCAAGGGAAAGCAAAATCCAACCAGTTTGACTCAAGACCGAGGGGGCAGCAAATTTATAGTATCACCAAAACTCTGATCAAAATATTTTAGTTAACATCTTAGTGTACTCAACGATGGAAAGTGTACACTATTATAGTATTTGCCAATTTGGAGATTTCTGATGGTTTAGGGAGGTATCCCTCTCAAGTGTCAAAGGCTTAATGTATTATCTTATAGATCCTCTCTATTCTTTTAGACAATATTTAAGTTGGTTCCCAAACTCTGGGATAGCAGGAAGCTTATATAAGCTACTAAAGGCAACTGAAATCCATAGCAAATAATAAGTTATTTGCTTAGATTTCCTGGGCAGGGGCTGTTTTCATCAGGTTATGTGAGAACATCCACCACCTGAGCAGGGAAATTTATTTATGTATTTACTGAGAGCTCCCTATGAGTAAAGTACTAAATAAATAGTGTGCTTAGACAAGGGATCACAAAGGCAGCAAGACGTGAGCCCCGCTTTCAGGTTATTTGTACTTTAGTTTGACTAAAAGTAACAATAATAATTTATATCTCTGTGACATTTTCCATTTTTCAAAGAGTTTTAATACCTATTCTCATTTCATCTTCAAAGATTCCTATAAGACAAGTACAATTAACTCCACGTTAAAGATGAGGAAACTGGGGTTCCAAGAAATAAAGACATTTTTCTAAGGTCATGAAATGAATACATAATCACGATTCAAACCCAGGTCTTCTGACTCTTGGTTTAATGGTCTCATGTACCATAGCTGCAACTTGAAGAGGAAAATCTATGCCTTTGCTAAATCAAGGTGGAAGGGAAGGAGCAGAAAATGTTTTTGCTTGATTTCCCCAATCAGTCAGGGCCCAATCAGGGCCTATTATAATCCGTCTGGCCCTGGCAAAGATGCCATGCAGGAACTAGGGGAAAAAGAGGACTTTTTCTCTACCATCCAAAGGCTTTCAAATTAACTTCATGTTAAGAAGCAAGTGGAAAAAAAATAGAAAGTGTTAAGAAGACTTGAACTAGACCCAATGGGGTGGTAACACACTCTTACAGTATGATGGTCCTTGTCCTTATGGGGCTTAGGGTGCCTTTCCTGTTCACCTTTATATGTCCCAGCGCCTGCCACAGGGTCTGGGACATAGTAAGTATAGGTACTCAATAAAAAATATGTTGTGTAAATAAAAGATCAACAGGAGCAAACAGATAACCATGAAACACACCTTAGCATATATTGTAATTTCAAACATGACAAAGAAGGAATCACAAAGCAATAGGAATTGGATGCTTATCTAACACAAGGGATTTGGAAAATTAACTATTTGTAGAAAATCAAGTTAGAACCCTATTTTATAATATAATCTCATAATGTCAAGTAAACACCAGATCAATCAATGAGTCAAATGACAAGAACAAAACTATTTTTAAAGGCAGAACTAACCCGAAATTATAATTTCATTAATTTCTGACTGACAAGGGATTTCTAAGTATAAATATAAAGTAAGAAATCATACTATAAACAGCTAACAACATGATTACATAAAAAGAAGATTTGGTTCTTGATGTTAAATTTTAAAATTTCTGTGTGTCCGAGAACACCATGAATGTCATTTGATGAACTAGGAAATATATAATAAATAAAAACAAATTTTAATCATTTAACATATTAAAAATATATAAAGCATGTAAAAACCATCACTTACGCAAAAAGCTAACAACCCAATAAGAAAAAACATAAATACACTAAGAAAAATGGTCAAAGGACATAAGAAACTAATTCATAGAAGAAAAAAATGGAAAATAGCTGAAAAAATATTCAACCTCACTGCTAATCAAATAAAAATAAAAGAACAGTGAAATATTTTTTACCTACTATATTTGTAGAAATTTAATTATAATGTTCAATACTATCAAAAGCATGATGAAACGGCCCTCCTGTAAAATGATGGTAGAAATTAAAATGGTACAAACTTTCTAGAAGGCAATTTGGCAATTGTTTACCAAATTTTTTCATGTGCATAGTCTATACATCAGTACAGGTATACCTCCCAGATATTGTGGGTTGGGTTCCAGACCACCACAATAAAGCAAATATCGCGAAAAAGCGGGACAAGTCACACGAATTTTTTGGTTTCCCAGTGCATATAAAAGTTCTATTTACACTATAGTGTAGTTTATTAAGTGTGCAATAGCATTATGTCTAAAAAAAAGACAATGTGCTTGGCTTATTTTAAAAATACTTTATTGCTCAAAGCTCACCATCATCTGAGCCTTCAGCGAGTCATGATCTTTTTGCTAGTTGAGGGTCTTGCCTCTATGTGGATGGCTGCTGACTGATCAGAGTGATGGTTGCTGAAGATTGAGGATGGTGTGGCAATTTCTTAAAACAAGACAGTGGTGAAGTTTGCTGCATCGACTGACTCTTCCTTTCATGAACAGTTTCTCTGTAGTATGCACTGCTGCTTGATAGCATTTTACCCATAGTAGAACTTCTTTCACAATTGGAGTCAGTCCTCTCAAACCCTGCCACTGCTTTATCAACTAAGTTTATGCAGTATTCTAAATCCTTTGTTGTCATTTCTACACTCTTCACAGCATCGTCATCAGGAGTGGATTCCATCTCAAGAAACCACTTTCTTTGCTCATCCATAAGAAGCAATGCCTCATCCATTAAAGTTTTATCATGAGATTGCAGCAATTCAGTCACATCTTCAGGCTCCACTTCTAATTCTAGTTCTCTTGCTATTTCCGCTCCATTGCAGTTCGTTCCTCCACTGAGTCTTGAATCCCTTAAAGTCATCTATGAGGGTTGGAATCAACTTCTTCCAAACTCGTGTTAATGTTGGTATTTTGACTGCTTCCCATGAATCACGAATGTTCTTCATGGCATCTAGAATGATAAATCCTTTCCAGAAGGTTTTCCATTTACTTTGCCCAGATCCATCAGAGGAATCACTACCTATGACAGCTATAGCCTGACAAAATATATTTCTTAAATTATAAGACTTAGAAGTAAAAATTACTCTGGCTGTTGTTCTAGCAGTCATGAAAACAACATGAATCTCACTGCACATCTCCATCAGAGCATCTGGGTACACTGTCAATGAGCAGTAATATTTTGAAAGGAATCTTTTTTTCTGAGCAGTAGGTCCCAACAGTGCACTCCATATATTAAGTAAACCATGTTGTAAATAGATGTGCTGTCATCCAGGCTTTCTTGTTCCATTTTTAGAGCAGAGGCAGAGTAGATTTAGCATAATTCTTAAGAGCTCTAGGGTTTTTAGAATGGTAAATGAGCACTGGCTTCAACTTAAGTTGAAAGTCAGTCTGTCCTTTGAAGCCAGGTGTTGACTTCTCCTCTCTAGCTATGTAAGTCCTAGATGGCATCTTCTTCCAATTGAGGACTATTTCATCTACATTGGAAATCTGCTGTTTAGTGTAGCCAGCTTCATTAATAATCTTAGCAAGATCTCCTGGAAAACTTGTAGCTTCTACATCAGCACTTGCTGCTTCACCTTGCACTTTTTTTCCCCAACATTGCTACTCACTTTATAATTTCAGTCTTCACACTGTTCAATTCTAAAACCTTCAAAAACATTTTAATTGAAGTATAGTTCCTGTACAATATTATATAAGTTATGGGTGTACAAGATAGTGATTCACAAATTTTAAAGGTTATACTCCACTTATAGTTATTATTAAATATTGGCTATATTCTCTCTGTTGTACAATATATCCTTGCAGCTTACTTTATACCTAATAGTTTGTATCTCTTACTCCCCTACCCCCATAGTGGCCCTCCCTCCTCCACTGGTAACCACCAGTTTGTTCTCTATATCTGTGAGTCTGCTTCTTTTTTTTAATATTCACTAGTTTGTTGTATTTTTTGATTCCACATATAAGTGATATCATACAGTATTTGTCTTTCTCTGTCTGACTTATCTTACTTAGCACGATGCCCTCCAGGTACGTCCATGTTGCCACAAATGGCACATTTTCATTCTTTTTTATGGCTGAGTAGTATTCCATTGTGTATGTGTGTGTGTGTGTGTATATATATATATATATATATATATATACACATATGTATATATATACATATATACCCCACATCTTCTTTATCCATTCATCTGTTGATGGACACTTAGGTTGCTTCCATAGCTTGGCAATTGTAGATAAGGCTGCTATGAACATTGGGGTGCATGTATCTTTTCGAATTAGTGTTTCTGTTTTTTTGGATGTATACCCAGGATTAGGATTGCTGGGTCATATGGTAGTTGTATTTTTAGTTTTTTGAGAAACCTCCATACTGTTTTCCACAGTGGCTGCATCAGTTTACATTCCCACCAACAGTGTACGAGGGTTCCCTTTACTTCACATCCTCGCCAACATTTGTTATTTGTGTTCTTTTTGATGATAGCCATTTCTGACAGGTGTGAGGTAATATCTCACAGTGGTTTTGATTTGCACTTCCCTGATGATTAGCAATGTTGAGATTTTTTTTCATGTGCCTGTTGGCTATCTGAATTTCCTCTTTGGAAAAATGTCTATTCAGTTCTTCTGCCCATTTTTTTAATCAGGTTTTTTTTTTTGATGTTAAGTTGGTATGAGCTGTTTATAGATGTTGGGTATTTTAAGCTTTTAAGTTTAGTTAGGTCCCATTTGTTTATTTTTGCTTTTATTTCTTTTGCTTTAGGAGACAGATCCAAAAAAATATTGCTACAATTTATGTGAAAGAGTGTTCTGCCTATGTTTTCCTCTAAGAGTTTTATAGTATCCAGTCTTACAAATAGGTCTTTAACCCATTTTGAGTTTAGTTTTGTATATGGTGTTAGATGAATGTTCTAATTTCATTCTTTTACATGTAGCTGTCCAGTTTTCCCAGCACCACTTATTGAAGAGACTGTCTTTTCTCCACTGTATGTTCTTGCCTCCTTTGTCATAGATTAATTGACCATAAGTGCATGGGTTTATTTCTGGGCTCTCTATTTTGCTCCATTGATCTCTGTGTCTGTTTTTGTCACTTTGCACTTTTATGTTATGGAGGTGGCTTCTTTCCTTAAACCTCATGAATCAACCTCTGTTAGCTTCAAACTTTTCTTCTGCAGCTTTCTCACCTTTCTCAGCCTTCATAGAATTAAAGAGGGTTAGGCCTTTGCTTGGGATTGGGCTTTAGCTTAAGGGAATGTCGTGGCTGGTTTTTCTTTTTGTTGTTGTTGTTTTTGTTTTTAGCTGCGTTGGGTTTTCTTTGCTATGGGCTTTCTCTAGCTGCGGTGAGTGGGGGCTACTCTTCATTGCGGTGCGTGGGCTTCTCATTGCAGTGGCTTCTCTTGTTGTGGAGCATGGGCTCTAGGCACGCAGGCTTCAGCAGTCGTGGCACAAAGGCTCAGTAGATGTGGCTCGCAGGCTCTAGAGTGCAAGCTCAGTAGCTGTAGTGCACGGGCTGAGTTGCTCTGAAGCATGTGGGATCTTCCCGGACCAGGGCTCGAACCCCTGTCCCCTGCATTGGCAGGCGGATTCTTAATCACTGCACCACCAAGGAAGCCCTCGTGGCTGGTTTGATCTTCTATCCAGACCACTAAAACTTTCTCCATATCAGCAATAAGGCAGTTTTGCTTTCCTATCATTCATGTGTTCACTGGAGCAGCACTTTTAATTTTCTTCAAGAACTTTTCCTTTTCATTCACCACTTGGCTAACTGGTGCAACAGGCCTAGCTTTCAGCCTGTCTCAGCTTTCAACATGCTTTCCTCACTAAGCTTAATCATTTCTAGCTTTTGATTTAAAGTGAGAGAGGTGTGACTCTTCCTTTCACTTGAACACTTAGAGGGCATTGTAAGGTTATAAACTGCCCTTATTTCAATATTGTGTCTCAGTGAACAGGGAGGCTCGAGGAGAGGGAGAGAGATGAGGGAACGGCTGGTTGATGGAACAGTCAGAACACACACAACACTTATTGATTAAGTTTGCCGTTTTACATGGGCATGGCTTGTCGTGCCACAAAACTTTTACAATAGTAACATCAAAGATCACTGATCACAAATCACCATAACAAATCCAATAATAATGAAAAACTTTGAAATATTGAGAGAATTACTAAAATGTGACACAGAGACATGAAGTGAGCAGATGCTGTTGGAAAAATGGTGCTGAAAGACTTGCTCAACACTGGGTTTCCGCAAACCTTTTCTTTGTAAAAAAAACACAATATCTGCAAAGCACAATAAAGTGAAGTGCAATAAAATGAGGTATGCCTGTAATTTTGCTTCTATAAAATCATCCAAAAGAAACAGATGCAAAAAGATGAATATACAATGGTTTTCTTCATAGGCATCTTGATAATAGTGAAAAAAATGTAAAAATGTAAACCCAATATATATATATTTTATTATATATCCCAGAATGGTGACATTGCAAGGGATTTCTTAGTTGTTGTTTTGGCTTTGCTATCCTGTTTTAAAATTCTTTTCAAATTTTTGTAACTGAAAAATTATTTATTTAAGACTGCAAAGAATACCCAGAAATCTCTGGGAAGTAGGATTACAAATATTCTTCATTTTCTTCTTGATACTTCTCTGTATTTTTTCAGTATTTTTACAAAGAGCATGAATTATTCTTATTGATAGGGAAAAAGTTCTTTTTTACACAAAGAAGATATGGGTATCTCTTGAGTGTGACATTCTATTTCAACATAGTATTTGTACAATACTATGAAATATATTTTTAATAATAAAGATCTGGTCTGAATAAGTTAGAATAGATAAAGAGTTCAAAATGGATACAAATTTGGCAGTGAGTCCTAGGTATCAAATATCCTCTCAATTCTTTCCACAAGGAAACTGTGACAGAAATGAAGACTTATTCCCCTCATTTTCTGTTCAGCTTCCATGACAGCCTGTGGGATGGAAAAGGCTTAGCTGCAGGCCTTGTCGCTTTGTGCTCAGAATTTGAGGGAGAAAGGAACAATAGTTGGGGTGTGGTTGCGTGGAGAGGTCTTAAGAATAGTATTTATAGGGTCTGTACACATTTTTTTCAAGATCCTACAAGTTAAAAAAAAAGGTTGCTGTAAATAATTTGTTTATTTCACCTCTGTTTCGAGTTTAAATAATGTCGAGCAACTTTTCAATAAATAATATTAAAAGATAACAGTGGCTGACATATTGAGTGCTTGCTTGCTCAGTGCCAGGCACTGTATTAAATTTTGGCCATACATTTCTTCTTTTAATCTGAACAGCAACCCTATGAGATAGGAACTATTTGAATCCCTATTTGAAAGATTTTAGAAAAGTGAGCTCAGAGAGGTCCCTGGTGCCAAAAAGGTTGGGGACCGCTGCTTTCTAATCCATTGCCTAACGTATCTACTAAAGCTAAAAAACGACCAACAAAAATGCATTCACGGGCTTCCCTGGTGGCGCAGCGGTTGAGAGTCCGCCTGCCGATGCAGGGGACACGGGTTCGTGCCCCGGTTTGGGAAGATCCCACATGCCGCGGAGCGGCTGGGCCTGTGAGCCATGGCCGCTGAGCCTGCGCGTCCGGAGCCTGTGCTCCGCAACGGGAGAGGCCACAACAGTGAGAGGCCCGCGTACCGCAAAAAAAAAAATAATAATAATAATAAAATAAAATAAAATAGATAAGAAAAAAAATGCATTCACATGGTCACCAAGAGACACATACTAAGTAGAAAGTTAAGTAGTAGCACTGTTCTTAAAAGCCCAAAACTAGAAAGTACCCAAATGCACATCAGCTATTGAACAGATAAATTGTAGCATATTTACATAGTGGAATGCTATATAGCCATGAGAATGAATTATCTAAACTACATGCAACGAATAGATGAATATCACAAACATAACATTGAGCAAAAGAACTCAGGCCCCAAAGAGCACATCATGTACGATTCAATTTACTTATTTAAAACGTGCAAAAGACAACCAAAATGAATCTATGGTTTCAAAATCTGGATAGTGATTACTCTTTGAGGTTGGAAGGTGGTGGCGGTTGAAGCCTAGATAGTGGCACATGAGGGGTTTCTGAGATGCTAGTAATGTTCTATTTCTTGATCTAGTTCCTGGTTACAAGAACGTGCTTACCTTGTGAAAATGAATTGAGCTGTACAGCTGCCATATGTGTACCTTTCTCTATGGCTAGTGACTCCAGAGGAAAAAAGTAGTTGATGACGGACATCTAGTTTAGTTGCTACTATGGGGAAATCTAAAACACACAAGAAAGTAGTATTTACAGAGTGACAAAGGTGGATCATGGAAATACTGATCTGATAATGATCAGCTTTCTGAGATATAAACAATTAGTCCTGGGGAGTGACAAATAATATGCCACAACAAGCTCATTTGGTTACCTTTTCCATCAGAATTCAGAACCACAGAGTGTCTGTTTGGACAGCAGGAAAGTGTTTGCTTTAATATCACCACCTGCAGAATGAAATTCAACCAATTAAGTTAGGAAATTGCCATTTGCAGATAATTATTATTTATCTGGTTTCTAACTTCATAGCTCTACAGCCATTTGAGGACAAGGTCTCAAAACTGCCACAGGGTGTGGTGTCGGAGTTGGTCTATTTTAACTTAATGATCTGGAAGAGGAAATAACCAGCATGGTAATGACATTGCCAACCATGCTAAATTGAGAGTGTTGCAAATGCTAATAAAGGCAGAGGAACAAAATGAGAAGACTTTGCTGATAAAATCTGGGCTTTAGTGAGTAATACCAGTGCATTGAATTCCCAGTTCTCTACCCTAACAACAGATTCCTGAACACACTCCTTGTGCTCAAAATGTCTCATATCTAAAAAAATTAAATACTCTATTTCAGCTCTGCAATTTTAAATAAACTTTTAAAATAGGATTAAATTTACAGAAAAGTTGCAAAAACCATACAAAGAGTCCCCATATACCCCACACCCAGTTTTCTCTATTATTAACATGTTACATTAGTACGGTACATTTCTCACAGTTAATGAACCAATATTGATACATTATTACTTATTAAAGTTCATACTTTTTGCAGATTTTCTTAGTTTTTACCTCATGTTCTTTTCTGTTCCAGGATCCCATCCTGGACACTATATTCCATTTAGTCATCATGTCTCCTTAAGCTCCTCTTGACCGTGACAATTTCTTAGACCTTACTTTTTTGGACCTTGACAGTTTTGAAGAGCACTGGTCAGATATTTTGTAGAATGTCCCTCCATTGGAATTTCTCTGATATTTTTCTCATGATTAGACAGGGATTATGGGTGTTGGGAAAGAAAACCAGAGAAACAAAGTACCAACCTCAACACATCATACTATCAACATGCTTTATCACTTTTGATGTTGACCTTGATCACCTGGCTAAGATACTGTTTATCAGATTTCTCCACTGTACTTACTTTCTTTTCCCCCCAGCAAGATTTCATCTTTTTTATGGCTGAGTAGTATTCCACTGTGTGTGTGTGTGTGTGTGTGTGTGTGTGTATCTCACATCTTCTTTATCCATTCATAATTAATTTATGACAAAGGATCAAAGAAAATACAATAAAGAAAAGATAATCTTTTCAATAAAGGGTGTTGGGAAAACTGGACAACCACTTGGAAAAATTTAAACTAGACCACTATCCCACACCATACACAAAAATCAACTCAAAATGGATTAAAGATTTGAATGTAAGACCTGAAACCATAAAACTCCTAGAAGAAAACATACTATGCTCTTTGACACTGGTCTTAGCATATCTTTCTAGATATGTCTCTTCAGGTGAAGGAAACAAAAGCAAAAATAAACAAATGGGACTACATCAAACTAAAAAGCTTCTGCTCAGCAAAGGAATCTTTCTGCTTTCTTTTGAGTGTTTTAATGGTATATTTTTGACCATTTGCATTTAAGATGATTATTGATATAGTTGGATTAATATCTACTATGTAATTGTTTTCTATTCATTGCATTTTTCTTTGTTTCTTATTCTCCTTTTTTATGCCTTCTCTGGTGTTAATTAAGTATTTTATATGCCTTCTCTGGTGTTAATTAAGTATTTTATATGATTCCATTTTATCTCCTCTCTTAGAGTATAAATTACAGTCAACTTTTAAAAATTTTAGTGACAGTCCTAGAGTTTCCAATATATGCTTTTAACTAATCTAATTTCATCTCCAAATAACACTATATTGCTTTAAGTGTAGTACAAGTACCTTAAAATAGAGTATTCACAATTTTCCCTCCCATTTTTGTAACATTTCTGTCATTCATTCATTTCAGATTTCATTTCATTTATCCATACGTTATAATCACTCAATATATTGTTACTATTATTACTTTAAGCAGTTGTTTTTAGATCAATTAAGAATAAAAAATTAAAAGATTTCATTGTATTTTCAATTATTTATTCCCCAGTGCTCTTCCTTTCTTTTTGTAGATCCAAGTTTCTGACCTATATCACTTTCCTTCTACCTGAAGAACTTCTTTTAACATTTCTTGCAGGGCAATTCTGCTGGCAATGAATTCTCTCAGTTTTTTGTTTGAGAGAGGTTTTATTTCTCCCTCATATTTGAAAGATAATTTCTTTGGATATAGAATTATAGGTTGGTGATTTTTTATTTTCAACTCTTTAAATATTTCATACCACCCTTTTCTTGCTTGCATGGTTTCTGATTAGAAGGCCACTATAATTTTTCTTATTGGAGTATAGTTGATTTACAATGCTGTGTTAATTTCTGCTGTACAGCAAAATGATGCAGTTATACATATATATGCATTCTTTTTTATATTCTTTTCCATTATGGTTTATTACAGGATATTAAATATAGTTCCCTGTGCTATACAGTAAGGCCGTGTTGTTTATCCATTCTACATACACCAGTTTGCATCTGCTAACTCCAAACTCCCACTCCATCCTTCCCCCACCCACCCCTCCCCCTTGGCAACCACAAGTCTGTTCTCTATGTTTGGGAGTCTGTTTCTGTTTTGTAGATAAGTTCATTTGTGTCATATTTTAGATTCCATATATAAGTGATATCATGTATTTTTCTTTCTCTTTCTGACTTACTTCACTTAGTATGATAATCTCTAGGTCCATCCATGTTGTTGCAAATGGCATTATTTCATTCTTTTTTATGGCTGAGTAATATTCCATTGTATATATATACGCCACATCTTCTTTATCCATTCATCTGTTGATGGACATTTAGGTGGCTTCCATGTCTTGGCTATTGTAAATAGTGCTGCAATGAACATTGGGGTGCATTTATCTTTTTGAATTATGGTTTTCTCTGGATATATGCCCAGGAGTGGGATTGCTGAATCATATGGTAGTTCTATTTTTAGTTTTTTGAAGAACCTCCATACTGTTTTCCATAGTGGCTGCACCAAGTTACATTCCCACCAACAGTGTAGAGGGTTCCCTTCTCTCTACACCCTCTCCAGCATTTGTTATTTGTAGACTTTCTAATGTTGGAAGGCCACTGTAATTCTTATCCTCATTTCTGTATAGGTAAAGTGTTTCTACTCCCCCTGCCACCCCCTCCAAGTTTCTGGCTTCTTTCAAGATTCACTCTTTGTCTTGGGGTTTCTGCAGTTTAAATATGATATATCTAGTTATGTTTTGATTGTTTGTTTGTTTCTTGGAGGGGGAGCTATTTTTCTTGCTGGTGTTTTCTGAGCTTCCTTGTGTCTGTCATTAGTATTGGAAAGTTCCCAGCCATTTTTGCTTCAAATTGCTCTGCTCCATTCTTTCTCTTCTAGTATTCCAGTTACACGTATGTTATACCTTTCGGAATTGTCCCTTAGTTCTTGGATGCGCTTTTCTGGTTATTTTCCATTGTTTATTCTCTTTGCACTTCAGTTTGAGAAGGTTCTATTAACCTATCTTCAAACTCATTGAATCTTTCCTCTGTCTAGTCAAATCTACTGATGAGTCCATCAGTAGCATTTCCTTTTGATTCTTTCTAGAGTTTCAATCTCTGTACTTAACATTACCCATCTGTTCTTCCATGTTGTCTTTTTCCATTAGAGCCCTGTGTGCAAAAAATATATATTGCCTGCCGTTTTAGTAAACAGTGACTACTTCCTGCCATCAAGCCATCAGCCACTGCAGCCACCCCCGACAGTGCAACCCTGAGGGGAATTCAGGATGGAGAAAAACCTATACTGGCCCTAGATAGTTAAGATGCATAGCAAAGGAATAATTTCAATGAGCTCTGACTCTTGTATGTTCCCATACATAGAAAAGCACTAAAATCACTAACTTGAGATGTCTGTTCTTTTGTGATTAGCAGAAACCTTTTGATGTATGACTACATGTTTTGTTTTGTTTTGTTGTACCAGCAAAAACTCCTAAATATATACTGGTTCCTCCCTTACCTCTGTGGAACAGTCCCCCAACTCCTGTCTGAGAAGCTATCTCCCTTCCCAGGCTATAGCCTTCAGTAAGACCCTGAATAAAACATAACTTTCAACTGTTAGGTTGTACAATTTTTTAGACAGCAGCCCTTATATATTAATCACTGTTATTTTAAACTGTCTGTCTAATAATTCCAACATCTGTGTCATATCTGACTCTGGTTTTTATGATTGCTTTATCTCTTCAGACTGTTTTATCTGGCCCCTAGGCATGCCTTGTAATCTGTTGTTGAAAACCAGACATGTTATACTCGGTAATAAGTACTGAGGTAAAGAGGCCTTTAATGTGAGCATTAATGTTAATCTGGCTAGAAATTGGGCTCTGTTTAATGTTTTCTGTAGCTATTAGTGCCAAAGACTTCAAAATACTCTAGTGTTCTTCCCCAAAACAAAAACAAGGACACTTCCTAAAGTACTCCTTCTCAGAGAAAGTGTGTCTCACCGTTCTTTCCGCTATAGTTCACCATTACTATACTGGAGCCTTGTTGGTGTGGTGGTAAGTATGTGGGAGGTGAGCATTCTATAATGTTCTGCTTAAATCTCAGTGTTTTAGTGGTCCTGTCTCAGGGCTGTAACCTTCACAAATATCTCTCCAGTGGCATAGCTTTTTTTCCCCTGCCCCCTACTCTCTTCCTGGCTGCAATATTCACAAACTATTTCCCAAGTGAAGCTCTGACCCCTGTTGATCATGTTTTTCCGCCCTAGGTAAGACAGGAGGGCTAGAGGGGCCTGGCTGAAGTGGGAGGGATGCTCTTCCTCCATTTGAGGTAAGTATCAGGAAATGTCTTTTCCCCTGGAGGGTAGGTCTTTGTTATGCAGAAGACCCTGGGAGTATTTCATGACATTTACTATTCTCCTCCCCCTGCCAGAACCATGAGGGGATCTTTCTCCAACCTCCACCAGGATAATCTAGTGGGCGTTTGGAGGTAAAACCCACAAAATTCTGCGGCTCTTTAAAACTGCAGCCCCAGGATTTTCTTACTCTCTTGCTAGTCCACACTCAGCCTCTGGCAATTCATCAGAATTACCATTTAAGTATTCCTATTAGTTTATATCTCCAGAGGCTTCTACTTCAGGTTAGCAGATCTCAGCTGTGACTATCTGGATGCACCTTTCTGTACAGACTTCAGAGGGATTTGCCCCAGAAACTCAGTTCTCTAGTGGTTCCAAAAAAAGTTGTTGATTTTCAGTTTGTCTAGATTTTTCTTCTCATAAGGACACGAGTGAGGACTTCTAAGCTCTTTACATGTCAGAGCTGAAACTAGGGTCTGTCCACCATTGCATTTTAATCAAATAATATGACTAAAAGATACCAACTATTATGTTTTTAAGAGGAGCATTGGGAAGTGACATTTATCTAGTGCCTGAAAATTTATAGAGTAATAATTTCATCAACAAATCATTGTTGACTGCCTACTATGTGCCAAGTCCTGCTCTAGGGGATGAGGCCACCTCAGCAAATAAAGTCCCTGCCTTTATGAAACTTACATTCCACACAGTGAGAGACAGAAAATGATGATAAGTACTATAAAGAAAAATAAAAGTACGTAAGGATGATAGAGAGTGATGGGACGAAGGCTGGAGGATACTATTTTAAAGAAGATAAACAGATTTGCATGTATGAGGTCCTGGGGCCTATCATCTCCACTACACCTTTGTAAACAAAATGAAAAAAAAAAAAGAAGGAAGAGGAGAAGGAGGAGGAGGATGGGGGAGAGGAGGAAGAGACAGAAAAGCCCCTCTGAAAAGAAAAAACTGAAAATACTCAAAGGAAGTGAAGGAGTGCCCCCAGAGGGTATCTGAAAGAAAAGTATTTAGGGAACATAAAGAAGGCCGGTGTGGCTGGGGTGGATTTTTCCAAGAGTCACAGGAGAGGAAGCAATGGGAAGCCTCATCATGTGGAGCCTTATTGGCCATCGTAAGAATTCGAGTTTTCACTCTAAGACTGGAAACCATTGGAGAATTTTCAAACAGAAGTATGACATGAGTTCACATATTTTTGAAGGATTGATCTGGCTGCTGCACTTAAAACAGATTGCTGGAGGTGAGGAAGACAAGATGGAAGAAGCTACAGAGAGTATTTGGGTTGCTACTGGAATAATCCAGGGAAGAGACGATAGTGGCTTTGAGATAATGAGATGTCATCAGATTCTGGAATTATTTAGAAGGTAGAGCCAATGGAATTATTGATGGATTTGTTATATCATTTAAGCTTCGTAACAACACTTACTAGAGCAAGGGTAATAACATTTGTGAAAGATGAAGAAACTGACCAAGGAGATCTTACCTAGGTCCCTGAGCTAGTGAGAGACAAATCAAGATTCAAAGCCAAATCTATCATGCTCCAAACCCCTAATTCTGACCCTCCCATTTATAACCAGTTAGAGTTATGAGGGATTTTTGAGTTAGCCCAACACTTCATTTCACAGAGGAAAAAAAGTGAAAAGGTTAAGAGACACTCTAGATTCTACAATTAGCTAGGGGCAGAATTACGAAAAAACGCCCTGCCTAATGACACCTGAATGGGTCACTTTCTACTCTGCCATATGCCCTTTCATCTGATAAGTGGGAATAAAACACCAAAGATTGCAGGTAATTGTAAATTAAACCTATGTCCACATTAAAAGAGCTCTATTGCAAAATCCACTACATATGGGTCATTTTTAAGAAGGCATTACAAGACAGGGGTGATATTTCTCACATTGCATCCTGAACACTGCCTGTATTTTTAATTATTAACAGAATAATGCAGTCTACTAGACGTCTTTTTAAAAAACAGAAGAAAAAGAAAAAAGGAAAGAAACAACTAAGCAAACAAAATTTATGGAATCAACTACTTCTACGTGCCTAAGAAACGTGCCAGGTGTGGCAAAATGGTTGACCTCCATGTGTGTTGTTTTTTTAAACATCTTTATTGGAGTATAACTGCTTTACACTGTTGTGCTAGTTTCTGCTATATAACAAAATGAATCAGCTATACGTATACATATATCGCCATATGCCCTCCCTTTTGCGTCTTCCTCCCACACTCCCTATCTCACCCCTCTAGGTGATCACAAAGAACGGAGCTGATCTCCCTGTGCTATGTGGCTGATTCCCACTAGCTATCTATTTTACATTTGGTAGTGTATATATGTCAATGCCACTCTCTCACTTCTTCCCAGATTACCCTTCCCCTCCCCATGTCCTCAAGTCCATTCTCTACATCTGTGTCTTTATTCCTATCCTGTCCCTAGGTTCTTCAGAACCATTTCTTTTTTAGATTCCATACATATCTGTTAGCATACGGTATTTGTTTTTCTCTTTTTGACTTACTTCACTCTGTATAACAGACTCTAGGCCCATCCACCTCACTACAAAAAATTCAATTTCATTTCTTTTTATGGCTGAGTAATATTCCATTGTATATATGTGCCATATCTCCTTTATCCATTCATCTGTCAATGGACACTTAGGTTGCTCCCATGTCCTGGCTATTGTAAACAGGGCTGCAATGAACATTGAGGTACATGAATCTTTTTTATTTTTTTTTATTTTTATTTTTTTTGCAGTACGCAGGCCTCTCACTGTTGTGGCCTCTCCCGTTGCGGAGCACAGGCTCAGGACGCGCAGGCTCAGCGGCCATGGCTCACGGGCCTAGCTGCTCCGCAGCATGTGGGATCTTCTCAGACCGGAGCATGAACCCATGTCCCCTGCATCGGCAGGCGGACTCTCAACCACTGCGCCACCAGGGAACCCACATGACTCTTTTTGAATTATGGTATTCTCGGGGTATATGCCCAGTAGTGGCATTCCTGGGTCATATGGTAGCTCTATTTTTAGTTTCTTAGGAACCTCCATACTGTTCTCCATAGTGGCTATATCACTTTAAATTCCCACCAACAGTGCAGGACGGTTCCCTTTTCTCCACACCCTCTGCAGCATTTATTGTTTGTAGATTTTTTGATGATGGCCATTCTGACCAGTGTGTGGTGATACCTCATTGGAGATTAGATTTGCATTTCTCTAATGATTAGTGATGTTGAGCATCCTTTCATGTGTTTCTTGGCAATTGATATATCTTCTTTGGAGAAATGTCTCTTTAGGTCTTCTGCCCATTTTTGGATTGGGTTGTTTGTTTTTTTGATATTGAGCTGCATGAGCTGCTTGTAAATTTTGGAAATTAATCCTTTGTCAGTTGCTTCATTTGCAAATATTTTCTCCCATTCTGAGGGTTGTCTTTTGGTCTTGTTTATAGTTTCCTTTCCTGTGCAAAAGCTTCTAAGCTTCATTAGGTCCAATTTGTTTATTTTTGTTTTTATTTCCATTTCTCTATGAGGTGGGTCAAAAAGATCTTGTGGTGATTTACATAATAGAATTTTCTGCCTATGTTTTCCTCTAAGACTTTTATAGTGTCTGGCCTTACATTTAGGTCTTTAATCCATTTTGAGTTTATTTTGTGTATGGTGTTAGGGAGTGTTCTAATTTCATTCTTTTACATGTAGCTGTCCAGTTTTCCCAGCACCACTTATTGAAGAGCCTGTCTTTTCTCCATTGTATATTCTTGCCTCCTTTATCAAAGATAAGGTGACCATATGTGCATGGGTTCATCTCTGGGCTTTCTATTCTGTTCCACTGATCTATATTTCCGTTTTTGTGCCAGTACCATACTGTCTTGATTACTATAGCTTTGTAGTATAGTCTGAAGTTAGGGAGCCTGATTCCCCAGCTCCGTTTTTCTTTCTCAAGATTGCTTTGGCTATTTGGGGTCTTTTGTGCTTCCATACAGTGAACTTTTTTGTTCTAGTTCTGTGAAAAATGCCATTGGTAGTTTGATAGGGATTGCACTGAATCTGTAGATTGCTTTGGGTAGTAGAGTCATTTTCACAATGTTGATTCTTCCAATCCAAGAACCTGCTATGTCTCTCCATCTGTCTGTATCATCTTTAATTTCCTTCATCAGTGTCTTATAGTTTTCTGCATACAGGTGTTTTGCCTCCTTAGGTAGGTTTATGCCTTGGTATTTTATTCTTTTTGTTGCAATGGTAAATGGGAGTGTTTCCTTAATTTCTCTTTCAGGTTTTTCATCATTAGTGTATAGGAATGCAAGAGATTTCTGTGCATTACTTTTGTATCCTGCTACTTTACCAAATTCATTGATTAGCTTTAGTAGTTTTCAGGTAGCATCTTTAGGATTCTCTGTGTATAGTACCATGTCATCTGCAAACAGTGACTGTTTTACTTCTTCTTTTCCGATTTGGATTCCTTTTATTTTTTCCTCTCTGATTGCTGTGGATAAAACTTCTGAAACTATGTTGAATAACAGTGGTGACAGTGGGCAACCTTGCCTTGTTCCTGATCTCAGAGGAAACGGTTTTAGTTTTTCACCATTGACAACGATGTTGGCTGTGGGTTTGTCATATATGGCCTTTATTATGTTGAGGTAAGTTCCCTCAATGCCTACTTTCTGGAGGGTTTTTATCATAAATGGGTGTTGAATTTTGTCAAAAGCTTTTTCTGAATCTATTGAGATGACCATATGGTTTTTATCCTTCGGTTTGTTAATATGGTGTATCAGATTGATTGATTTGTGTATATTGAAGAATCCTTGCATTCCTGGGATAAACCCCATTTGATCATGGTGTATGATCCTTATGATGTGCTGCTGGATTCTGTTTGCTAGTATTTTGTTGAGGATTTTCGCATCTATGTTCATCAGTGATATTGGCCTGTAGTTTTCTTTTCTTGTGACATCTTTGTCTGGTTTTGGTATCAGGGTGATGGTCACCTCATAGAATGAGTTTGAGAGTGTTCCTCCCTCTGCTATATTTTGGAAGATTTTGAGAAGGATAGCTGTTAGCTTTTGTCTAAATGCTTGATACAATTCGCCTGTGAAGCCATCTGGTCCTGGGCTTTTGTTTGTTGGAAGATATTTAATCACAGTTTCAATTTCAGTGCTTGTGATTGGTCTGTTTATATTTTCTATTTCTTCCTGCTTCAGTCTCGGAAGGTTGTGTGTTTCTAAGAATTTGTCCATTTCTTCCAGGTTTTCCACTGTATTGGCATATAGAGCTTGCAGTAATCTCTCATGATCCTTTGTATTTCTGCAGTGTCAGTTGTTACTTCTCCTTTTTCATTTCTAATTCTGTTGATTTGAGTCTTCTCCCGTTTCTTCTTGATGAGTCTGGCTAATGGTTTATCAATTTTGTTTATCTTCTCAAAGAACCAGCTTTTAGTTTTATTGATCTTTACTATTGTTTCCTTCATTTCTTTTTCATTTATTTCTGATCTGGTCCTTATGATATCTTCCCTTCTGCTAACCTTGTTTTTTTTTGTTCCTCTCTCTCTAATTGCTTTAGGTGCAAGGTTAGGTTGTTCATTTGAGATGTTTCTTGTTCATTGAGACTGGATTGTATTGCTATAAACTTCCTTCTTAGAACTGCTTTTGCTGCATCTCATAGCTTTTGGGCCGTCGTGTTTTCATTGTCATTTGTTTCTAGGTATTTTCTGATTTCCTCAGTGATCTCTTGGTTATTAGTAGCATATTTAGCCTCCATGTGTTTATATTTTTTACAGTTTTTTCCTGTAATTGATATCTAGTCTCATAGCATTGTGGTTGGAAAAGATACTTGATACTATTTCAGTTTTCTTAAATTTACGAAGGCTTGATTTGTGACCCAAGATATGAGCTATCCTGGAGAATGTTCCATGAGCCCTTGAGAAGGAAATGTATTCTGTTGTTTTTGGATGGAATCTCCTATAAATCCATCTTGTTTAATGTGTCATTTAAAGCTTGTTCCCTTATTTTCATTTTGGATGATCTGTCCATGGTTAAAGTGGGGTGTTAAAGTCCCCTACTATGATTGTGTTACTGCCCATTTCCCCTTTTATGGCTGTTAGTGTCTGCCTTATGTATTGAGGTACTCCTATGTTGGGTGCATAAATATTTACAATTGTTATATGTTATTCTTGGATTGATCCCTTGATCATTATGTAGTGTACTTCTTTGTCTCTTGTAATAGTCTATTTTGTCTGATATGACAATGCTACTCCAGCTTTCTCTTGATTTCCATTTGCATGGAATCTTTTTCCATCCCCTGACTTTCAGTCTGTATGTGTCCCTAGGTCTGAAGTGGGTTTCTTGTAGGCAGCATATATACGGGTCTTCTTTTTGTATCCATTCAGCCAGTCTATGTCTTTTGGTTGGAGCATTTAATCCATTTACATTTAAGGTAGTTATCGATATGTATGTTCCTGTTACTATTTTGCTAATTGTTTTGGGTTTTTTATTGTAGGTCTTTTCCTTCTCTGTGTTTCCTGCCTAGAGAAGTTCCTTTAGCATTTGTTGTAAAGCTGATTTGGTGGTGCTGAATTGTCTTAGCTTTTGCTTGTCTGTAAACGTTTTAATTTCTCTGTCAAATCTGAATGAGATCCTTGCTGGTTAGAGTAATCTTGGTTGTTTTTCCCTTTCATCACTTTAAATATATCCTGCCACTCCCTTCTGGCTTGCAGAGTTTCTGCTGAAATATCGGCTGTTAATCTTATGGGGAGTCCCTTGTATGTTTCTTGTTGCTTTTCCCTTGCTACTTTTAATATTTTTCTTTGTATTTAATTTTTGATAGTTTAATTAATGTGTCTTGGCGTGTTTCTCCTTGGATTTATCCTGTATGGGACTCTCTGTGCTTCCTGGACTTGACTGAGTATTTCCTTTCCCATATTAGGGAAGTTTTCATCTATAATCTCTTCAAATATTTTCTCAGTCCCTTTCTTTTTCTCTTCTTCTGGGACCCCTATAATTCGAATGTTGTTGCATTCCTTGTTGTCCCAGAGGTCTCTGAGACTGTCCTCAATTCTTTTCATTCTTTATTCTTTATTCTGCTCTGCCCTAGTTATTTCCACTATTTTGTCTTCCAGGTCACTCATCAGTTCTTCTTCCTCAGTTCTTCTGCTATTGATTCCTTCTAGAGTATTTTTCATTTCATTTATTGTGTTGTTCATCACTGTTTTTTTGATCTTTAGTTGTTCTAGGTCCTTGTTAAACATTTCTTATATTTTCTCCATTCTGTTTCCAAGATTTTGGATCATATTTACTATCATTACTCTGAATTCTTTTTCAGGTAAGACTTCCTATTTCCTCTTCATTTGTTTGGTCATGTGGGTTTTTACCTTGCTTCTTCATCTGCTGCGTATTTCTCTGTCTTCTCATTTTGCTTAACTGTGTTTGGGGTCTCCTTTTCGCAGGCTGCAGGTTTGTAGTTCCCGTTGTTTTTGGTGTCTGCCCCCAGTGGCTAAGGTTGGTTTAGTAGGTTGTGTAGGTTTTCTGGTAGAGGGGACTGGTGCCTACGCTCCAGTGGATGAGACTGGACCTTGTCTTTCTGGTGGTCAGTACCACGTCCAGTGGTGTGTTTTCGGATGTCTGTGACCTTATTATGATTTTAGGCAGCCTCTCTGCTAATGGGTGGGGTTGTGTTCCTGTCTTGCTAGTTGTTTGGCATGGGGTGTCCAGCACTGGAGCTTGCTGGTCATTGAGTGGAGCTGGCTCTTAGCAGTGAGATGGAGATCTCTGGGAGAGCTCTCGCTGATTGATATTATGTGGGCTGGGAGGTCTCTGGCTGTCCAATATCTTGAACTCGCCTCTCCCACGTCAGAGATTCGGGCCTGGCCCCAGACCGGAGCACCAAGACCCAAATCAGCCACATGGCTCAGAAGAAAAGGGAGAAAAAAAAAGAAAGAAAAAAAAGAAAATAATAAAATAAAATAAAGTTATAAAAATAAAAAAAAATTTTTTAAAGTAATGAAAAATAAGAGAGCAACCAAACTAATAAACAAATCTACCAATGATAACAAGTGCTAAAAACTATACTAAGATAAACAGAAAAATGAAAAACTAGTCAGTCGCATACCAGAAACCCCAAGTGTAGTATTGGTCCCAAAGTCCACCACCTCAAGTTTGGGTTTATTCATTTTCTGTTCAG
Organism: Phocoena phocoena; assembly: GCF_963924675.1. Classification (NCBI taxonomy): domain Eukaryota; kingdom Metazoa; phylum Chordata; class Mammalia; order Artiodactyla; family Phocoenidae; genus Phocoena; species Phocoena phocoena. Next base: position 37,386,191 of record NC_089240.1, on the reverse strand, counting down.
GTATTCCACAGACGCAGGGTACATCAAGTTGATTGTGGGGGTGTAATCTGCTGCTCCTGAGGCTGCTGGGAGAAATTTCCCTTTCTCTTCTTTGTTCGCACAGCTCCTGGGTTCAGCTTTGGATTTGGCCCTGCCTCTGCGTGTAGGTCACCCTCTGGCATCTCTTCTTCTCCCAGACAGGAGGGGGTTAAAGAAGTCGCTGATTAGGGGGCTCTGGCTCACTCAGGCTGGGAGGAGGGAGGAGTATGGGATGCAGGACGAGCCTGCGGTGGCAGAGGCCAACATGATGTTGCAATAGCCTGAGGTGTGCCATATGTTCTCCCGGGGAAGTTGTCTTTGTATCACGGGACCTGGGCACTGGCAGGCTGCAGAGGCTCCTGGGAGGGGAGGAGTGGATAGTGACCTGTGCTTGCACACAGCCTTCTTGGTGGCTGCAGCAGCAGCATTAGTGTTTCTTTCCCATCTCTGGTGTCTGTGCTGATAGCCGCAGCTCGCGCCTGTCTCTGGAGCTCATTTAGGTGGTGCTCTGAATCTCTTCTCCTTGCACACCCTGCAACAATGGTCTCTCGCCTCTTTGGCAGCTCCAGACCTTTTCCTGGACTCCCTCCCGGCTAGCTGTGGTGCATTAGCCCCCTTCAGGCTGTGTTCACGCAGCCAACCCAAGTCCTCTCCCTGGGATCTGACCTCTGAAGCCCGAGCCTCAGCTCCCAGCCCCGCCCACCCCGGCGGGTGAGCAGACAATCCTCTTGGGCTGGTGAGTGCCGGTCGGCACCAATCCTCTGTGCGGGAATCTCTCTGCTTTTCCCTCTGTACCCCTGTTGGTGTGCTCTCTTCTGTGGCTCTGAAGCTTTCCCTCCCTGCCCACCCCTGTCCCCGCCAGTGAAGGGGCTTCCTAGTGTATGGAAACTTTTCCTCTTTCACAGCTCCCTCCCAGAGGTGCCGGTCCCATCCCGATTCCTTTGTCTCTCTCTCTCTCTCTTTCTTTTTTTCTCTTTTGCCCTACGTAGTTATGTGGAGATTTTCTTGCCTTTTTGGAAGTCTGAGGTCTTCTGCCAGTGTTCAGTAGGTGTTCTGCAGGAGTTGTTCCACATGTAGATGTATTTTTGAAGTATTTGTGGGGAGGAAGTTGATCTCCAAGTCTTACTCCTCCACCATCTTGAAGGTCCTCTCCCTGCGTGTTTCTTATAGTATTCTTTGGGGACCTCTGTGCCAGTGCTATTAGCACTTACACTTGACACTGCCTGGTATAAAAAGCAGCATTATTCTGTTCATTTTAATTGGCTATGTTCTCCTTGAAAAGATATTCGTGAAGAAAATAAAAGAAGAAAAAAACAAGAATGACAATCCCCGGAAACAAATTGGGGGCTTTTCCATTTGTAAAATACTTTTTACACCTAGTAATGCCCATTAGTCCTTCAAATTCAACTCAATCTACTATTTTATTTTTTTAGAAATTTATTTATTTATTTTGTTTATTTATCTATTTTTGATTGCATTGGGTCTCCATTGCTGCATACGGGCTTTCTCTAGCTGCAGTGAGCGGGGGCTACTCTTCATTGCAGTGCACAGGCTTCTCATTGCAGTGGCTTCTCTCATTGTGGAGCATGGGCTCTAGGAGCGTGGGCTTCAGTGGTTGTGGCACACGGGCTCAGTAATTGTGGCTCATGGGTTTAGTTGTTCTGCGGCGTGTGGGATCTTACTGGACCAGGGCTTGAACCCGTGTCCCCAGCATTGGCAGGTGGATTCTTAACCACTGCACCACCAGGGAAGTCCCTCAATCTACTATTTATTAAGGCCTTGCTGTGTGCCAGAAACTAGAATAAACAATTTATTCATTGTTTATTTAAATCCTCAAAACAGCCTTATGAGGTAGGTATATTATTCTCTCCATTTTACAGATAAAGTGATAAAGCTTACTAAAATGTATACTTTTCTTTTGCTCACAGAGAACCCTGGGTTTACCTCTACACCTTCACTTCCACAAGTAAATCAAGGATTACAGTGCTATGTGATATCTCTCTTCTGCTATGTTTTGAATTCCTTGAGGGAACAAACTCTTCTTTCTCTTCTCTTCAGTACTTCAACATAACCTGAGAAGTAACATAGATCTTTTCTCCAGGTATTTCACTTAATTCCATTTATTCATCACAGTACCCCCATGAGATATTGTTTTAATAGTCTCCTATTTACCCCATTAATGAGGGACAAATTACCACCCTAGGGCAATAGGGGTGGCTGAACCCATGGCACCAAATACTGGACAGATGAGATTGACAGCAATTTGCTAGTCACATATATTTATTTATAACCCAGAGGAAGAGGACACCACATCATGCAGAACCACATGTGGGTTGCACTTTGGAACAGAGTGAACCATTATGTGCTGTAGGAGGCAGGTTTTGTAGTATCAGGATGGTGGGATGGCCCCTGGCTCCCACAGGAGAATGTGATTGGCTTGTTTGTATAATTCGGTGGGCTGGCTGAGAACTGGAACCCACTAGTCAGGGATAGGCAGGAACTGTACTTGGTCCCTATGATAAGGAGGGTTGCTTGCCTAGGGGACCTTATCCACCAGAACAGCGTGGGGAGGGAATTTGTGGTTAGGCCATTCAAAGCCCTCACAATTTTATCACTGTCAAGGTAGCACACAATACTGAGCCTTAATTTTAAGCCTGACACCACAGATATGCAACATGCCTATTTTTAAAATGAGGAAATAGAGCTTAGGATGCTTATATCATCCACAAAGTCACACAGCCACTGAGGCTGTGTGAGAGGCTGAGGTTAAACTCTGGTCTCTGACTACAAAAGCATGTTCAGCTTGCAAATAGTTAATGGAACATCTTCAGTTTCTAAGCAACAGTTCAATGTGATTTCTGCGAAGTGTGAGAATGGAAAGGAAAGAGTATACCATTTTCTGACAGAAATCAAAAAGGTACAACAGAACATTTCTTGCCCATATGCCCCAGTCACCAGCATTTGGTTGGAAGGAATCACCACAAATGCTTTGCATCAGGGGGTGGAAAGATCCACTGCTGGTTCGTTCCAAGGTCCCCTCACCTGCCTGGTTGCCTATTTAGCCCATTTACTATGAATTGGCCCAGTCTAGTTCAGTCTCAGAAAAAGTACAGGTATAGCTTAGCTAAATTAGCATGGAGATTTAAATATGCATATTAGTGCTCTTGAATGTTTGGACTGTCATTTATCCATAATAATTTGATCGTTTTTGTTTTGAATACTTTAATAGTTGTTGTTTTTCTTCTTGTATTCTTATTTTCTTACACCTCAAGTTCTTTTAGCTCCCGTTTTCAGCATGAATGTGTTTTGCTATCAGTAATGAACCTAATTCCTAAAATATAGAGTACCTTCTTTTTTTCCTAAATTTACTGAGTCATTCAATTTCAATCAGGAAATGTGATGCAGAATAACTGTTATTTTTGCAAATTTCCTGGGAGTAATTACCTTAATTGTGATAACATTGGAGTAAGGGTAGTGATGGATACGGGTCCCACAGGGCTGCTGTTTGTAGATTTTGAAATATAAAAAGCAATTTATAGGCATAAAGTCTTGAGGAAATTTCTAACCAAATGGATAACGTGCACAAGTTAACACTGCCAAAAAACTGCATTGTAAGTGAGTTGGCTTTTTGGCTGTGTACAGTCTTCAGAACCTGGTAACCATTAGGAACAAAGACCTCAAGACTCTGAAGCTAGTCATTTATTCCAGTGTAAGAAAGTCACAGGGTGTAAAAGGAAAGCTGGTGACAAGCAAAGCAGCAAGGTAGCAATTGGCATCATTCCCCATACAACAGCATGAAAGTTGAGATAAAAGCAAAATATATTACCAAATACTGGAATCTCCTGATGATAGAGCAAAATTAAATATGCAATAATTGACTCAGCAATGTCATCTCTAGGAATCTATACCAAAAATACACTGGGAAAAATATACTATTTGTAATAGCTAATGACTAGACACAACACAAATAAATATTCATCACCAAGAGAAGGATTGAATAAAATATGGTATATCTACCCAATGGAGTCCTATGCAGCTATAAAAATGAATAAGACTATCTCTACAAATAGCTAGATGGAGAAAAGTGTATATAGTATGCTAATAAATGGAGGAAGAACTATCATAGAAGAGACTTCAGAAACATAACAACCAAGTACAATGTGTGAACCTTGTTTGTATTCTGATTTTATGTACTATATAAAAGATATTTTATAAGACTACTAGGGAAAATTAAACACAGACTAAACATCAGATAATAAAGAATTATTATTAACTTTGTGGGTATGATAATAATATTTTGGTCATGTTTTCTTAAAACATGAGACAAATACTGACATATTTTTTGGAATCAATTGTCTGAAGTCTGGTTTTTGCTTTTAAAATACTCCAGTAAACAAAAGGGGGGAGGCAGAGCAGAGTTGAAACAACAGAGTGTTGATAAATGTTGAAGTTGGATGGGGAATACTATTTTTTCTACTTTTGTGTATGTTTAGAAATTACATAATAAGTTTTTAAAAAGCACTATATACATATATATATATACTTTATATAGAGAGATATAGAAATAGAGATAGATAAATAGAGAGAGACAGAGATATGCCTTGGTCCCACCCAAGAGATCCTGAATCAATGGATCAGGGGCAGGATTTGGGAACCTGAACTTTTTTTAAAGGTCCAAAGTTCTTTAGCATTCTCATTAATCAAGTAATAGGATGTGGCATTTGGGGGTTAAAAATTCTCAAAAAATTTGACTATTATAAATCCATACTGACTATTAAAGCCACGATAAATATAATTTTTTTCTCAGATAATTCTAAAAACCTATCAGGATTCTGAAGTGACTTAGGGCTACATGAATAACATGGATTTTTATCTCAGCCTACTTTGATGCTCACATGTGTTGACTAATAGAGAATCCTGGTTGACAGAATGCCAGATACAGACATAATATGCTTAAGCCAACTTGAGGGCAGGGCCAGCATTGTCTCTGTCTTTTATAAAGGTCCACAGTCTCTGCCACTTCAAAGGACTATAGAGAGGATAACATGTATATCTGTGTAAGTGCTTCAGAGCCGATCAAAGAAAATCCTTCAGTAAAATCCAGGGTATTAGTGGTGATAATATGGAAAGTCACTTACCCAGTGAGCTCACCTTGGTCATCAGCTGAGGAAGAAAAGCCTAGATTGGTGAATGGTATCATCCCCATCCAGCATCAGAGAGAATGAAAGGCGAGAAGGCAGACCAGGGAAGAAAAGGGAGGCTTGCTGGAGTGGAACAGCCCAGTCACCTTTTCCACGTGTGAAAGCAGAAAGACATGGAGTCCAGTAATATTCCCCCTGCAGCTTGCTTTCACATACAAAGGGCAGGGCTTGAACTGGAAGTTTAATCCTACCAACAAACATAAAGAAGAAAGAAAAAGAACTTACATGTATTTTTATTTTGCTATGAGTTTTGAAATCCATTTTTAATTATTTTTTGAGCAATGCTGAGCCAGCAGCAAAGTTTCTCAAAAGCATTTTATCAAATTGCTTATTTTAAATTTTTTTCAAAACAAAACTATAGAACTTTCGGTTTGGGAAATCTTTTCTTAAAGAAAGCTACTTGCAGTAAAGTTCGGAACGTGGTTGGTGCTCACAAGTCACTTGAGAAATCTGCACGGTCCCAGGGTGTCCCTCAGCAAACAGCTTTCTCGAAGTCTTCAAGATGGTTATATGCTGGATGCTGCCTCCAATTAACAACACTCATTAGGGACTGACACGTAAATTCAGAGTGCAAATTTATTAATTTGCAATGAGAAATAAAACTTCTAGATGGATTGAAAAATCCATCAAATATTGGTAGAAACAACAGCCGTTCAACAAATATTTATTAAGCACTGTAGTAGGCTCAGTAATAACACCCCAAGATAACCAGTCTTAATCCCTGGAACCTGAAATGTTACTTTATTTGGAAAAGTGTTATTTGCATTTTGAGATGGCAAGATTATCCTGGTTTTATCCAAGTGGGCTCTAAATGCAATCACAAGTATCCTTATATGAGAGAGCCAGAGGGAGATTTGACTTCACATCCACAGAGGAGGCCATGTGAGGATGGAGCAGAGAAAGAGTTGAAGATGGCGTCCCTTAAGGTTGGAGCGATGTAGGCGCAAACCAAGGAATGCGGGCAGCCACCAGGAGCTGAAAGAGGCAAGGAATGGATTCTCCCCCAAGGGAGAACGCCTTGATTTCAGCCCAGTAATACCAATTTCAGACTTCTGGCTTCCAGAACTGTGAGAGAATTAATTTCTGTTAACATCCTAAGTTTGTGATAATTTGTTATAGCAGTTATAGGAAACTAATATAAGCACAAACTGCGTGTCAACTGTGTGCACATGAGGAATACAGTGGCGACCCAAACTGTGTGGTCTCCATCTTCATAGAGAGTCAAAGCAGGCGGTGGGATGGTATATGATTCGATGGCATCAGGCCTCAGTAACTTTTTGTATTCCTGCCACAGTGGGAATATACAATTTGCAGGCAGACTGATGTCAGCTGGAAGGGCCTTTATTTCCTCCAGAGAATTCTCCAGGTTTCTTCTTTCATGCAGTAAGCTAACCATCCCATATACAACATGGTTTAGATTTTACCTCCTTTACTGAGTTCTTAAGGCACCACCTCACATAGCTACAACTTTCACATTATATTTAATATTATAATGTTTACAATGAACAAAATCACAGATGTTGGGCATTTGAACAGGAATAGTTTTAACATTTTATGACACTTTTGGCTGAGACCTTCATTTGGCAAAGGGACTATGACCTGGACAAATGTTCTGGACATTTTGCAAATCATTGCCTACAGTGTCCCTTTGATCATACAACAAACTGTTAGGTATGGTGCACTGCCTTGCGAATTATGATACATTTCTGTACACTGATTTTAAAGATGCCTTGTGAGTTATAATATCTAAGATGAACTGTGTATATTACAGTTAACAAGTAGAATTTTTTATTGGAGTATAGTTGATTTACAATGTTGTGTTAGTTTCAGGTGTACAGCAAAGTGAATCAGTTATACATATACATATATTCCCTCTTTTTAGATTCCTTTCTCATACAGGTTATTACAGAGTATTGAGTAGAGTTCCCTGTGCTACACAGTAGGTCCTTATTAGTTATCTATTTTATATATAGTAGTGTGTATATGTCAATCCCAATCTCCCAATTTATCCCTCCCCCTCTTTCTCCCTTGGTAACCATAGATTGTTTTCTACACCTATGACTCTATTTCTGTTTTGTAAGTAAGTTCATTTGTACCATTTTTTTTTAGATTCCACATATAAGTGATAGCATATGATATTTGTCTTTCTCTGTCTGACTTACTTCACTCAGAATTTTTTGCTTCAACTGATCAGTTGATAAAATCTTGGTGCCCAGGTCTAAGAAAAGCCACTCTCCTTTGCCTCTGATTGACTTCAAGAATGTAATCCAAACCAGGCCTTCTCCCCCAATGTGGGCACAAGGTCGCTTATCATCCAGGTTTCACAAACAGAAAAATCATCCAGGGTTTGTCCTCCACTGTCACTATCCAAATGTGGAGCTTCAAGGACAAAAGAGAACAGACAGCTGTTACAACAGTGCTTTCTCTAAGCCCACAGACAGCTAACTTCACTATAAGCCTGGGAAAGGGAAAATTACCATATTCCTGTCTTACGGTTTCCTGCCTCCTGCAGTTTCTATATTCTACCACCAGTCCACATTCGCTATTAAGAGACAAGGTTAATTCACTTGCCTCTTTAATTCCCTCTAGGATTTGTGAGGTTTTCCATAGGTTTCAGAGAGTTCTATTGGTGTCAGTAGGCCTGCAGATGTGGTTTGAGTGCCAAGGCAAGGAGAACAGAGTTTGCCTGTTTGACTTTTCTGCTTTCATAGGCTTTGAAAAAGCATGGGCTAAGGATGGCAGAATCCTTTTTGGATGACGTATTTATAAAAATTTTAAATACATTTTGTGATTATAAAGTAATAATGTAAAACCACTGCATACAATTTAGAATGTGAATTAAAGAAAGTATAATACAGAAAACAAGACCACCTGAAAAACCTATCACTCCAAAATAACCAGTGTAAGCATTGACTCTGGATATATTTTTTAATGAACTTATGATAATTCTCTGTATATGGTTTAGCAACCTGCTTTTTTTCATTTTACACGGAATCATATTTTTCCATGTTATTATATCTTCCTCATAAACGTGACTTTTCAGGGCTGTAAATATCCTACCATAATATATTTGACCATTTCACTACCATCTGACACTTCTATAACTTTCAATTTCTCACTGTTAAAAGTAACACTTTGAAAGAAAAGCCTTGCAGATAAATTTGGGGGGCATCCATAATTATTTCACCAGGATAAAGCACTAGTTGCGAAATTACTAGGTGAAAGAGCATACAGAATTTAGATAGTCTTTATTAAAGGATACCATCCATCCAAAAAAGTTCACAAATCATAAGTGTTACCAGTTGATGAATTTTTATCAAGTGAACACATCCATGGAACCAATACTCAGATCAAAAAATATTACCAGCCCCCCAGAAGCCACCTTCCCAGTTCCTAAACACCCTAAAGGTAACAACTATACTGACCTTTAACATAATAAATGAATTTTACCAGTTTTTCAACGTCGTATAAATAGAATCATTTGTATGTTATGTACTCTTTTTATCTGGCTCCTTTCATACAACAGTATGTCGTTACCGCAATTCATCCATGTCGTTGGGGGTAGCAATGATTTGTTCATTATCATTGCTGGATGGTATTCCATTGTGCGCATATGCCACACTCGTTATCCATTCTACTGTTGATGGACATTTGAGTCCTTTTCAATTCAAGGCTATTATGAATAGTGTTGCTATGAACATTCTAGTACATGTCTTTTGGTGAACATATGTACACATTTCTGTTGGATATGTACCTAGGACCGGAATTGTTAGGTCATAAAGATGGCATATGTTCAACTTCAGTAGATACTGTCAAACAGTTTTTCCAAAGTAGTTGTAGAATATGTACATTTTAAGTATCTTGATACAAACTGCCATTTACAAAGGTTCTCTCCCTTTATATTTTCTCAGCAGCATATGAGACACCATGTGGAACCCTTCCCAACAGTAGGTATTATACATTTTTAAAAAACCTTTGCCACCTATACTACAAAGCTACAGTCATCATTTTGTGCAGTATGGTACTGGCACAAAAACAGAAATATAGATCAATGGAACAGGATAGAAAGCCCACAGATAAACCCACGCACATATGGTCACCTTATCTTTGATAAAGGAGGCAAGAATATACAATGGAGAAAAGACAGCCTCTTCAATAAGTGGTGCTGGGAAACCTGGACAGCTACATGTAAAAGTATGAAATTAGAACACTCCCTAACACCACACACAAAAATAAACTCAAAATGGGTTAAAGACCTAAATGTAAGGCCAGACACTATCAAACTCTTAGAGGAAAACATAGGCAGAACACTCTATGACATAAATCACAGCAAGATCTTTTTTGACCCACCTCCTAGAGAAATGGAAATAAAACCAAAAATAAACAAATTGGACCTAATGAAACTTAAAAGCTTTTGCACAGCAAAGGAAACCATACGCAAGACGAAAAGACAACCCTCAGAATGGGAGAAAATATTTGCAAATGAAGCAACTGACAAAGGATTCATCTCCAAAATATACAAGCAGCTCATGCAGCTCAACATCAACAGAACAAACAACCCAATCCAAAAATGGGCAGTACACCTAAATAGACATTTCTCCGAAGAAGATATACAGATTGCCAACAAACACATGAAAGGATGCTCAACATCACTAATCATTAGAGAAATGTAAATCAAAACTACAATGAGGTATCACCTCACACCGGTCAGAATGGCCATCATCAAAATATCTACAAACAATAAATGCTGGAGTGGGGGTGGATAAAAGGGAACCCTCTGGCACTGTTGGTGGGAATGTAAAGTGATACAGCCACTATGGAGAACAGTATGGAGATTCCTTAAAAATCTAAAAATAGAACTACCATATGACCCAGCAATGCCACTACTGGGCACATACCCTGAGAAAACCATAATTCAAAGAGTCGTGTACTACAATGTTCATTGCAGCACTATTTACAATAGCCAGGACATGGAAGCAACCTAAGTGCCCATCGACAGATGAACGGATAAAGAAGATGTGGCACATGTATACAATGGAATATTACTCAGCCATAAAAAGAAATGAAATTGAGTTATTTGTGGTGAGGTGCATGGACCTAGAGTCTGTCCTACAGAGTGAAGTAAGTCAGAGAGAGAAAAACCAATACCATATGCTAACGCATATATATGGATTCTAAAAACAACAAAAAAAGGTACTGATGAACCTAGTTGCAGGGCAGGAATAAAGAGGTAGACATAGAAAATGGACTTGAGAACATGGGGTGGGAGGGCAAAGCTGGGGCAAAGTTGAGAGTAGCATCGACATATATACACTACTGAATGTAAAATAGTTGTCTAGTGGGAAGCAGCTGCATAGCACAGGGAGATCAGCTCGATGCTTTGTGTCCACCTAGAGGTGGGATAGGGAGGGTGGGAGAGAGATGCAAGAGGGAGGGGATATGGGGACATGTGTATGCATATGGCTGATTCACTTTGTTGTACAACAGAAACTAACACAGTACTGTGAAGCAATTATAATCCAATAAAGATCTATTAAAAAAAATAGTCACACCATTCCCAAATTATCTGTTGGAATTGTTTGTCTTTTTCTTGTTGTTTTGAAAGGTTTTGCTTGAAATCACGGAAGCTTTTTAAATGATAACTTTGCATACACACTGATACTCAAATTAATCCAACAGTATATTTTCTGACTCATCTCTTCTATGTTTAACCTTTTGATTCACTAGGCAAATTTACTGTGCATACCTCATGGTCAAGGCTATGTGCCACACACTCTAATAGATACAATTTGTTCAACATGTGTAGACTCTTCCCTTAAGTGGCTTACAGTCCACTGGCTGCATAAGGCCCCCAAGTGGATATCTACAGTGTAGAGTAGCAAGCTATGCAAGTCACATGGGCAACAAGGAAGTAAGGGTCTTAGAAGTGTAGAGGAAGGACCAAGAACCTTTGGCTGGAGTACTAGACTGCATTGAAGGCCCAGCCTCCAAGCTGAAACTTGAAAGATGAGCGGGTCTTCTTCCCTAGTTGAAGCTGAAGGGAAAGCATAGGCCAGGCTGGCAGTAAAGCCAGAAGGTTGCCCAGGGGCACACTGCAGGCCACAAGTGTATCTAAAACAAGAGGAGCAATTAAGGAGCCCAGGCTGATTCTTATCTGGAATTGAGGCAGAAGAATGGTGAGTTCAAAATAAGATGAGAAGGCTGTTTAAAGCCAGAGTCATTGTTTCAAAAGATTTCATTGGCATCTAGCTGTTCCTCCATATTCAGCCTCGTGTTCCCTCTAGAAGAAATCCCCGCATTGGGCTCTGAGTGCCAGGCTAGGCTCGGCGGACTTAACGTGCTCAGCCTCATGCGCACGAAGCAAAGGAAACTTTGCCATTGAGGCAGGTGAGAAAGTAAGCTGGGGAGGCATGCTGACAATCCTGGGAGCAGACTGAGTCAGTTTCAAATGTTCTCCTGTTTGAACAGTGAAGAAAAATAAAAGCAAGGGCGGACCAAAGGGAATTGTGGCTCTGATTAGAGAATCAGAGGAGAGTTTATTTTCAGTTGCCTTTTGTAGGAGAGGAAAACAACTGGGGATGTGAGTAGAAAGCACAGAGACAGTGCCTGAGGATGGCCATGTGAACTTGCAAGTATACTGGCAAAAAAATTCCAAGGTTGTGATTATACTTTATGTTAGGATTATTACGGAATATTCAGGGCTTTTCTTCCACTTGGCGTTATACATATACCCTAACACTGTGTAGTCAAATCTGTCTTCCTGTGTTTTTCTCACTCCACCCAATACCCACCCTCTTTCCCATGGCCCCCTCAACGTGTGTGTGTGTGTGTGTGTGTGCGCGCGCGCGCACACACACACACACACGCTGGGAGTGCTTCCTTAGAGCCAAGAAAAGTCCATAAACCTGTTCCTTGGCTTAGGGCCCAGCAAAAGAAAATGAGGCGCTAACTTTGAGCAAGAATCACTGTGCTGTGTGTCACAGGCTTATTTCCCTAATGCTATTCAAGGGCTCTAAACAAGTTATCAAACAACTTGTGAAAGAGTGGGAGTAATTTTCCTTCCTGGAATTTGGTGGACCACAGGTGGGGCAGTGGGAAAGGTCAGTCCCAGGTGTAGGCCCTAAGGGGTTGCATTGTTTGTAGATAATTTTAAAACAATAATAACGCCAAACAGCGGATCTGCTTTCTTTTCACCATGCTCTGGCGATTCTACACAAGTCAGTGACAAAACAGTCCTCCTCCAAAAATTCTTTGGTTGCTGTTGTTCCTTTCAAGCTTTAATACTATGATATGTATGTAAACTTCAAAAGAGCAATCTTTAGTGATTATCCTTCAATCAACATGGGATTCTCTAAGGAAATGAATTCAGAGAACTCCCAGTCCTAGAGCCAGCCCTCACACAGACTCAGCTACATGAGTTCATTTCTAGAGAAGATCTGACTCCAAATCGCTTGGGCTCACTTTTTGTTGTTGTTGTTTGTTTGTTTTCTTCAGCTTTTTAAACATTTTTATTGGAGTATAATTGCTTTACAGTGGTGTGTTAGCTTCTGCTTTATAACAAAGTGAATCAGCTATACGTATACATTTACATATATCCCAATATCTCCTCCCACTTGCGTCTCCCTCCCACCCTCCCTATCCCACCCCTCCAAGTCATCACAAAACACCGAGCTGATCTCCCTTTGCTATGCGGCTGCTTCCCACTAGCTATCAACTTACATTTTGTAGTGTATATATGTCCATGCCTCTCTCTCACTTTGTCCCAGCTTACCCTTCCCCCTCCCTGTGTCCTCAAGTCCATTCTCTACATCTGCGTCTTTGTTCCTTTCCTGCCCCTAGGTTCATCAGAACCATTTTTTTTTTTAGATTCCATATATATATGTGTTACCATATGGTATTTGTTTTTCTCTTTCTGACTTACTTCACTCTATAGGACAGACTCTAGGTCCATCCACCTCACTACAAATAACTCAATTTCGTTTCTTTTTACAGATGAGTAATATTCCATTGTATATATGTGCCACATCTTCTTTATCCATTCATCTGTCGATGGACACTTAGGTTACTTCCATGTCCTGGCTATTGTAAATAGTGCTGCAATGAACACTGTGGTCCACGTCTCTTTTTGAATTATGGTTTTCTCAGGGTATGTGCCCAGTAGTGGGATTGCTGGGTCATATGGTGGTTCCATTTTTAGTTTTTTTAAGGAACCTCCATACTGTTCTCCATAGTGGCTGTATCACTTTACATTCCCACCAACAGTGCAAGAGGGTTCCCTTTTCTCCACACCCTCTCCAGCATTTATTGTTTGTAGATATTTTGATGATGGCCATTCTGACCGGTGTGAGGTGATACCTCATTGTAGCTTTGATTTGCATTTCTCTAATGATTAGTGATGTTGAGCATCCTTTCATGTGTTTGTTGGCAATCTGTATATCTTCTATGGAGAAATGTCTATTTAGGTCTTCTGCCTATCTGTGGATTGGTTTGTTTGTTTTTTTGATATTGAGCTGCATGAGCTGCTTATATATTTTGGAGATGAATCCTTTGTCCGTTGCTTCATTTGCAAATATTTTCTCCCATTCTGAGGGTTGTCTTTTCATCTTGTTTATGGTTTCCTTTGCTGTGTAAAAGCTTTTAAGTTTCAATAGGTCCCATTTATTTATTTTTGTTTTTATTTCCATTTCACTAGGAGGTGGGTCAAAAGGATCTTGCTGTGATTTATGTCATAGAGTGTTCTGCCTATGTTTCCCTCTAAGGGTTTTATAGTGTCTGGCCTTACATTTAGGTCTTTAACCCATTTTGAGTTTATTTTTGTGTATGGTGTTAGGGAGTGTTCTAATTTCATTCTTTTACATGTAGCTGTCCAGGTTTCCCAGCACCACTTATTGAAGAGGCTGTCTTTTCACCATTGCATATTCTTGCCTTTTTGTCAAAGGTAAGGTGACCATATGTGCATGGGTTTATCTCTGGGCTTTCTATCCTGTTCCATTGGTCCATATGTCTGGTTTTGTGCCAGTACCATACTGTCTTGATTACTGTAGCTTTGTAGTATAGTCCCAAGTCAGCAAGCCTGATGCTCACTTTGAATGCAGTTCCTGTCTCCAATCCCCAGCCACAATGAAATAGTAGATTCAAAATAAAGAATGAGAGCCAATGATTATAAAGACAAGAAACAGAAAATGAGCTACTTCAGTTTTTTCACTTCATGGATGAAATCTCTGCACTTAGTGGCAGTCATCCTCTCGGAAATGTTTCCTCATATGCTTTCCTTTTTTTGTGTCTTTTGTTTATTGCTTTTCAAAAATGACAGTAATGTAATTAAAATTTATCAATCCTGTACCTTTTGGGGTGTTTTTGGTACTGTAATATTTATTATTTATTTTTTAAGTGGTATAATATATTCGAAGTTCAATCAAAGCAAATGCTCATGTTTACCTTTCTTTTCTAACTAGTATATTGTTCATTTTATTTCCTGATTATTCCTGAAGATAATTTTGTGAAGAAATGATCTCCTCTGGTTGTCAATACACCAGGCACGGCACTGATTGAGACCCGCAGTTTCCCACTGGTGGAGCTGGAGGTCTACAAGTCCTGGAGAAACTTGAACCATAACAGGTCTCAGTAACCCACCTGGGAAGATACAGCTCAGAGAAAGGGGAGCAGAGCCTGGGGCTCCATTAGATACACTGAGGGGTGGTCCCTGCTCCTTAAACCAAGGAGTGTTATACAGTAGGCAAGGAGGGCAAATTCCGCACTAGAAACCAGGCCCAAAAAAAAGACCAGTCCAGCATGGAAGATAGGATCTTTCTCAATAGCAATCAGCACCAAAATAAGTAAAATATAAATTCCACATGCACCCAGAACACATACAAATATGTATACATACATATTATTGAAATAGTACTTCAACTATACTATGGGTGATGAAATCTGTCTATTCTATTCTACTTCACTATTATAAAATGTTGATTGTGACTCAGTAAATTGATTCCATGACCCACTATTAAGTAGTAAAAGCTGTAGTTTAAAAAATACTGATGTAAGGGAAGGGAATCTTGACCTTTCAGCATTCAGGTAATAATTTAGTTTGCTGGTCTTTTACTCCAGAGCAAGCTTTGAAGAACCATATATTCCATCTTATTCTGTATCCTGGAGCAACCTAAGCTCAGCCTTCACTAAGAACCAGAAATGAGGATGAATCAGGGCCAAAATAAAATTAAAACAGGACCGAAAGGCATGTTAAGGTAAGAAAAGGAGACCTGGGAATTTTCTGACACTTTTAACTAATAAAATAAGCACTCTTCAACTAAGGATACCTCTGTAAGTCAAGGGCCTAATTTATTAGTGCAATAGAAAAACAATTAGAAATTTC
This sequence comes from Phocoena phocoena, assembly GCF_963924675.1. Classification (NCBI taxonomy): domain Eukaryota; kingdom Metazoa; phylum Chordata; class Mammalia; order Artiodactyla; family Phocoenidae; genus Phocoena; species Phocoena phocoena. The sequence goes on along the minus strand of NC_089240.1, from coordinate 37,370,597 downwards.
AAGGATAACTTCCCCCTCTCATTTTCTCTAGTCTCTCTTTCTGGAATTCTTAGTCAGATGTTAGACCTCCTGAATGAATCTTCTTATTTCTTTTCTTGTTGTTTTCATCTGTGTTGGTCAATTTTGTGTATCAACTTGGCTAAGCTAAAGTACCCAGTTATTCAGTCAAGTGTAATCTGGGTATTGGTATGAATGTATTTTGTAGATGTAGTTAGCAGTTACAATCAGATGACTTTAAGTAAAGGAGAGTATCCTCCATAATCTGGGTGGGTGACACAATCAGTTGAAAGGCCTTTTAAAAGCAGAACTGGGGTTTCCATGAGGAAGAAGAAATTCCACCTGTGGATGGCAGCATCAGATCCTGTCTAAGAGTTCCAGCCTACCCTTTCTAATGATTTTGAACTTGCCTAGTCAGCCCCTATAGGTCACATAAGCCAATTTCTTGATATAAATACATATGTCAAGGTTTTGTTTCTCTGGTAGAACCCTGACAGATATACCATCTTTTTGTACTACTTTTTGGAAGATTTTCTTTACCTTATCTTCCAATTCTTTATACATATTTTTTATTTTAGTAATAATGTTTTAAATTTCTAAGTGTTCTTTCTTGTTCTCAGATTTTTCCCTTTTAATAGTATCCCATACTTGTTTTATTAGTACAATATTTACTTTATTTCTTCTGACTTTCAAACTCTCTTTTCTTGCTCAAATTATCTCTCATCTCTGGAATTGCTTTTTTTCTATTTATTTATTTAAGTCTCTTTTCATATTGGAGTTTTTCCTTAAATGCCCGCTGGAGGTGGGGAGAGGGGATAAAGAAAGGGAGTTCTCCATATTTGGATATTGTTGACCTGTAACCTCTGCCATTATAGTGTGTAGCTATTAGATGCTAGAATGTAGAAAATTTTTTATCTGGGGGCATTTAATTTATTTTGAGAATAATTCTCTCATTTTCGCTTGAGTGAAAGATATGCTGTATGTGCTGCATTCAAAGTAGATGGGTGAGTTTTGTGTTTCATAGAAACTAGTCCTCCATATCTCTCCCTTATCACCCCACGTTATATCTGTAGTTCTGCAGGATAGGCTGTGCCCTCCTTAATTGTAACCCCTTCATGCATGCTATGGGCTATGGCATCTTTTGCCTGCCTCCTTAGTGTAAACTCTTGCATATATTTTTCTGTCTTCCAGAAATTTGTTGAACTATCTCACCTGCTCCCAGCCCTCTCTATCATTCTTGTCATTGCCATGAGTTTAGACATTTTTATTCCCTTTCCGTCATTTTGGTGTTGGGAGGAAGAGGAGATAAACGCATGTGGCCAATTCATTAGATTTGATAGAGAATTTGGCTATTGTTTTTTATAATTTGAGTATTAAATATTGATTGAAGGTGATGATAGTGATCGTGATAAGAATGATAACTAGAAGACACAAATTCTGTCAAGCAAGATAAAGATAGCTACTTTTGCAAAATACCATTTTCTCTCCTCTCTTTAAGAGCCCTGGATGGTTCCTCACTGATCATCAGATCAAAGCCAGATGAAGCCCTCATGGCCTCCCATTAAGTGGTGCCACCTTCCCTTTAGGCCCTTCTCTTTCCTTGGTCACCAGCTGAGGACTTGTTCTCATGACCTTTGTCTGTCTCTACCCTCAAACTCCAGCCTCTCTACCTTTACCCCTACGGCTCCTTCCGCCTAGAACACTGCTGTCTACATTCCAAAATGTTCACTCCCAGCTATACCCACTCAAAGTCCATGACGCCTTCCTAAATCAACCCCAACTGTATGCTCTTTTCTTCCCCTGCAGTCCTCATATACTTACACTCACCTGTTACCTCCATGCATTTATTCCTTCATGCTGTAAACATGTAGTGAGCACCAACTATGTACCAGACATTATGCTAAGCACTAGTGATGGAGAGATGAGTAAATCAGAGATGACCCTTACTTTTTCAACAGCGTGTTCTCATTGCATGTCACAAGTGCTCAAATTTTCTCCCCATATTCCATCATCTATTTTTTGACATTGGCCTTGAAGCAGCTACTCACATAGTAGGTGCCTACACACATTATTGAGTTAGATTTTTTCCTACATTCTCTTGCCCTTTAACATTTTTAGAAGCAGTTATTTCCCTTCAATTTTTCCTCCATTCCATTTAGAAACCCTTTATCCTCTCAAACAAGCTGGAGGTTTGATAGGCATTTCCCAATACCATCTGCCAAGGATATCAGAATGTATGTGTAATGCTCAAAACTGACAAATACACCAGCCAGAAAGGCACACGCAGGATCCACAGAGCCACAGGGCTTTTGGAGTCTCTCTGCTTGCAAGCAGCTACAGACATGAGTCCAGCAAAGTGCTATATTCATATGCCTATCCCTACCTCCATCTCTATCTGCTAACCGTCATTCCACTGTGGAGAGGCAGTCATTAGCAATGGTCAGCCACTATCCCAATACACACAGCCTCACACACACTCGTTTGTATAACATAGGCGCTCACCAAGTGCACACAGAAACAAAGAATACTTTGCTCGCCTATCTCTGTGTCTATTTTGCTCTACATGGTCCTCAAGCCTTTTATGTAAGAGGTTTATGACAATTATTGTAGTTTTCTCACATTTCTTTCCTACCTACTTCTGAGTTCAGGCTATGTTCTGAAGTGTTCATGTCACAGTTTGGGTTTCCAGAGAGCAGAATTTGAGACAGAAATTAGCATGCCAAGGCATTTATTATGGAGTATTTTACAGGTTCATCCCTGTGAAAGGGAGAGGAAGAAAGCTAGAGTGGGCAGAAGGAGAAGCTGGGATGGCCTTCAGTGTTATCTGAAGTTAGGACAAGGGGGTCGAGCCTTCAGACTACCCCCCAGAGGGAAGCAAGATCTTGGGCAAGGCAGTTTTATTCAGTGGAGGCAATCTCCAAAGAGACAGTTGAAGACTGTCTACAGGCAGCATTTCCAGCAGCTGGGGGAGTAAGTACTTTGTTCCTAAAGGGGGATCAGCCCATCATGGCAACCACCACAGTTGAGTTTCCTGAAAGCCTGTGCTCTAGAGAACGGTGCATTACTGAAGTAGGTGTGGGCATACCAAAATCAACTCAAATGCTTCCTGGACTAAAGTGGTATTTTCTCATTCAGTTACCCCGAGGCCTTAGGGGGATGTTACTGGCGAGGAGGCTCCTACCGCTCTCCACTCAGCACAAGTTCTAAGAGCTTCTTTGCCACAGAAATAACAAGGGGATTAGGAGGAACGTCACAAGCTGTCAAGTTACAGTACATCCTTTCAGATCAATGAAGAAAAAAGAATCAGCACAAGACAAGGGCAGGGAGAAATAAGAATCTGTGCTCATACATTTACATGAGTGCCGTTTGTCCCTTTTTAATATTTATCCATGTGCTGCTGTCATTTACACAAGGCCTAGGATAATCTTTTGTGTATAGCAGGTGCTCAATAAACATTTATTTAAAGAACGAGCAAAGCAACCTCAGAAACGCCATTCCCCTATTCAACCACGGTGAAGAAAAAAAGTAGTGTTGGAGAATTAGTGGGAAAAGAGTATTTCATTACTTTACTGTTTTTTATTTATGGCTTATTTTCTTAAATGTTCTGGGTGGTGACTTTCTTGCTTGACCACTAAGAAGGTATATGTGGTTAAACTCACTAAGCAGTACTCACACTTACTCCTACCTTTTATGGCGTCCATTTCAGTCTGTGTTCCAGAAATGATAAATTAAAATCCTGCTTTGGATTGAGCCCTCGCTCACCGTACTGTCTGCTTTTCCTGTGGGTTGGCAGGAACGAATGGTGAAGGTCGAGGTAAATGTCTCTGACATTGATGATATTTTCAAAGCTTGTTATTTCAACAATGAAAACAAATCAGAAAGACAGAAACGAAAATGTCCGTTGAGTGCATAGTATCTAAATGCTGTTGGTGTTATTTGTTAGACAACAGATGAGTCCTGTGAACAAGAAACTTCGAAACTAAAAGGTTCCCCATGGAGAGCTCGCAGCAGTTTCTTTGTCTTTCTGTCCAAAATGTTTCATCAGCCTGACCCCTTCCATGGCCGCACTGATGCTCTGGGCTTAACACTGAGCAAAATGACAAGAGCGTGATGTTCTTTAGAAACACAAAGTGAAAACAGGCCTAACTGGAAACCTGTGTCCTTTCTCTTGAGACTGTCCCAAGCACTCTCTTAAGGTCCTTGCCAACACATAAATCTCAAAATCCCCAAGGCTGTACCCAATGGCCGTTACCCATTTGCTCACAGACACGTAAAGAGATGGGTTCTACCTATGAGATACTGCTGAGCATGCAGTGCATCGTATAAGCATTTTTCCTTCCCTGCTGCTGTTGCCACTGCTCTGACTGCTGAGAAATCCTCATTCTATTTTTGTGGCCAGGCTGTACTCCTGGTGCCAACTCACAAGAACAAACTACAATCTGTACATCAATGGGTTACAATATCCTGGACTAAGGAAGTAACTATAACCCAAAATTGGAGCCTGGACTTTCACTTCAGACCACAAGACATCAGTAAGTCCCCAAAGATTCCCTCAAGCTGGTTCCTAGAAAAGGTAATAAAAACAAAGAAGATAATTTGACTATTTACAAAGTACAAGGGTATTTGTAATATATGCTAAATGCCCAAACTTATGACCACAAAATTTGGCTTTAAATTACCAGGAACCATTCATGTCTAGAGTTTTTAGTTACAGAAATTTTCCAAGATCCTGCTGTTTTATAATTTAAGATCTAATTTCTGAGTCAAGTTCAGTTAATTCAGTTGTATGGAAAAATGGTTAAAAGAGTGAAAAAGAGCTCCTTATTTTTAATCAAATAAAAAATTTATTTCTACCATGGGAGAACAGGAAAAAGAGTGGAAAGAAGAAAATGAAGGTGTAGGAACACCTTTAAGGAGCTGCTTTCTTCATCCATAGGGATGGGGCAACTATGTATTATGTGACCCTGAGCCTCAGGTCGGAGCTGATTGGATCCAAGGATGACTCTGCCTCCAAACTGGATCAATCATAGTCTTTTTCCTTGGAATGTACAGTTGAGATTCTGAATAGCTGGTTAGTCTCCTGTGACTGGAAGAGAGGACAGATAAATGTGGGAACAGCAGGCCAGACATTACCTACCATGCATGGGGAGAAGGCAGCTTACAAATAATAAAGAGTAAGGAAGCCACATTGGGAGAGATCAAGAAGTGTGACAGACAGGCAAGCTCAACCTACTGTTTTAACTTTTTACTCTTGTTTCCAGTTCACAAAGAGGCTTGGCTCCATTTGCTTCATTTGAGCTCTGTGGTTATCCCTGTATTCTCATAAAAAATTCCTCTTTTTGGCTTAAACAAGTTTGAGTGGGTTTCTATTTCTTACAACTAAAAGAACCTTGTCTATGACAAGCAGGATTCTTATTCTGTTAACATCACTGAGTAGTAACTATGATTCACACTCTATCATTTCTTGTTTGTAGAGTCTCCAGTATATGTTAGCTACAGCTCTGAAAACTGTAAAACCTCTACATTTTCCATCTCAATCAGACATGAGACCAAATACACTGAGAAGAGAATGCACTTGGGAAACAGGCATGACACCAGAGTACAGAGGTTAGAAATCCCCCTGACCCATGGACTCATGCACTTAAGTTTCAGCAACAGAAATACTGTTTCACTTTCAAAGGTGGAGAGCATGATTTAGTCCTCTAAATTATGAGGGGTGGAAAGGAGAAAGAGGAGAGAAGAGTCAAGAATCCTGGCATGGGCACTAACGCACTGGGTGCGACAAATGGGGTGAATGTGTGAACTTCTCAGAATTGATTCAAGTGTTCAGTTTCTCTCTGTTCCCCTAAATAATCTTGCACATGAGACCAGAGAAGCAGCCTGTTGTAAAGCAGATAGTCTTTCTAGCATTAAATGTAGTGTTGAGTCATGCTGTCTCTTACATGTTGGATAAGGGAACACGAAGAAAGGATAATAGTAATGATAACCACTATAATTGTAGCAGCTAACATATCCTAAGTCCTTATTGAGCTATTGTGAGCAATTCATTTACATGAACTCAGTTAATCTTCAAAACGGCCCCAATGAGGTAGATACTGTTATGATCTCTATTTTACAAATGAAAAAAACTGAAGCTAAAAATGGTTGGGTGAATTTCCAAGGATGCATAGCTAGCAATTGTGGAATTGGTATTTAGACCCAAGCAATCTGACTCCAGGGTCGGAGTCTTAACTTCTGGATTGTGTCTCAACAATAGACAAATGGAAGAATTGGCCATTTGAAGTTAAATAATAGGTGTTGAAAACCCCTTTACCCAAATGACTCCCTAATGTCTTTCACTGGGCTTCTAATTCAAGCATCGTCCTCCACTCCTATGTGGGTCAGGATCCTGGCAGGAATTAAAGGGTATTCTCAAAGGGCATGATTTAAAAGAGTTTAATTAAGGAACTGTTTACAAGGTATGGGCAGAATTAAGAGAAAGCAGCAGGAAATGGTGAAGCACTCCAGGGTTAGCAAAAGCAGTAAACTACTATGACCCGCAGAGCTGAATGGGCAAGAAGAGGGAGCAGTTACCAGAACCTGGCAAGACCTGTGGCTATAGGAGAGAGTCATGGGTAGGAGCCATGGCTATCAGCAGAGGAATGGAGCCTTACCAAACTTTCACCTTGACAGGGAGGCAACTGCGGGTATAAGTATCCTAACCTCTCTCATTCTCTTCCCGCTCTGTGTTCTCTTGCGGGTGCCTCCCATTGGCTGAAATCAACCAGAACAGAGGCAAAGGGGTCCACTGACGCAGCCCATACCACTCAGCTCCTGGGGAAGAGAGCAGAGCAGAGCTGAGTGGAGCATGGATCTAAAGAGGCATGTGCAGAATATCCAAAACACCTCCCTTCCAATGTCCCAAAGACAGGAAAATATAATTTTTTAACATAAAATAATGAAATCATAACACAAGAAAGGAAATCGAGAGAAAAATTCTGAAACCCCAGAAGATGGAAAACTGATAGAATTTGTTTATGGAAAAAATAACTGGGAACCAGAAACTTAAAGTATCAGGGTAACCATCTTCAAGGGTTTAAGATTAGAGCCAACTAATTTTAAGAGTGAAAAAGTCTCTAAGGTACTTCATTAAAGAATTGTCTTAGGTTCACACTGTCAATGGGCTTTCACACACCTCCCCCTCGTTGTTATACAAGGTGTCAACCTTTTAAAAGAAAAAGGTAAGTGATTCAGCCAGCAAAATCAAGTTTATTTGGGAATAGCAGAGGAATTGCAACTGGGGACAACCAAACCATGGCAAACCATAGGCAAGTCCAGAGAACAAAGGAGGAGAGTGTTCTGTTACAGAGGAAAGGAGGAAGTTGGGAGGGGTTGTTCTAAACAAAAGTTCATTAGAGGAAAATGAGAGTTTGAAGTAGTGGTGGCTTCTCATTGGCTGCAGGCAAAAGCAGCTTGTTGTAGGCTGCCAAGAGGAAATCTTCCTTCTTCCTGCTGGACTATGCAAGTTTTGATGAATGGAACATGCGTGAGAGCCCTCCCTTCACGGCTTGCCAACTCCCATTCTGAGTTAGGTTTCCTTAACACATTTTCACAAGAGCATATATAGTGGATATAGCATCTAGCTAAATATGAATTGACCTCCAAGAATCTCTAGAAATTTGAGGAGCCATATTATAAAAACACAAAGAAACAAAGATGAACAAATAGAACTGGACTAAAAGGAAATGGGCATAATTAAAGGAAAAGAGAACATTTTTTCAAGAATCAAGTTAATATTCAGATTCTTCTCTGCATCCAGATCTCCCCCTGAGAATCAAACTCATTTTCAAATACCAGCTGGACATACAGCAAAGCGAAGTCCCAAAATAACTGGCTCCTTTCCATCCCCAAACATTTTATCATTCCTGAGTTCTTAATATCCATCTGTAGCATAACCATCTATGCAATCTCCAGACTATAAAACTCACCTTATATATATTTTTTTCTATTTCTCACCCTTACCTTAAGTCTCATCTCTAACTCCCATTGATTTCAGCTCTGAAATGCCTCTCAAAATACCATTTTCATCTCAGTTCCCACCATCCCAGGTAAGTTTTCATTGCCTTTAATCTGAACTTTGTCAATGGCCCTTGTGTCAGTCAGGGTTCTGCCAGAGAAACAGAACTAACAGGAGAGAGATGTGTGTGTGTGGGAACTGACAAATCTAAAATCCAGAGGGCAGGCTAGTAGGCTGGAAACCCTTAGGCGGGAGCTTCTCCTGCCACCCACAGGCAGAATTTCTTCTTCTTTAGGGAAATCTCAGTTCTTCTCTTAAGGCCTTTCAACTGATTAGGCCAGGCCTACCTAGATTACCTAAAATCATCTCTTCTACTTAAAGCCAGTTGACTGTAGATGTTAATCATGTCTACAAAATATCTTCACAGCAACACCTAGATTAGCGTTTGATTGAGTAACTGGGTACTGTAGCCTTAACCAAGTGGATACATAAAACTGACCATCACAGCTCCTCATTGGTTTCTCCCTCTCAATGGCTCTTACCCTCCCCTTCAACCTGTGTGTCAATGGATCTCAAGCCAGGAGCCACATCAGTATCACCTGGAGGGCTTTATACACACACACACACACACACACACACACACACACACACACACGTACACACAAACACACACACTACTCCCACCATATTGCTCCAGGGTTATCTATCTCCAATGCCTATCTAATCATACTACTTTAAAATCTGTACCTCATCACTAAATATATGGTACAGCCCAAATTCCTTAGCTGTACTTCCAAAGCCTCAAGATTTGGCCCTAATCTCTCCTAGTTTCAACTTCTGACACTTTGTGGGGTTTTTTTGTTTTTTTTTTTGCAGTACACGGGCCTCTCACTGTTGTGGCCTCTCCCGCTGCGGAGCACAGGCTCCGGACACGCAGGCTCAGCGGCCATGGCTCACGGGCCCAGCCGCTCCGCGGCATGTGGGATCTTCCCGGACCGGGACACGAACCCGTGTCCCCTGCATCGGCAGGCGGACTCTCAACCACTGTGCCACCAGGGAAGCCCAACTTCTGACACTCTTACCCACAGTCACAACAGTTACCTCTGGCTCCTCCTTATCAGCCTTGTCCATGCTTTTATTACTCCAGGGGTTACAAAGTAAATTCCTACAGAGGCCAAGCAGATAATTTAAACATGTGAGTTTAAATATGTGAGTTTGGGCAGTGTGAGACAATAGAAAATGTTGCTGGGTGGAGCGGACCTGATTGGAATGAGATTTGTGAGGCAAGGGAAGTGGGGTGGGAAATGGGATTGAGCAGACATAAAGGAAGCAGAATATAGGTGTTACAGCCACTGTTGGTTCCCCATTCTCAGGAAGTCATGCAGCTTCAGTGGATAGTTTCCTTATTGTCACTACCCACCTAGAGTGACTTTCTATGACAAGTGCCTGTGACACTCCCTGGGGACTTTGGCTACAAGAAAATGCTCAGCCTACCTCAGGACAGGCTGCAAGTGTCAGGGAGTTAACATCCCTTTGATTACTCATCAACCAAAGAGAGATGGGAGCTGGCAGATAAACAACCCCGTTTCTTGCCTCTGAGGCACATTCCACAAAGTCTCTTAGAGGCTCCTCAGTGGGAATGCACCCCAGTTGCCCACAGAGGTAACCTGCTCAGTTACACCCCCTTCATTGGCATCCTCCGTTCCCTATCTCACTTCCTGTCTCTCACAAGTGCTGCCTGGGATCACCTCCCAAATAAGCTGCCCCCAAATCCCCATCTCAGGGTCTGCTTCTTTTCTCATTTTTTTAACTGAAGTATAGTTGGTTTACAATGTTGTGTTAATTACTGCTGTACAGCAAAGTGATTCATTGATACACAAATATACATTCTTTTTCATATTCTTTTCCATTATGGTTTATCCCAGGCTCTTGAGTATAGTTCCCTGTGCTACAGAGTAGGACCTTGTTGTTTATCCAGTCAGGGTCTGCTTTTGGGTGTGTGGAGGATGATCCAAACCAAGACAGTAGGCTAGACATGCATAACAGTGGGAAGCAGGAGAAGTCTAAAAGAGGAAGCATCCAGAGGTTGGAGGGTCAACACAACCGTTTACTGGAGTGTGAGTGACAGGGGAGAGGGCCTACGCACCTTCCTCTGGATATGTTCAGCCCAGCTGGACCCGAAACCTCCACAGAGGGCACTATATAGATGATTTTACTGAACTATTTACCTTACCCAACTTTCACTTAATTTGTACTTCCACCTTAGAAAATTTAGATGGAATTGAGGTTTAACTCTAAGAAATTTACGTCAAACAGACTCAAAACCTAACTTGATAAAGCTGAGCCATAAAAATATTGTTCCTGCAAATAAACAGAAACTTTTCCTTTCCCATCTGAAGTCAGATGGAGAGGAAATAAATTAGAAGATGGCAGAGTGTTCTGCATCCCAACCATTGTTTATGGCTCTCTTTCCTTAGCTATTCTAAATCATGCATTGCCGCTAAGGGTCATAAAGATATCACTTTCTCCACTCAGCAAGAGAAATGAGAGGTGAGGAAGGAGAATGTTATTTTGCAGGAAGGGAAACAGAGCTCTGGAGATTTATCTGGGCCTGCCTCAGAGGAACTGGCTGACCAGGAAGTTTACATTCAGAGCATCAAAATTCCAGGCATTTGCTTAACCTAGAAGGCCCAGAAATGGATGAGATGCCAGGCCTTCTGCAAACACAGTCACAGCCAGATCACTAGTATCTTCCAATTAAGTGATATTACACAGCTCTTCCCCACTGAGGAACTTGTAGATATGTGATTGCTGGCAATCTCCAACCAAGAGTTTTCTGAAAGACTGATATTAATAAAATCTCAGTTCAAGCCATGGACACATTTAAATAGCACCTACTCTGTGTAGGCGCTGCAGTAGTAGAAGGTGTGGGACATCCATGGGTGTCCAGGTGGCTAATGAAGGCAACCATCTTTCCGTGAGGGGACTGCTTACCTCCTCTGCCCACTCAGTGCACCAAATCTTGGCAGCAATTGCAATTCTGGAACTTCCTTTGTGAATTAGCTATATTTAATGAGACCTAGAGGGATTCATTAACAGAGGACTTTGTGAAGAAAACAAAAGGTTCATTCAGATAATTGAATCCACCTTTAGTAGCAATTAAAATATATGTGTTCCTCTATATACTCGTGTGATAATATAAAAATCCTAGTCATGCACATGCTGTATATATTTGTGATATGTATATCTAAAACTCTGAGAACTCCCATACCTTGATCACTTTGTATGGGCCAAGGACTGTGCTAAGCATCTTCTATTCATGAACTCAGTTAATGCTAACAAAACCCTGTGCAGTAGCTATTATTACCATCATTTTGAAAATCAGGACAATGAGGCTCGGAGAGATGAATCAACTTGCCCAATGACACACAACCAAGAAGTGGTAGAGATTGGATTTGCACCCATAAACAGTGATTCAAAAGCCCATGCTCTTAATTACTAAATTAAAAAAAATTAATTTACGAGCTCTCCTCACATTATTTAACTAGATGCACAGACTTGGGATTAGAGATTTACTTAATCTTTGAAACGAGATTATAAGGCCCTCAAGAGAAGATAGCTATTCATTCTTTTCTAATTAATTAACAGACATTATTGAACGTTTGTTAGATACAGAGAACACTATACCACGTACCCGGGAAACAAAGATAAGTAGGACAGAAAGCCTTTCTTACACTGAATTTTATTTATATCTATCTATATCTGTATCTGCAACTGCACCTATACCTGTACCTATGTTTTTAACCAGAGAAACTAGTGTAACTCACATAGAGTTGACAGGAAATGGTCAAGCAACAAAACCTAGGCTCCCGGGGCCAAGGAAGATGTTTAATGCTTCCTCAGTATATCATAAAGGGGGCAATTTCTGGGTAGTAGGGAGATGTTTGATGTTGTACTATAGAGAAAAAGGAGAGTATATTTGTTAAATATTCTGGCTCTAGAATCAGACAGACCTTGTTTCAAGCCATGGCTTCAACAGTGTGATCTTAAACAAGCTACTTAACACCTCTGTATTAGTTTCCTAGTGCTGCTATAACAAATGACCACTAACTAGGTGGCTTAAAATAACAGAAATTTCTTCTTTCATAATTCAGGAGGCCAGAAATCCTAAGTCAAGGTGTTGGCAGGGATGGTTCTTTTTGCAGGCTCTGAGAACCGGTCCCATGCCTCTCTCCTGACTTCTGGGGGTTGCTGGCAATCCTTAGCTTTCCTCACCTTACAGCTGCATCACTCCAATCTGTTTTTACAGGGACTCTTCTCTCTGTGTCTCTGTGTGCCCTCTCCTATAATGACTCCTGTCCTTGGATTAGAGGCCCACTCTACTCTTGTATGACCTCATCTTAACTAATTACATTTGCAAAGGCTCTATTTCTAAATGAAGTCACATTCTGTAGTTCTGGGTGGACATGAATTTGGCGAAGACACTATTCAACCTACTACACCCTCTAAGCCTCAGTTTCCTCACCTGTAAAATGTAGATAACAGTAGCACCTCCCTTATGAAGTTATTGTAAAAATTAAATGAAAGAATACATGTATAGTCCCAGTACATAGTAAGAAGTCAACAAATGTTAGTAATAAATAACAGCTGTAACCTTAATGACCAGCCTGAGATATCTTCCTACCATAAGACAGAGCAGGCTCCATGGCCACTCTGAGCAAAGACCTAAGGCAGAAAGATAGAGGAACTGGGGATGACAGGTAGCTGGAGCATACTCTATATATTTATTTCAGTGTGTCGCATTGCATGAGCTAAGGGATAAACCATTTCAAAACAGGAATAACAGAGTGATGTAAGTAAGGCATTGGTCAACTGTACACCAAGTGTGGAGACTGAACAACCACAGATAGACCAGCTCTTTTAATTAATATAATAGCTCTTTTCCAAAGAAGGGGCCAATTTGCACTGGCATGGATTATAGAATAGAAAAGAACCACAAGAAGACAATGTAAGTGACCCGGTGTTTCAGTTATCTATTACTACACAACAACCCACCCCAAAGTTTAGTAGCTTATAACAACCATAATCCTTTATTCTCTGGAAGAGATTGTGTAAAACTAGTGTTAGTCATTTAAATGTTTGGTAGAATTCTTGAATGAAACTATCTGGGCCTGAAGATTGCTGTTTTGGGAAGCCTTCGATTACAAATTCAATTTCTTTAATGATTATAGATCTATTCATATTGTCTATTTCATCTTGGTGAGTTTTGGTAGTTTGTGCTTTTTTGAGGAATTAGTTCATTTCCTCTAAACTGTTGATTTCATGAGTGTAAAGTTATTCATAGGGGTTGTGGGATCTATACTAATATTCTATTTCATTACTGATATTGGTGATTTGCATCTTCTCACGTTTTATCTGTATCAGTCTTGTTAGAAGTTTATCTATTTTATTGATTTTTTAAAAATAACTGGCTTTTTGATTCATTGATTTTCTCTGTTCTTTTCCTATTTTCAACTTCATGTACTTCTGTTCCTTATTATTTCCTTCCTTATGCTTGATTTGGACTATTTTGCTCTTGTTTCTCTAGTTTCTTGAAGTAGTTGTTTACTGATCTGACACCTATCTTCTTTTCTGATATAAAAATTTAGTGCTATAAATTTCTCTCTCAGTACTGCTTTAACTGCATCCCACATATTTTGATATGTTGTATTTTCATTTTCATTATGCTCTGCTTTTTATTTTCTTTGAGACTTCCTCTTTGACCCATCAATTATTCACGTTTTTATTGGAGTATAATTGCTTTACAATGTTGTGTTAGTTTCTGCTACACAACGAAGTGAATCAGCTATATGTATACATATATCCCCTCCCTCTTGGACCTCCCTCCCATCCCCCCCGAACCTGCCCATCTAGGTTAGGCATCCCCAACCCCCCAGGCCATGGACTGGTACTGGTCCAAGGCCTGTTAGGAACCAGGCTGCAAAGCAGGAGATGAGCGGTGGGCAAGTGAGTGAGAGAAGCTTCAACTGCTGCTACCCATTGCTCCCCATCACTCGCATTACTGCCTGAACCATCCCCCCCATTGCTCATATTACTGCTTGAACCATCCCCCCCACTCCCAGTCCATGGAAAAACTGTCCTCCATGAAACCGATCCCCGGTGCCAAAAAGGTTGGGACTGCTGATCTAGGTCATCACAGAGCACCGAGCTGAGCTCCCTGTGCTATACCGCAGGTTCCCACTAGCTATCTATTTTACACATGGTAGTGTATTTATGTCAAACCTAATCTCCCAATTCATCCCACCCTCCCCTTCCCACCTTGTGTCCACACATCCATTCTCTATGTCTGCACCTCTATTCCTGCCCTGGAAATAGGTTCATCTGTACTATTTTTCTAGGTTCCACATGTATGTGTTAATATACGATATTTGTTTTTCTCTTTCTGACTTACTTCACTTTGCATGACAGACTCTAGGTCCATCCATGTCTCTGCAAATGACCCAATTTAATTCCTTTTTATGGCTGAGTAGTATTCCATTGTATATATGTGCCACATCTTCTTTATCCATTCATCTCTTGATGGACACTTAGGTTGCTTCTGTTCCCTGCCCAGACAGGAGGGGGTTAAAGCAGTGGCTGATAAGGGTTCTCTTGCTTGCTCAGGCCAGGGAGAGGGAGAGGTATGGTTGTCATAATTGGAATGCAGGGCGAGCCTGAGGCCGCAGAGGCCAGCGTGACATTGCAACAGCCTGAGGTGCACCGTGTATTCTCCTGGGGAAGTTGTCCCTGGATGTCGGGACCCTGGCAGTGGCGGGCTGCACAGGTTTCTGGGGGGGTTTGGACAGTGACCTGTGCTTGCACACAGGATTCTTGGTGGCAGCAGCAGCAGCATTAGTGGTTCACACCTGTCTCTGGGGTCCAAGCTGATGGCCTCGGCTTGCACCTGTCTCTGGAGCTTGCTTAGGCAGTGCTCTGCCTTCTGTGGGCACACGGGGAAGGAATCCCCTCTCCTTTCACACCCTGAAACAAAGGTCTCTTGCCTCTCCGGCAGGTCCAGACTTTTTCCCGGACTCCCTCCCAGCCAGCCGTGGTGCACTAACCCCTTCAGGCTGTGTTCACGCAGCCAGCCCCAGTCCTCTCCCTGGGATCTGACCTCCAAAGCCCAAGCCTCAGCTCCCAGCCCCGCCCGTCCCAGCAGGTGAGCAGACAAGCCTCTCAGGCTGGTGCAGGCTGGTCGGCACCGATCCTCTGTGTGGGAATCTCTCCACTTTACTCTCTGCACCCCTGTTGCTGCGCTCTCCTCCATGGCTCCGAAGCTTCCCCTGCCACCCCCCGTCTCCACCAGTGAAGGAGCTTCCTGGTGTGTGGAAACTTTTCCTCCTTCACAGCTTCCTCCCAGAGGTACGAGTCCCGTCCCTGTTCTTTTGTCTCTGTTTTTTCTTTTCTCTTTTGCCCTACCAGGTACTTGGGGAGTTTCTTGCCTTTTGGGAGGTCTGAGGTCTTCTGCCAGTGTTCAGTAGGTGTTCTGTAGGAGTTCTTCCACATGTAGATGTATTTTTGATGTATTTATGGGGAGGAAGGTGATCTCCACGTCTTACTCCTCCACCATCTTGAAGGTCTCCTCATCTTTTTTTCTCAAACCATTTTCTTTCTCCCAGCTTCCTGGTTTCTGGATTCCTGGCTCTGTACTTCATACCTACTTTGCACTTCTTGCCCCTTTGGTTTGGCAAAATTTTGGATTCCTCCTCTTGGTTTCTTGGTCATCAGCCTTGTGCTTAGCTTAAAGCCTAGTTTGCTTCTCTCACCTCCCCAGCCTTGGATGAGAAAAATCCCTGCTCCAACCCTAGTCTAGAGGGACTCCTGTGGTGGTGCATGAAGATGGAGTTCCATTGCTCGCTGACTCAAGCTCTCATTCATTCTCTCTTCTCTCCCTCTCCCTCTCCCTCTCTCTCTTCCACAAACTGTCTGTGACCTTTATTAGTGCATGCTGCAGGAGGGGCGGTGGCTCACTGTGTTTCTCTGGTTTGGAGCAGGAAGGGAACAGTTTTCAGGCTGGAAAATCCTGAACCAGCCCCACTGCCATACACACACCTTTCCCAAAGGACAAATAGCATGGTCATGCATATTGCAAAGAGAATAAGAGATCCAAACAACCTCCTCCATCCTACCTCTGCCCCACCTTCTGCATCCAGTGGGAACAGTACAGAGCTTTGTTCTTTAGCCATTTGAGTTTCAAGCCTGCTCTGTGGGGGCTACATTTGCACTGAATGTAAATATTCATTAATATATTTAATTCTCATCCTGAATATCTTTCTGTTTCATTTTTGTCTGTTTAGTGGGCTGAGACCGAGTCTGACTTTTTCTGTATATCTTCCTGGTGCAGCAACACATATAAATGGGCACTTAATAAGTGATTTTGGTCATGATGGCATAATTAAATCTTTTTGTATTGGAAATTACACATGACTTGACTCCAGGGCTGGTCTAGTCTAATTGTGTTTGTGTTCATTTTCTTGCTTTTTCCTTTATCTTGCCTAATCCTGTCTCAGCAAAGTGGGCTTTAAATTCCAAGAAGGCTCACATGGGATTTCAGTCCCAATACCCTCTGTTGGTTGACCAAGGACAAGGAATTAAAAATATGTATATATGATCCACCTGAAGTGGGTATATAATGATCCAGCCTTTAATGTATTCAAACCACTAACGCTGTCATTCCTAGTGAGAGTAGAAGGAAGGACTGCTGTTATTCTACTTAAGAGGCCTCCACTTGTTTCCACAGCCAGCGCCTAGAGAATGTCTTGTCTTTAAGGAAAGCTTTTATTCTTTGGAAAGACTCCAGCTTATTGTTCTTACTGAAAAAAACAGATCCAGTTTTGGGAGGCAATGCCTATTGTCTGGAGGTGAAAGCGGCTCTACATATGAGCCTGACCTAGAGGCTGAAAAAGAGGACAAGGGGACTTTACCTTTGACACCAAATTTACATGTTCCCCAAGGAAACACTGAGCAACATGTTAGTCACGCAAACTCACAGACATATGTGGGCACAAGGATAAACAGCTATTTAAATGGGTGACTCCAGGATACCAGGTTTCTCTTTAATGCTAAAGATAAATGTTGCTAACGATCTCATTTTATTATTTTCCATGGTTTACTTCTGCGCTATGTATAACACAGTAGTCACTAGCCATATGTGGTTATTGAAATTTAAAGTAATTAAAATTAGATAAAATCCACTTCCCAAATCTAACTAGCCACATTTAATGTGCTCAGTAACACGTGGCTGGTGACTAGGTATTGGAGAGTGCAGATATAGAACATTTCCATCATCACAAAACGTTCTATTGAACAGTGCTAGTCTACCTTAAAGCACATCGAAACAAACCTATTCACTATAGACTGGAATTTGGTCTTCATACCTTGCCTAGTACCCCAGAGTATAAATGATGAGTTAGGTAGTCAACTGACAAGGTATCACAGGCATAGAGAGGCTCTAGAACAACCCATTGTATCCTGGAAAATTCTGGCAAGAGGCTAGCTCTGATTGAATCCTTTCCAGATTTAGTCTTCTGTTGATGGTCATTGCAGACCTCACACAATCGTAAAACTTGCAGCTTCTAGAGATGCCTTCACCCAAGCATGGGGCTGGTTGGAGTGAAGGTGTTGGTAAGCTCATGTACCTCTGCCATTCAGTCTTGTAACTTGCCTTTGTTATCTCTTCACACCCTTCTATAATAATATTTTACATTTTACACTTCACACATTTAAGGAATGCGGTAAACAGTCCAACAGAAACCTGGAGAGAGAATTTTGTTGAATTCACAGGGAACGGATGTGTGACAAGAATAAGAGGGGGGAAAATGTGGCTTTCACCTAATTGAGTTTATCACTCCCTCATGAGAAGTTACTCCTTCAAGTTTGGACCTCTTTTAAATACAAATATGCTACCTGTGCAAAGAAACACAATGAGTATGTAATACTCAATAACACATCAGATGCCTTTACAGAGGAGCAAGAACCAGGGGGAATTATGCAGTGAACAAATAAAGCTTAATGATGAAGTGACAGAGAAAGGTCTGTATTCTTTACTGGTAACTCTTCTAGGAGAAGACTTGTGGTTCTATCCTTTCTTTCCCCTTTGGTTTCCTTAACTTAAATAACAGCTGCAGTGTTCAAGCACAAATTCTTAAAGACAGGAATTAATAGTCTCCTATTCACTTTTATCCTCCTCAACTGCCCCTTTTCAGCTTCCCCTCTGCTAGCTCTGCCCACTGGAGTTAGCGAGTACAGTCAGCTCCTTTTTCACAGGCTGGCCCCTTTCCAACGCCAGCCTTTATGCCCAGTGTTAGATGTGGCTTCTTAAGAATACTTTGCCATTTCGCTCACCAGGCTTTCATTTCCTGGCACCTTTAAGGTGCCACTCCTCCTTGTACAGCAGGTGGACTCCTCATTAAAAAAAAAAATCGATGTGCTCTTTAAATAAGAATTTCAGAAATCAAATTATTTTCTGTGAAATCAGCAGGCTCTGTTTGCCAGGGCTCCCCATTACACAGAATCTGTCATATCAAGATATCTATTATTCTCCCTGCGGGAAAACAACAACAACACAACTTTCTACTGTTACTCGGAAGAAGGAAGGTTCTTCTCAAAGGGGACATGATGAACTGAGCTATACTGATGTACTATTTGTGTTGGATACTAAATGCATTACTCTGCACATGGCACTTATTTGGATAAAAGGGGACATGACTGCAGAGGAGATACTTCCAGTGGGGAGAACAGAATCAACTTCCCACACCTTGGCAAGCATTTGATTAGAAGCTCAAACCCCCCCTTTTTCCTCGAGCCCTCCTCCCAGCCTGGTAGATACCTGGGACGGCACTCTCCTCCAGCCAAGAGGGAAGGAAATGAAACACCAGTCCACAGTGGCTGAGATTTTGAGTGCAGTTTGCCCCCAATGCTATTAGCACCTCTTTCCCCTGTTTCATGAGGCACGGAGGTCCTCTGTGCCAGAGGGGTTGGGAATGGAGAACAGGGATGGAAAGGGGAGTTTATGTCCTACTTTCCATTTCTGCTCCGCAGTGCCGTTTCCACACTTAAGTAAATAGCAGGCTAACAGAGGAGCAGTGATTTGAGCCAGTGTGCCTCAAACAAGATGGCGTTCCTTTGCATTGCTTAAGTAACATTTTCTGAGCTCCAGCTAAAGATAAACAGTATGGCTCACTATATGCTGGACTACTCAACAGAGACAATCACTGATGCTGTTAAAATCAGTATTTGAAAGAAAGCTTAAGGGATTTTAGGAAATGCATCCATAGAATTGCAGCTGTTACACTGTAATAAATAATTTGGCAGCTAGTGGCTTGTTGCTATCAACGGAAGGAAACCACTTTGTAATGGTTAGCAACAGCCTGGGAGATGAGTTTTCTTTCGTCCGAATTCTATTACTTTTGGTCCTTTTGTTTTTAGTTTTAAAGGCTAACAAAGAACTCTGCATATCAAGTCATCAAATGTGTGTTTAAGATTATTGAATCCATCACAGAAGTCTTTAAAAATGTGACCCACATTTCCCCTCTTCTTGCGGCTAGTGGAGCCCGGTAACCCCACACCTCACCAGATTCTGCCATGCACTTCAGAATTATGCCCAACCTGCTCCACACAGAGGACAGAGGCATCCTGCTCTTAGCTGGATTCCTAATTGTATTTCTCCTTTTTCAATAAAGCAGTGAAACTTCTTTGCTGTATTGTATATAGCAAAACAAGTACTTCTTTACTTATTTCTCTTCTTCTTCATGACAAAGGATCCTGAATGTCACACAGAAAATTAAGCAGAAAGATTGAGGTTGAAGCAAATTGTAATTCTCCTTGTAGCACTCTTCACACTTATCACTATGTCTGTTTCTCCCAACAGATTGGGCTTGAGTTCTCCAGGAGACCTTGAGATAAGGATCAGAGCACAAGTACTTTATTTGGGAAATAATCTTTGAAAACACCCACAAAAGAGTAGGGAAGTGAGACAGGGAAAAACAAGACAGCCTATAAAAGCTCCATTATCAAGCCAACTACACTGGGCTTCATCCAGTGGGGACCTACGAGAGCCAGCGTAGAGAGGGAGGGAGGTGGGCTGTTTTTTTTTGTTTGTTTGTTTGTTTGTTTGTTTTTGCGGTATGCGGGCCTCTCACTGTTGTGGCCTCTCCTGTTGCGGGGCACAGGCTCCAGATGTGCAAGCTCAGCGGCCATGGTTCACGGACCCAGCCACTCTGCAGCATGTGGGATCTTCCCAGACCGGGGCACAAACCCGTGTCCCCTGCATCGGCAGGTGGACTCTCAACCACTGTGCCACCAGGGAAGCCCCTGGTGGGCTGTTTTTTCCCTGCTCCTGTCAATCATGATTGAGGGCTGCACCTAAGGAACATTAATTTCCATCACTTCTGAGATTTCCTACACGCAGGCAAGAGGGCTCTGACAACCAGAGAAAGACCCCAGGCAATGAAATACACATGCTGATAATCATTAAGTGGGACCCATATGCACTGAAATAGTAAAGACAAGGTACATTCCCACCAACAGTGTAGGAGGGTTCCTTTTATCTCCACACCCGCTCCAGCATTTATTGTTTGTAGACTTTGTGATGATGGCCATGCTGACCGGTGTTAAGGTGATACCTCGTTGTAGTTTTGATTTTCATTTCTCTAATAATTAGCGATGTTGAGCAACTTTTCATGTGCCTTTTGGCCATCTGTACGTCTTCTTTGGAGAAATGTCTATTTAGATCTTCTACCCATTTATTTGATTGGGTTGTTTGTTTTTTTGATATTGAGCTGTATAAGCTTTTTGTATATTTTGTAAATTAATCCCTTGTCGGTCACATTGTTTGCAAATATTTTGTCCCATTCTGTTGGCTGTCTTTTTGTTTTGTTTATGGGGTTCTTTTTGCTGTGCAAAAGCTTTTAAGTTTAGTTAGGTCCCATTTGTTTATTTTTGTTTTTATTTCCATTACTCTAGTAGACAGATCCTAAAAGATATTTCTGTGATTTATGTCAAAGAGTGTTCTGCCTATGTTTTCCTCTAGGAGTTTTATAGTATCCGGTCTTACATTTAGGTCTTTAATCCATTTTGAGTTTATTTTTGTGTACGGTGTTAGAGAATGTTCTAATTTCATTCTTTTACATATAGCTGTCCAGTTTTCCCAGAACCACTTATTGAAGAGACTCTCCTTTCTCCACTGTATAGTCTTGCCTCCTTTGCTGTAGATTAATTGACCATAGGTGCTTGGGTTTATTTCTGGGCTTTCTATCCTGTTCCATTGATCTGTATTTTTGTTTTTGTGCCAGTACCATACTGTTTTGATTACTATAGCTTTGTAGTATAGTCTGAAGTCACGGACCCTGATTCCTCCAGCTCTGTATTTCTTTCTCAAGATTGCTTTGGCTATTTGGAGTTTTCTGTGTTTCCATACAAATTAAAAAAAATTTTTGAACTAGTTCTGTAAAAAATGCCACTGGTAATTTGATAGGGATTGCATTGAATCTGTAGATTGCCTTGGACAGTATAGACATTTTGACAATATTGATTCTTCCAATCCAAGAACACAGTATATCTTTCCATCTGTTTGTGTCATCTTCGATTTCTTTTCTTATAGTTTTCAGAGTACAGGTCTTTTGCCTCCTTAGGTAGGTTTATTCCTATGTATTTTATTCTTTTTGATGTGATGGTAAATGGGATTGTTTCTGTAATTTCTCTTTTTGATCTTTTGTTGCTAGCGTATTGAATGTAAGTTGGTACAGCCACTATGGAGAACAGTATGTAGTTTCCTTAAAAAACTAAAAATATAGCTACCATATGATCCTGCAATCTCACTCCTGGGCATATATTCAGAGAAAAACATAATTCGAAAAGATACATGCACCCCAATGTTCATTGCAGCACTATTTATAATAGCCAAGACGTGGAAGCAACCTAAATGTCCATCTACAGACAAATGGATAAAGAAGATGTAGTGTATATATATACAATGGAACGTTACTCAGCCATAAAAAAGAAAGAAAGAATGCCATTTTCAGCAACATGGACAGAGAAAGACAAATATCATATGATATCACTTATGTGTGGAATATTAAAAAATGATACAAATGAACTTATATACAAAACATAAATAGACCCACAGACATAGAAAACAAACTCATGGTTACCAAAGGAAAGGAATAAATTAGGAGGTTGAGATTAACATATACACACTACTATACATAAAATAGATAATCAACAAGGACCTACTATATAGCACAGGGAACTTTACTCAGTAATCTGTAATAACCTATATGGGAAAAGAATCTGAAAAAGGAGAGATATATGTATAACTAAATCGCTTTGCTATACACCTGAAACTAACACAACATTGTAAATCAACTATACTCCAATATAAAATTTAAATATTTTTTTAAAAAGGGAAGTACAGATAGGTATTTTTTAAAAGTTAACTCATTTGGCAAACAAATCTTATGCAAAATGTTCACCATATAACACATGTACAAGAAAACAAGTTTTCAAAAGGAGAAAAAAGTTGTGCATTCTATGGATTTCCATTTACATGTAGAATCTCCTCATGTAAACTATCACAGTAATACTTTAATTTGTATAATTAAAGCAGTTGTATATAAAAATCATAGGTTTAATTTTTTTCCTGCAAAAAATTAAAATTAAAAAGAATTTTTAAAAGACAAGGTACAGGGCAGACCATGGACAGCATCTGCTACTGCCTCAAGCCCCCTTGCTTTCCTGCGTATCCACCAGCAGATGCTCAACAAACGTTTGCTGTCTGGCTGACTTTGCATCCTGCATTACCACATCCTACACTCCACTATAACTAGTATTGTTTCCTCCATTAAAAGGCCATGCATTTGACCAGTTAGTTCTCAATTCTCAATACCTATGTACAAAAGAAGAAAATAAGAAATCCCTAGTGGGATTGAGGTGGAGGGAAAACAATGCTGGAACCCTTCATTTGAACACCACTATCTACTGCCACTATTTCCTATTTACTAGAGATAAGGTCTCTGAGATTTTCTTTGTTCTCCCTATGGTAAATGTTTACCAAGAATAATCACCTGCACTACCGTAAGAACTGAAACGGTGGTAGGAACAATGACGGTGTCTTGCCTTCCTCCTCAGGCCCTTACTAACAAGCAGTCTTGGCAAGAGGAATGCTTTTCAATAACTTGAAAAGTATAAATCCCAGATAGAACAAGTTAATATGAAGGTGAAGGAAGGTGTAAGTTAGTGCTAGCTCCATGTTTAATCCTCAACTCCAGCAGACACTGGGCACAAAGTGGTTGGGTAGAAAGATGGCCACTCCTACATTATTCCCAAACCGAGACCCAGTGGCCAGTGTTCACCCCACTGTCCCCAGCCCACCATTGCCATATGATACCAGCTGCTAGGACTATCATCTCTGCCAGAACACTGACCTCCCTCCCCTGGGACTACTGTGCCCTTCAGGTAATCCTTCCCCTCAAAACTGCCTGTTTCAGCTAATCCTCAGCATCTGTAGAAAACAACACAAAAAGGTCAATTCCCCCATGGCTCTGACTTATATTCTCTTCTGTTACAACGAAATGTAGTATTAAAAACACTGAACAGAAGAGACAGATAAAGCAATACTGGGAGAGTGGGAAGATGGTTTGCAGGAAGGGAGAGAAAGAAAACAGTGCCTCTGGATCGTATTGAAACGTACACACACACACACATACACACACACACACACACACGCGCGTGCACGAAAACACTTATGTTCTCAGAATTCCTCCATGGTACAAGGATGACACTGCTTCACAGTCAGTAAGTAGACCACTTGAATTCTGTTTCCGTGAAAAGCCAAAGCAAGGTTCTTTTAACAAAACTGTACATCAATCATATTCGGGTAACTGACATTAAAATAATGGTGCTCAAAGGATCAGTTAGTGGACACTCTGATGTGGCCCCCAGATCCCCCTTCAGAAGGGAGGACGGACTATTGCCCTAGCTGTTGGTAGTGCTATCAGAAGGTGGCCCTCAGCTGTCAGCCCTCTTTGAGGATTGCCTCTGCCAAAGTAAACTACCTCGCCCATGGTCATGATTCCTTTCCGGGTAGCTTGCATCAAACGTTTGGTCAGTGCACAGATATAAAGGCTGGACCCCCTTGCTCCAACTCAAGAAAACTCTGAGCGGGCATCCAAGGCTCAGAGCTCCCTGATGAGATGGGCGTAGGTATCAATAGAGGTTGCATTGTAGCTTGATGCCTTCTCCTGTTCATTCCTGCTTCCTTAACCTTCTTTCCATTCCTGCTGACCCCAAGGGCTCTCCCCTGTAAACTTCCTGCATGTTAATTTCCATCTCATAATCTGCTTCTTGGGGAACCCAATCTGTAACAGGGGCTTAAACCCTCCTAATCCATTAAAGAGTAGATTATATACAATGAAAAAAATTCACTTTCTGCATATTTCATTGTACGGTGTGCTGCTTTGGAAATTGCTAATCAATATATGGCCATGGTCTCTTAATCAGTATGGTTGATTAATTAAAGGACCGTACTTCTCAGCCATGTTGGTATAACAAGCAGGCCTGAGATCAGGTCTAGCGTGCAAGTGGAAAGAGGTAATAAAATGAAATCACACTTTTTTTCACATTCTTCCCTTTCCATATTAACACAGATAATAATAGTAGCAATAGCAAACAAGATGTATTAAGGGCTTACTGTGTGCCAGACATTGTTCTAAACACTGCATTATTTCATTTAAATTTCAAAGCAACTCTTTGAAATACATACTATTATTACCTCCACTATACAAATGAGAAAACTAAGGCATATAGAAATTACACAACTCTCCTAAGTGATTTGGATCCAGGCAGTTGTATTTGAGAACCCAAACTCTTACTGATTACAGTGTAGCTGCCCCCCTAATAAAAAAGTGACTGTTAATTGAATGTCTTCCTTCCTGAATGTTACTCTGGTACATTGCCCTGGGGTGTGAAAATCTCCAAAATGCCAAAGGTAAAATGCAATATAACTGGGGTTGGCATTAAAAAAGTGAAGGATTCTGAAGACTGGGTCATAAAACTTTTGCGAGTCAGGTGGTTCCAGATCTCATCAGATTACTGAGTTGCCAGCTGATAGGTCATTTAAGATTATTCTTGAAAATAGATTTCCATTTTCCATGGATTTTTTGGTACATAACTTGCAAGGAGTTCAAACAACAGAGTAAAATTAATATAACAAACCCCTTCCCTTAATATTATTTATGGCTGACTTCATTTTTAAAAATTGGAATAAAATCATGCTAAGCCCCATTTCATTCTAGCAATAAAAAATATTCATCCATAGATACATGAAATATTTTTAAAGATCTCCATTTGCTTTATTAGAAAATGTATTTTCAATAAAATTTTACTTTTTATGTTTAATGGTTACCAAAATTTGTAATATATTTGTATTATTTTAATCAGTTGGGAACTAATTTTTATAACAATTACTCAACCCAGAAGACATTTTTAAACACTTAGAGCTTGTAGTCATAGGAAATAAAAATAATAATGATGTTAATTTATATATATTTTAGTGTAGAGAGTATAATACAGTGATTAATAAAATTCTCTCAAACACACAAATATACTACATTAAAATAAAATCCTGTGAGGGAAGCAGAATGGAACAGGAGTTTAGTGAGATAAAGGAAGGATATAGAATTTTTGTCTGTTAAAGAAGAGCTTGTTCGTGTACGTTTTAAAAGAGTGATAGCTGGTATCAAATCACTATGATATTTAGATTCCTTTGGATAATTCTGCTATAGATTGAATAATCCCCCCCTCAAATTTATATGTTGAAACCTAACCCACAATGTGATGGTAGTTGGTGGTGGGGCCTTTGGGAGATGATTAGGTCATGAGGGCAGAACCATCACGAATGATATCTGTGCCCTGATGGAGACCCCAGAGAGCTCCCTCTTCCCTTCTCCATGTGAGGACACAGCAAAATTATGGCCATCCATGAACCAGGAAGTGGGACGTCACCAGACACCAAACCTTCTGGCACCTTGATCTTAGACTTCTCAGCTTCCCAAGCTGTGAAAAATAAATTTCTGTTGTTTATAAGCCAGTCGGTCTATAGTATTTTGTTATAGCGGCCCAAACGAACTAAGACAGGTTGATGTAAGAGTTTTATTTTTAAATGTCAATATTTGTAATATACCACAAATCACATCCTTTACAGCTATTTAGGTTTAAGATTTAAAAATTTAAATGTCAACTTAAAAATGTCCTAGGGGCTACATAGTTTTCATTGAAATTCTTTTTATTTTAGGAGGTATGCAAAAATGAAAAGTTGGAAGCCCACTAGACAGGAACAGAGGTCTGGAATGGGGGCAGGCAGTAGGCATCTCAGCTTCATGGGGCTAATGCCCAGCCTGCTGCATTTCCCAGATTCTAAAAAAATGGATAGCCTTTGTAGCATTTCTCCTTCAGAGAGGATCTGGAAAAGGTGCTGCTTTGAAGGGACTCTTGTAGAGGGAAAAGGTCTGGTTTAGAGTCAGTAGAAAAGGATGAATGATGAGCAGTGCTCTGGGTAGGAAGGTGAATGCAGTCAAACACCCTAGACATTAATGCTGAAATCCAGCTCGTGTTCTGCTCAATAAGTCTTGTGCCTTGGTACAGAGCTACTTTCACTTAGAGGAAGGAGCATCTTTCTATTTTGGACAAAGGCCCTGAATGGGTTAGCAGGAGCCATGATTGGGTCCCTGCCCATGTGAGGAGTGTAATAAACAGAAAATTTCCCAGACATGCAGATATCTGGCTGAACTCCTGAAGGCATTGATTTGGCACGCTTCTGCAGACAAAAGAAACCAGCAAAATGTTGCAACGCCTCTGAAGAGGTATATCAAATAAATCAGAACTTATTTCTATCTTTGTACCAAATGCAACGTGTTCCCAGCTGGGACACTGTGTGCAGCTCTGTTCACAGCACTCAAGAAGTACGTAAAGGATCAGGAGGAGGTGTAAGAAAACCAAATGCTCCAGGTGATGTGGTGAAACAGGATCCTAAATGAGCAACTCCTCAAAGAAGACAAGGTTGACAGGCAATTCTTAGGTTGGTCAATTTTAGCCATAACAATGGAGCAAAGCTCTATTGGTTATTCTGTCATTCAGAACTGGCAAGGGTTTGGGTATTAGCTATAATAGCAGGGCATAAACATTGGGGCAGATTCTTAGCCCTCTGGCAAATGGGTGGTGTCTAAGCCTACCCCCAAATATATGATTCTTACTTAGATTTAAGAAAGAACACTGAGTACATTTGTATTTGGGCTGTGCACATTTAAATTCTTAGTTTATAGCAGTTTCAAACAAGTTCCGATTACTCCAGGATCCCACAGTAGGGCTCCTGAGGCTGAGTGTTTCCAGGGATTTTAGTAAAACAGCTCCAAGCTTTTTTTTTCTTATAGCTTTGCATTCTCGAGACTCAGGTGTGAACCAAGTGCTGGTCAGGCTTGGCAAGCCCACTGGAACTGCCTCTTCCCTGCAATGGCTGAGACTCTCCTACCAGGTCATCAAGAGGAACATGGAAAGCTGTAAGAAAAAGTGCTGAGAGTTACTAAACCCTGGAGACAGCCTCTGGAGAGCTGCTGTGGGATTCTTGAACAGTTTTTAATCTCATTTGTGAGAGGCACCCTTCCTGCCTCTAGCCAATGGTGTGCTGGAGCTGGCTTGTACCAGATTAGCTGGTTGACAGCTTGAAACTGGCCACAGTGGAAGTATTTACACCATGAAAATTGCCAAATGTTACAAATCAGGGCCTTTTTTGAGAGCCAGTTGTTAAACATTTATCAGAACAGGGCAGATCCACCCAAGAAGAGACCACCATGCACTCGACAGCAGGACCGAAGGTTCCAGTGCGCCTGTAGAAGCTGCTAATACCCCATCAACAGCTAAGCAGGGACAATAGAGACTGTGAGGGCCAGAGGGGCAGTAGTGGCAGCCAAGGCACCCAGCGGAGTAGAGTTGTAGTCAAGCAGAAAGATGATCTGTTGTCCCCCTGGTTAGTCCCTGGAATTCCTATTGGCCGAGGGAAGTGGATATTTTGTAGGGCCTAAAGGCCTTAAATCAAACTGGGGCAGGGGTGGGGAGGCAGGCAGGAGCAAATGAAATCTAAGCTCACCTTATTAATGTAACACAAGGTGTTAAGAAAAAATATCTAAACCTTGAAAATAAAGTCCTTTCAATGTCATATTGGGGCAAGCTTACTAAGGATTGTCTACTTATCTACAGGAATGTACCTTTGTTTGACTTTGCTATTTACTATTAATCACTGCCTCAAATTGTGTGAAATTAATGTTAACTTGCAGATCTTTTCCAGTTACAATGCAAATAATTTCTATCCAATTGAAAAGGAAGTCCCAACGGTTACGGTGTTTTATTGTCCTGTAGAACATAAATTAGTTTTGTATCTAATAGCAATTTATTTTAATATCCTTTTTAAATGCCTATAAATACTCAGTCCCTCAAAAATGCTCTTTCAACCAGCTTTTACCATGTTACCAATTCTCTCATTAATGAGTTAATAAATCTCCAACATGTGTTCATACTACGTGCATATGAGTTGTGCTTTTAACTTTTTGAAAATTATACTTTGGCAATGTAACTAGGCTTTTGTAAGGTAAAAGGAGTTCATCTCAGCTGATCCTAGGGATAAATATAATTTGGAGCCTTGTCATGGAAAGTTGCAATGGGTGCCGTCTGACAAATTGATACAATTTCTGCTCTTTATAATCCTACATTAGTGGACCAGCTCCCCAAGGAATACAGAAGACATTGGCTAGGCTTGGTGGGATTATAAAGTTGCCATAAATCATTAGTCCTGTAGACAGAATGTATCTGCCCAAACACAAGTATTGATGTCTTTAGTATCATAAAGCTTAAACCTGTAGGGGGAAAAGATTCATGCGTATTTGAATTGTTAAGCTATCATCTGGTTTGTGTCTGGAAATGTCTTGAATGGTGGTGTCTCACATAACCTCTACAATGAATCATTCTTTATAAACAGATTTGCTTGACTACAGAAGCCCTGAGAAAAATCTCCATTGTTCTACAATTCTGCTGTAATGTCCGAGAGGCTCAGAAATCTCAGGCAACAGAGAAGCAAAGCTGGTGACAACAGAACAGTGCTGTGTCCATCCTGCCACTCTTTCTACAGGCTATTGACGAAGATGGATGGCTTTGACGGTAATCTGCTAAAGTCTACTCCATGTATAAGAGTGTCTAGCTCTTCTGTTCAGTGTTTTCCTTATTCACGAGCATCCTGAGGAGTGACAAACAGTGACAGAATCCCTGAAAAATGTCCCATTCAGACCCGGGTGATGGTGAGTCCCAGTTCACATGCCCTTGAGATCCTACGTAACACAAAGCACGATATTTTGTGTTGACTGCTGACGAGAATCTTGCCTCGCACGTGCCTTCAACGACAGCCCAGTCCTGTGGAAAAGCTTGACCTGTCAGTTCAGTTCCCTGCGGCATCCACCTCACCCAGAAAGCTGGTTCAGTCTCCTTTTGTGCAAGAAGTTTGGGCTTTCTCTCTTTTTAAATTTATTTTAAAAATCTGAGATCAAACTACTGTGTGCAAGAATCCACTGTGATGAGAGATTTGTCCTCAATCCCCCTTGGGCTGGTGAGCCCAGGAGCCCCGAGTTCAGAGTTGGACTAGGGGAGAGGCTTGATTAGCACACGGTTCTTGGCACGCTGACCCAGAGTGAAGAACAGTAATTATTCCTATTATCTCTAGCTGAAACTTTATATCTTAAAACCTACAGTCAAAGCCAGAGAAGCCACTTTGCTGAGACCCCAGAGCTTTCTGAACTGGCATAAGCAGCCAGATTGGGCAGATCTGTGTCAGAATATCACATACTGCATTGCAGAGCGGTGTATGAATCATTAAATTATCACTGACTCTAAGTCCTCACCATTCCAAAGGATAATTGGGGAGAAGTGGTCTATCCTTACACCTGAAATTGCATCACAAATTTAAAAAGAAGCCATCCAAAACCCATTAAATATCATGGCAAAGTCACTGAGAGAAGTATACTGATAGTAGATTAGTCTAGAAATGAAAAAAAAATCATGTGAAATAGTTTCGGCAGCAAAGAAACGCTGAGACTTCCCTTTTTATTTATGTGATGTCTGGACCGATTGCCACGTAAAATAATAAAAGATCTAAAAGTTATTAATAAAGTACTTTGTGCTACTTTAAATTCAATTCATAACCTCAACTGAAAACTTATTTGCACCTAAATTTATGATAAAATCTAGATGATGTGGTTTCTTCCCTCCTTCAAAGACTGACACAATAATGGAATCTTAATTTAGGTTTCATCCTTGGCTCAATCAGTTCCTTAATTCCTGGATTTTGTACTTCAATACAAAATATCTCAGTTTAATTTCGTTCTTATGATGTTTGTCCCCAGACTTTGCACTTTTCAACAATGTTTAAAATCGCACACAAATCTGCAAGTCAGCAAATGGCCTCCTTTTGATAAAAAATACTTTGTTTCCTGCCATGGAAAAATAAGGATAAGCATTTCATTCACTGTGAATACACACAATAAGAATGGGTATTGAAACATTATCACATTTCTATCCCACTCTGTAAATTTTTATTAAAGATTAAAGTTAATACACCATCTAGTTATATTAATATAAAGTTTGCTCATACTTCTTCCAGTGAACGGTGTTTTTGATAATAAATTAATAAATGGAAGCAAGAAAGATTATCTACTTCATTCTGAGGATCTAAGAAACTTCCAATAAAGATTTCTGGATTGACTGCATGGACCCAAAAGTGTTCTGTTAAGAAATGAGTAATAAGAATTTAAAGAGAGCCTGCTGATTTTGGAAGGAGGGAAATAGTCATTTGTTGGTTGTATGACCTCAGTAGAACTTTCCACAGCCGGCTGCCCTCTTTTTCAACAAACTTGAAACTTGTCATAATTTCCTATATTTTCTTAAGGAAAAAAAATCGTCAGTGTGGGCAGTACGTTTTTAAAAGGTCAAATGTATTTTCTACAGAGATTGTACTGTGCCGTTATTTCCAGATAATTTTGAAACTAACGCACTTTGGCTGCACCAAGGCACGCCACTAAAAAGGTTTTATTCTTTAAATCCTGTAGAGTCGATTACCCTTTGTTTATAAACCTGTTTACTTGACCTTCAGTCCATCTCCTTGGTGTTTTGAAAAGAGATTAAAAAGAGAAATGAAGTCAGTGGCTTCAAAAATTTTTATCAGTATTTGGAGAAGATTCATTTAACCGTTATTTAAGACAAACATCAAACAAGCAAGCATTTTTTAATATGAGGACAGGTTTTGCATTCAGCGAAAATCATTATAAGAGAAAAGATTCACCTTTTTCTCCACTTAGCAATTTTTGGTCTGTTTGTTTAAATGCAAGCAAAGGAAGAGTCTATGGGAACCAAAAAGGGAAAGGCATACTAAATTAAAACTTATGGAAAAGTTGAAATATAATATCTGGAAAATTAATTATGATATTTTACCTATTAAATCATAATTTTTTTCAAATTTCACAAAAATCGGTATGTAGAAGAAAGAGTAACTAATGTAGACTTGGGCACTGAAGATGAGAAAAGAATTTGGAAAACTCTAAAAAGAGAGCATCTGATGGTTAACACAGAGAAAAACGTGTTTGCATAAAATAAAAATGGCCACTTGCCATTTACTAGCACTGACCCCAACCTAGAGGGCAGGGATATAGCTTATTAATCACTTCTATATATAAAATATAGACTGATGAACAATTTAAAGTTGAAATATGATAAACTACTTATGGATATTAACTAGATTAAAGTACATATTTCATTGAACAGTGGTCTAGAAAACAGTATCAATCAAATATTTTCACTTGAAGGGAAAGACAAATGTTTTATTCATTTCCAGGATATTACCTAAACTAATTTTTATAATATATATATGGGAGGCTTTCTGAGATATTAAAATATGTATATATTAAGTAAATCATTCATTCAACAAATATTTATTAAGCACCAATTATGTACCAGGGCACCATAATTTTTATTTTACAGTGGGGAGAAAAAGGAATGTGATATGATACATTAAATAGCACAATTCAAATGCTACCTCAAATCCTTCTCAAAAGGAGGCTGTGAATAAATACACATCCTGAGGGATCACTTTTAATGACAGCAGGTTTCTCTTTGGTCTAAGGTCAGAATCAGACAACTTTCATAAAACAGCCCAGGAAAATGCCCAAGGCATCACATCACTGAGATGGTACCTTCTTTAAGCTACCAGGACAATGTGTCATTTCCTTTATATTTATGTTTTGCTTTGGGTTCCACCCTAAAGCAGACCCCAAGACAAGCATTCAAGTAGAATGAATTTATTTGGGAGATGATCTCACCAAAAACTGATACGGAAGTAGACAATTGAAACTGGGGAAGGGAGGGACACCAGTACCAAGTTCGTCACACTAGTTACCACTGTGTATAGTTGGAGTTAAATTCCAGGAGCCAGCATAGGATGTATGCCTCAGAGTCACCCCACCCAAGGGGCAAGGGGGCTAGTGTCCGTATACATCTACTCCCATCAGTCCTGACTGGACAATGAGGATGAGAAAGGAATTTTGAAAACTATGAGCATCTGGTTGTTAATATGGATGTTCCTTACCTCTTTCCCAGAACAACTGGCCTAGCCTGATCAACAAGTGGACAAAAGTAGGGTTTGGAAGCCAGAGGAAGACTTCGGGTAAGGAAATGCAGATTCTGGTAGCTGGAAGTCCAGCCCGCCAGCACACACTGAGGTGGGGTATTAGTCTCTTAGAGCTGCCATAACAGCTAACCACAAACTAGGTGGCTTAAACACAGAAGAAGTTGATTCTCTCAGAGTTCTGGAGTCCAGAAGTCTGTAATCAAGGTGTCATCAGGGCCACACTCCTTCTGAAGGCTCTGCAGAGAATCCTTCCTCACCTCTTCCAGCTTCCTGCGGCTCCAGATGGTCCTTGGCATTCCTTGGGTTGTGGTTACATCACTCCAGTTTCTTCTGTCTTAACATCACCTTCTCTTCCGTGTTTCTGTGTCTTCTCCCCTTCTCTTCTCTTCTAAGGATATTTGTCTTTGGATTTAGGACCCACCCTAAAGCCAAGATGATCTCATCTCAAGATGCTTAACTTAATTACATCTGCAAAGACTATTTCCAAACAAGGTCATATTCACACATTCTGAGAGTTAGGACACGGATTGATCTTTTAGGGGGCCACTATTAAACCCACCACAGGTGGAATGGGTGAGGGGGTATGAGCAGGCCCTCAACAGTGTCTGCTGCAATCTGGTGATTCTTAACAATCACCATCAACCTGTTCTGTATCCTCTTATTCCTAGCCCGCCAGCCCAAACCACTCACCTAAGATCAGCTTTCAGCTACGTGTGTGCTGTTAACTACCAACTTTTTTCCCCTTCCTCTACGTATTTTTATAGTGTGAATGCTTATCTTATACAGAACTGTGGATTTATTGGTTATTTATCAGACATAAATTGATCTTTAAGAGCTGTAACCACAATAAGCAGGGATGGGATGCCCCTTACACTTACAACAAATCTTTCTTTGAACAAAACAGGGTGCATGTATATGTGTGTGTGTGTGTGTGTATATATATATAGTGTATATGTGTGTGTGTGTATATAATGTATATGTGTGTGTGTGTATATATATATAGTGTATATGTGTGTGTGTGTGTGTGTGTATATATATATATATATATATATATATATAGTCACTGTATTAAGGCAATACCCTAAAATTCTTTCAATAAAAGGTAAGCTTTGGAATGAAAAAGTTAGGCTGTGTGTCACAAAATAATTTAACTGAAACCCCCAGAGTTTCACACTTATGATTGCAGCAAGTCAGGAGAACTGTCAAGCCCCACACAATGGGTGAAACATTAATTGGGGCCTATGCCTTGCATATTAGAGTATGTTTCTCCAGATCTGCCACAGCCTGCAAAATCAAAACAATTCCCTCAGCAAGTGAAACAGCTAGCAAGCAAATCCACGACACCGCCACTGCTGTTCGTGAGCAGGTGTCTGTCAGTTTTTGGTGGGTGTTGGATTTATTTTTTCCAGATTAAAGGGGTTTGTTTCATGGATATGTTTCTGCTTCTCACTTGTCTTGTAAGATTTCCCAAAAGGTCCCTTTGGAGGGAGGTAGGGAAGGATCCTGAGTTGGGTAGCACTCTGGGAGGCAATACAGACAAGTATGCTGAGAAGATAGGGACAGATTCTGGGAAGTGGGTTGTGAGATAAAGGGTAGGATGGAGAGAAGCTTGGTCATAGAGGAAGCCATAGGCAGGGACCCACTGATACATCATCCCTGACCCCGTCCTAGCCTGGCAGCCCATTCAGCAACTTCTGTTAATTGGCACTTGTCCAAGTCATTCAATCCCAGCACATTTGGTTGAAAGTGGAGAAGCTGTGAGGGGAGGACTCTCATAAGAGAGAATGTACCATTTAGCCACTCAAAAGTGGGACTCCATCAATTCCAAATATAAAGCACATAATGTGCATTCATTCATTTATTCACTCATGTACTCAA
Organism: Phocoena phocoena; assembly: GCF_963924675.1. Classification (NCBI taxonomy): domain Eukaryota; kingdom Metazoa; phylum Chordata; class Mammalia; order Artiodactyla; family Phocoenidae; genus Phocoena; species Phocoena phocoena. The sequence continues at coordinate 37,335,975 of NC_089240.1, read as the reverse complement.
TCTCTAGTGAATGTCTATTGAGTGACAGGCAATATACTATATGCCTAAGAATCCTAAGATCCTAAGAGTGCCTAAGATCTCCATGAGTCCTGTCCTCACCTCTTTTCCCTTTGAGTTTGGTCACACTGTCTCAGTCTATGTGTTTGTCGACAAAAGATAGAAACTTGTGTTTTCTTTCTAGAAAATCAGATTTTTAAAACCATGATCACACGTGTCTAAGGCCCTCATAATCACCCTACGTTACGTTAAGTCTAGATGCAATATTAAGTAGATTATAGAACCCTGCCACTATTCAACAATAAAAAGGAAATGAAAATTGCAAGCCAAAATTTAATTGTTTTTAACATGTTTGTTGAAAGCAAGTGAAGTGAAGGATTAAAAATAATACCTATTCTTCTAGGAAGCTGGGACTTCGATTTAGTAAAAGATGACTTAAGAGCTGTGGAGTACTTCACAGGTGAAAAGTTATGCAGCAGAATGCCTTTAACCACGAATTTGAAGGATGAATTATAACCTCTTTTGGCTTAATCACTCTGCTGACTGCCCTCCAGCTAGACACTTAAGGATGACTAATATTTTTCAGTCTCTATCTAAAGTAATAAGTATATAGACATCAATGCCAGAAAGGCAATAAAGTCTAGACTTTTGGAAGATGAGGCAGGAGTTCAAAGTTTTACAGTCTCTCCAACCCTTTCCCCCAGAAATTTCTCTTTGCCTCTGAATTATCCAGTAGTTTTTAAAATGTAGTGAGCAAAGGAGTTACTTGGGGAGCTGATTAGTATCATATTCTTAGACCCCCCCCCACCCCTGCCAATTTAGGCTTAGTAGTTCTGAGGTAGGATCCAGGAAATCTACCTTATTAACAAGCAATCTCAGAGAATTCTGTTGCAGGAGGTCTGCTGATCACATTCTGAGAAACAGTGATCCAGGGGAAATTCATCCTGAATTTGCTACTTTTGCCCTCTCTAACAGCACGGTGATAGCAAAGATATTTTCTTGACTTTTCAAATTTTTAATGGTTTAGTGAACACTTACTTTATGCCAGGCACTGTGGTAAGAATCACACTAGCGGAGATTCACAATGATATGTCTTTTTTTTAGGGTACCCTTTAATCCTCACAAATACCTTGGCTATTGCTAAAGAAAAAATCTTGAGTTTATTGACCTGAAGATTTAGAGGACAGAGTTTGGAACTGAGGAGGGAGAAATTCTGGAAAAGAGGGCACCACAAAGAGGGAAGCCACAAAATATGCATACAAACACTCCTCAAATCTATGACTTACTTCTGAATTGTAACACATGGAATAAGAGTCCAAGGAGCCTAAAAGAGAAACAGTAGCTAGAAAGCTGAAAAACTGAATAGCAAATTTAACAACTTCCCACTGCAGAGGAGAGTTTGGAGTTTGGGTAGTCTCAGGTTAGCAGGGCAAGCCTCAAACTTAAACACCTCAAACTTTCCATTACAATTTCATCAGGGCCACATCTTTGTAAGAAATGCCACATGCTGGGATTAAGGGATTCATCCAAGGACAAAAGGCAAAACTAAAATAGACCTGCCTTAATGAGGCCAAAAACCAAATCTCCAAGAGATCAAGGTGATCCACCAGTAATTGAACTGCCTACTAAAACAAAACTCAGTACTCTTCAGAGGAAGAGAATAAAGAGTCTCAATAATATATCATGCACTGTACAAGAAAAAGTAATTAGATTTGTGAGGATAAAAAGCAAATAAGAATAAGTGAAAAAAAATCAGTCAATATAAACAGACCCATAGATGATCCAGATGTTGTCATTTACACACAAGGATTTTTAAATCACTGTGATAAGTGTGTTAAAGAATTTACAGGGAAAAACATGAGTAAATAGTGGAGGAATAGGGGGTTTCAAGAGAGATTCTCAAACTGCTAAAAAAAAAAAGAGAGAGAGAGCCAAATAATTCTAGAACTAAAAAAAATATAATATCAAAATTTAAAAATTCACTCAATGGCTTTAACAGTAGATTGTATCCAACAGAAGAAAGAATCAGTAAAAGTGAGAACAGGACAATAAAATCACTCAAACTGAAGCACAGAGTGAACAAAACTTTTTTAAAAAGAATGAAATGAACCACAGTGACATGTGGAATGGTATCCAGCAGGCTAACATAAGTGTAATTTGAGTCTCAGTCTGAGAGGAGAGAGACAAAGTGCATCAAAATTATCTGAATAAATATTGATCAAATTTTCTCACATTTAATAAAAATCAAAACTCCACATATTGAGGAGCTCCGTGATCCCCCACCCACCCACACAAAGCAGCGTAAATACAAAGGAAGCCGAATATAGGCACATCATAGTCTAAATGTTGAAAACCAGAAATAAAAAGAAAAATTTTAAAGTAGCCAGAAGAAAAAAGCACATTTATATACAAAGAAACAATAAGAATGATGTCTGACTTCTGATAAAAAGCAGTGGAGGTCAGAAGACAATAGAAATAAAATGCTCCAAGATTCTGGACCTTAAACTAAAAGGAGTGAAGCTCTGATGGTAAGATTTCTGGTAGTTTGGCAGTCAGGATGGGATAAAACATTCTTTAGTGGGGATCTTTTACATGTCCCTTCAAATTCTTTTGGGGAGCAATAGATAGCCATTGTAGTTTCTTGAGTAGGTGACATGATAAAATAAAAATAGGGGGTAAGAAGCATTTGCAGTTAGATACAGGATGGACTAGATGGGAAAGAAATAAGAGACAGAAAAATGGGAAATCAGTTAGGAAAGCGATGTCACAATCTAGACAAGAGATCATTTTTTTGTCAAAGTAAACAAGCACTGGGCAATAGTGTCATCAAACAAGGTCTAGGCCTTAGGTATCAGACCCCAGAACCTCATTGGTCTGGACATTGGTCATGGCCCCTGCTCTGAGATGCATCCGCATACTCATCAAGCTCATGGAACCAAAATGAGAGACCCAACAAAATGCTGACTCATCCATTTACCATGAGAAATACAAATGTCAAGAGTAACAAAAGACTCAACATGGCAGATCAGCACATTCCCTCTCTATGTGGGAGGCCAGAGATTTTGATGACTACGGAGTCAACGCAAGAGAACTTTAGGCAACATCACTAATTATTAGAGAAATGCAAATCAAAACTACAATGAGGTATCACCTCACATCAGTCAGAATGGCCATCATCAAAAAATCTACAAACAATACATGCTGGAGAGGGTGTGGAGAAAAGGGAACCCTCTTGCACTGTTGGTGGGAATGTAAATTGATATAGCCACTATGGAGAACAGTATGGAAGTTCCTTAAAAATCTAAAAATAGAATTACCATATGATCCAGCAGTCCCACTACTGGGCATATACCCAGAGAAAACCATAATTCAAAAAGACACATGCACCCCAATATTCATTGCAGCACTATTTACAATAGCCAGGACATGGAAGCAACCTAAATGTCCATCAACAGAGGAATGGATAAAGAAGATGTGGTATACATATATAATGGAATATTACTCAGCCGTAAAAAGGAATTAAATTGGGTCATCTGTAGAGACATGGATGGACCTAGAGACTGTCATACAGAGTGAAGTATGTCAGAAAGAGAAAAACAAATATCGTATATTAATGCATATATGTGGAATCTGAAAAAATTGGTATAGACGCTCTTATTTACAAAGCAGAAATAGAGACAAAGGCGTAGAGAACAAGGGGGAAAGGCAGGGGTGAGATGAACTGGGAGACTGGGATTGACATATATACACCCTTGATAGTATTTATAAAATAGATAACTAATGAGAACCTACTGTATAGCACAGGGAACTCTACTCAGTGCTGTGTGGTGACCTAAAGGAGAAGGAAACCTAAAAAAGAGGGGATATATGTATACGTACAGCTGATTCACTTTGCTGTACAGTATAAACTAACACAATATTGTAAAGCAACTATACTCCAATTAAAAAAAAGAGAACTTTAGGTGATCCTGAGAAATAGTCTTCAGCTGAAATAGCCTGAGCTTCCTCACCTAGCACAGGGAGTCTTGCCAAGGATGCTCTACCTGCCACTCTACTTGGCCCTAATTCCCTGTACTGTGCTTGGAAGGATCCTGATGGTGTGCAACTCCCTTTCCACCACCATCCAGGTTGTTTGGTTTTTCATAAATGGTAACAGAGCAGTTCTGTTTGCTCTCCAGTCTTGCTGGTCTGAGAGCTATGCTACCTCTTTAAAGCACTAATTATCCCCCCTGATCTATTGCATATGACCTTTAAAGTTTAACTCTCAAACAGAAATCTCATTTCAACTTTTTAAGTTTCTAAGTTGGCATCTCATTGTGGCCTCCAGGAACGACAACAATGTGGATCTGCATTACAGTGGATACAGGAACAATGGAGAAGGAGCAAAAGAAGCTGTTAGCACAGAGTTAAATGCGTAGTGCAGAATCAAATAAGGGTTGATCAAGAGCAACAGGACAGTGAACAGATTTTAGAACCAAAAATTAATTTTGCCAGCACCAAACTCCTACTCAGCGCCAAAATGCCTTGCCTTCCAGAAACACTCAGAAAATATTTGTGGAATGACAATGGAATGGGAGCTAAAGCTCCATCGGCTCAGGTCTTGTAAATCCTCTGCCAATTCCAGGAAGTACTCAAGTTGCTCACCATCCCCATGGCAGGGAGGACACACTAAAGGTGAAGGAAGTAATAGGTTCTGTTGGAGTAAAAAGAGTTGGGGTAGAGTGGAGATATATGTAGATTGAAATCCTTTGGAGGCTCAGAGTCATCTCCCAAGGGGACTCTTATCAAAAGGCTAGTTATTACCTAAACTTAACTAGGACAGTATGAACTATTTTGCTATTCATTCTGAACAGTTCTAAGAACACGTATTTCCAGCTTACATATAGTGCCTTTACGCTTCTTGTTCATTTATGTCCAATTCTATTTGACAGATGAGGAAATAGAGACTCAGAGAGATTAAGTAACTTTCCCAATACTACCTTGTGTTTCCCAAGCAACACAGTTAGTGGCAGAGCCAAGCATGTGAACCACGGCAATCTAGCTCTAGTGCTCATACTCCGATCCAGTACACTATATCTCTCTCACATTGTGTCAGACCCAAGATCTCTAATTCATAATCATCAAGCCCCTCTGGAGCAGTAAGGAAATGTTAAAGCAGAGCCAGTGTCTGGTTTGGTCTGAGGCCCTTTTGCTAAGTGGACGAAATGGCTTCTGCCTCCAGAACTGACTCCTGACCTCAGGACCAATGCCATCTCACTATGTGTTCTGCGCCTGGCATGACCAGAACCAGGCTCTGAGCAGGAGCAATGGAGGAAAGATGCAGCTCGTCTGCCTTCGGTATTATGTTAGATTGTGGATTTGAGGTCCCTGAACCACTAAGATAAAGTTCTTTTTTTCTTAGCACATCTAAATTGGCAGATGCTAGCATTATAGCTGAGCAGATGTTTTCCCTAGAGAATCTGTTTCCAATACCTTATGATGAAGGATCACCTTGAGAGAATAAACAAATGTACATATGTGTACGCTCCAGCAAGACAAAACCATCTATTTCAGATGAGAGACACAAATGCTCTGTGTGTTGGGAAATAGATATCAGACAGGCTGGAAGTCACCCAAGGATTTATTTTTTAGTGTCATTTCTATTTGAGGTTTTTCACTGTCCTTCCCTGCTCCCAGCAATTGCAATTTGGAACATTAATTCTAGATTTTATTGTTTATTTCCCTCAATGTAGTTTGCATCAAACTGACAAAAGGCATTTTTATAAACCAAGTATACTAAATGTGCTTATTTCACATATTTACACAGTACTTGAACTTAAACCAAAGAGAAAGTGGGTAACCAGTATATAGCAATGTTTCTTTTTTTAAACATTTTGCAAGTTTTTCTATTGGTTTATTGTTTTGCTTGTCTGTTTTTAATGGCCAAGTGATTCCTAGAGGTACGAAGATGCTCATGCATTTCTTTTCAATGTTTACGAGTGCTTATAACTGATCAAGCTTATCTGTCTCAGAAGCATATTGTGGAGTCACTAACATCATATTATTGAATAATTATATTTCATTCTTTACTTACATTGTCCAGTCAGTTGATATTTACATGTTAAATAATTCTTAGTTTCATGAGCATCTATGAATAAGGAAAAGGCAAGTGGGAGGTACATATTACATAGTCAATCTTAAATTTCAATTAGCTATGTGTGGTAGGCTAAATAATGGTCCCCCCAAAATAGGTCCACATCCCAGTCCCCAGAACCTGTGCATGTTATCTTACATGGCAAAGACTATGTAAATGTGATGAAGTTATAGATCTTGAGTTGGGGAGATTATCCTGGATTATCCTCAGGTATCTTTATAAGAGGGAACCAGAGGGAAATTTCACACACATGGAAAAAGAGAAGCCAATGTCACCATGAAGGCAGAGAGTGGAGCGATGAGGTCACAAGCCAAGGAAGGCAGGAAACCACCAGGAGCTGGAATGGATTCTTCCCTAAAGCCTCCACAGCCTCAAGCTGGCCCTGCTGGCAGTTTGAGTTCAGACCACTGAAACTGATTCTGAACTTCTGGCTTCCAGAACTGTGAGGGAATACATTGCTCTTGTTGTAAACCACTAAATCTGCGGTAATTCGTTGCAGCAGCCATCCAGGAGCTCAGAGGCCAGAGAAAATGGGTATTATCATATATATTGTGTTCTGAAAGTTTAATAGTAAAAGGTATCCAACTTCTAGGCTATAGATTCCCCAGGGAACAAAATGGAATTTGTAGTACAGGCTTCATTAGATGATGGATGGCTAAACCAATCCTAACCCTCTAGGAGTCAATTTGAACCGTGGGGAGGGCAGGATTATGAAAGTGTGTGAAGTGTGAAGTGTGAACAACCATCATAGGGCAAATTAGGTTGGCCCACACTGTGGTAATGACATGGTCTCCCTAGAAAGGACCAGGCATCCATTTCCAGAATCTGATCATCAAGGCCTCACTGCACCAGGGAACAAGCACCCACCACGGACTGTGCAGAACGAGTGTTCAATGACATTCTCTAGCTTCCAGAATCACAGGTAGTATTAGTCTGATCAGGCCCAGCTCTCTCTCCACTTGGGTATGAAAGGCAAGCTGACTCCCACTTGGACTGTGTAAGCCCTTGCATTCCCAGAGTATTTGGGTTGAGGTGGGGTTATGGGGGGTGGGAGGAGATGAAGAAAAAGAAAGAGTTTTGTGAGAGAAAGAAACTGGATTTCTAAGAAATTTGGTCTTGAGCATTTAAATGGACATATACAAGGGATATGTCATTTATATCATGTTTGTGGAATACATCACATGAGTTACAGCTACTAACAGAAACAATGATGTCTATTAAGGTTAACAGTTGTTGAAATAGTACTAAGGGTAAATGCATTCTAATTGCTGGTAAGATCCCTGAAACACATCTCTCCTTTCATAAGTAATGGAATAGAGAAAGGGGCTGAATTTTCATATTAGTCTTGGCACTAATGTCTTGTTAACCCTTATCATCATCATAAGATTTATATGCACCTCTCTAGATCACTCATTGCCTGCCAGAGTAAAGGTCTCCAGGCATCTTTGTCGTCTATTTGTAAGCGCAAATCATCTGCAGAGCAAAGGGTGATGAGTTGGGCACTTTCTGTAAAGCTAACCCCTTCTTTTCCAGCCAGCCAACTTGCTAACAGTTGGTGGGAACATAGAAAGAAGGCATCCTTATGTTTGGCAATTCTTCATCCCTCTCCAGATGTTCCTCACTCTCTTCGCTACCAGCTGAGGCACGTCCATTCCAGAAGTGTTTAACAAGAGAGAATTCAATAGAGAAAACTTAACCTTGGATAGGAAGGATGAGGAGTATGGGGTGTGCATAACATAGACAGCTTTCGGTAAGATCTAATAAATTATTGACAACATCAAGAATGACTTCTTTTCCAACGGAACCCCAGGAATCACAGAGTTGCCAGTTAGGTTCCTACTTTTACAAGGAAATAATGTCAATAATAACAATAGCAAGAAGACCATAAACATCTTTTCTCCCTCACAGTGCATATCAGCAATTCATGCACAGCAACTTTATAGAATTAATCAAATGTATCTGCCTAAGGCCATCTAGTTTCTCTTTTATTGTATTCTCTTTCACTGGTTTTTAACCTGACCTTCCGGTAAAAATACTTCTAACTCATCTTTGAAAATTACCACAAGCTGGATAGAGAAGAATAAAGGGACACAGACCATGAACAGGGAAGTTGCAATCCTGAATAATATATAAACTAAAATATGAATGATACCATCATTCAAAAAGCAACTGGCTCAAAGGAAAGATGGTTCTGAGAAGCAGAAAGGATATAGGAAGCTTGGGTTCTCATTTGCAAGCAAGAGAATTACTCATACTTGTGGGTCACTATAGGAGAGGAAGCTCTTAGAACCCACACTTATCAGGATCTGGGAAGCCTTGCCCTGTGGATGTGGAAATCTCCATCTGTGTGGATAACCCCAGTACTCATGGGCTGACAAGGCTAGTCTGGGTTTTGCTGATGAGGTATGGTTCAGGTTAAGGCTGAATTTATTATGGGAATGGGTAAGCTCCTGATTAAGAATGTGGTCACTAGAGGCAAATTTTTTCACAAGCAACCAGAGGTTGATGCCTCTATAGTGAGCCAAGCTAGAGAGGCTGCAGAAATCCTCAGTCAGAGACCCACACCACAGTTAACCATGAGGTTACCTAACCCTAACCCTAACCCTAACCCTAATCCTAAACTTGAACAATGTAAATAAGGCCCTTTGTTCTGGAAGAAGCCGCATACTATTTGAGTCTCTCTGCCTCTGAGGTCATGATTGATGGGTATAAAAGAGCCACATCATTTTATTATCCACAAGGTCTTCTCGACATAGAAGCGAGTCCCTCTTTATTTCATGATTCTTAGCAGCTGTGTTTTGCATGATTTGTGCTGTGTGTTTTGGTAAGCTTCATGGGATATAAGTGCCCCTCAAGTGGATGGAGTGGTCATTCAGGTTCCTCAGTCTCGTCTATCATAAATCATCACTTTTCCCCCCAGATTCCCCTCCAAGGATTGTAGCCATTAGCAGGCTCCAAAAAAGCCACTTTTGTGGCATAAGTCAGAGAAGTGGGATTGTAGGTTCAAGGACCAAAGAGGAATAGAAATGAAGGAGCAGGTGGTGGTGATATCACACAAAGAAATTGCTAAAGCCAGCTCCACACTACTAGAAGATGCCAAGTTGCCTGGACTCTTGAAAGGAACATGGGGACTACAACATTCTGTCATTCTTGTTTCATCTTACATTTCTCTCTCTTCCCCACACAATTATTATTTATATATAGTTTTTTATAGAGGTAAAATTTACGTGAATTTGAAAGCAAAAATCTTAACTGTGTAATTTAGACAAATGCCTATGTAACTCACATTCCTTATCCAAATATAGAATGCTTTCATCATCTCAGAAAGTTCTCTTGTGTCCATTCCTGGTTAATTTACACCCCCAACCCAAAGACAACCACTTTTCTGGGTTTTTTTCACACCATAGATTAGTTTTGCCTATTCTAGATCTCCATAAATAGAATCATGTAGTATATGCTATTATTGCTTTTTTTGTGTCTGGGGTCCTTCAGTCAGCATGTTTGTGAGATTCATCCATGATGATACATAGATCAGTAGTTCTTTTTTTTTTTTGCTTAATAGTATTCCATTGTATGAATATACCACAATTTATTTATCTACTCTGTTAAAGTTGGACATTTGAGTTGTTTAAAGTTTGGATGGTATTATAAATAAGGCTGCCATGAACATTATTATAGATTTTTCATGCATGAACATGTGTTTTCATTTCTCTTGGGTTAATACCTAGGAGTGAAATTCCTAGGTCAAAGGATATGTAACAGACTATTTTATAATATATAAATTAAATTTATGGGTTCCCCCAAGTGACTTGCAAATGTTTCTTTTAACAAAATCAAAACATCCTTTTAAATTATTTTTCAGGACAGAAGTAGTCCCTCAAGAATATACTTTTGCAGTGCTAGGTAGCAACATGACATCTACAGACACTACTTGCTAAGAATGTACCATTCTGGGCAAAACCCCAGAGTGACCCTTACATTTATACAGGATTGCCTTTTGAGAAATCAGCTTTATATAAGGTTTTTCACACCACTCCACAGCAACCTTAATTTTCAATACACCTTCCATCTTTCTTGATTTGAGTCTACTTTTTACAAGGATGGGCAACTGACATGGTAAGATTTGAAAGATTTGGGTTTTAGCACAGAAGGATGAGAAAGAATAGTTTTAAGTTTAGGCCTAGAAAAAAGGATCTTCTATATCACTCATTTTGGCTAACCAGGAATTATACTGGAATAACAGTAATAAAGAGTGTATATTTTCTGGGCCTTGTCCTCTGGCCAAATGTTTCTACCAGTTCTGTGGGGTGATGGAGGAAATGTTGAAGGGGGAAAGTTGGTTGTGGTAGTAGAGAATTTAATGAGTCCAGGTTTTGAGTTCTCTCTATTCCTAGATCCCCATACATCTTAAAATTAATTTACACTAAGGCCCTTCCACTTTACTTTCCACTACTATCCGTCCACTACTGACTTTCAATCATAGTATATAGTCAGTCATCTAGAAGAGGTAACATTTTCCTGCTTAGTGAAAAAAATCTTAGAGATATGAGAAGGTCTACCACTTGCAGTTGTACATAACTCCAGGGAGGATATATCTATATGGGTAGATGCCTTCTGAAGTTGTGTGGTATACAATCTGCACAGCCATTCATGATATACAAGAAGATATATATGAGGGAACAAATGAGTACAGAGTCCCAACAAATTAAAGTAGATTGATATAGCTTATCTTATTAATCATGATCTTTCTTTATTTTGTAAGTAATTTCACAAGTAACTCAGCCAATCCTATTTTAGCCTCGATCCTTAGATTATGTTTAGGCTATGGTTTATCAGTCCTTCTTCCCCATCTTTCCCTTACATTCTCAGCCCAAACCTGAAAATTTCTCTTCTATCTCCTTCTCTATCTAGGACTCAGATCGATCCCTTTAATTTGGCTTCTCTTAGCCAAAAGATATCTCATTTGAGCAATTTTCCACAGGTTTTCTATTCTGTGAATTTCTGTGAACTAATTTTTCTCTGCTCATTGGCTATGAAGCTTTTCCCAGTGGAAAATGTTTATAAGAAGCCAGCTCCAACTATCACAAGTAGCCATTTTTACTCATTTTTCCTCTTCAATTGCTTTGTGGTTTAAACATCCAAAGTTTCCCTAATGAGCTTGGTCTCTAATAAAGTGTTAAAATATTTCCTATTAGCACAAAATATGCCACACAGGGTGAAAACCGTGGACAATAAAAGACAAACTGGGTTGCAGACAGAGTACCATCTAGGCCTCAGTTTTCTTATCTATAAATCAGATGAGAAACAGTAGGTCCATAACGTGACTGTTCCATCAGAATCCCTTGAGGATATTGCATAAATCCAGATTCTCAGTCTCCGCCCCCAGAATATTCTGGTTTATCTTGTCTAGGGATAGGGCCTGGGACTCTGCAATTTTAAAAGCACCGTTTTCTCTTTCTCTCTCTCTCTCTCTCTCTCCCCCCATCTATTTTTCTTTACATACCATAAATACCATGTGCTTGTAGAAGCAAAGCAGGTGAGTTTGCTTCTAGTAAAAATGGAGTAAATACACTCAATCCTATCTCCCCATCTGATTATCACTAAGAAACATGCGCAAAAAAGCAGCTATCAGAAGACAAGGAAAGAATGGCAGGTGTACTGGTATAGAATTCAGTACTCAAAGGACAATGCAGCAATGAGTTGCCTGTTTGGTTTTTTTTCTGTCTTCTATACCCTGACTTAAACTCGGTGGCAGACCAAAACCAAAACTGCTGACAGGCACAAATAAAGTCAGACCCAGACACTCTCTCTAGCCAGAGAAGCAGGAGTAGGGGTCAGTGTGGGACAAACCCCTTTCAACTCTCCAGCATGAGCAATCAAACAAGAGTTCCCTGCCCCCAGCAAGATGGAGACGGCCCCAAGCCATTTTGAGTGCCAGCAAAGAAAAGGCAGCCCCATCCCCCACTGGTATGGCAGACGGTACCCCTGCGGAGTGGAGGAGTGTATTTTGACTCTCGCTGCACTGCACTGAGCAAAAGTGGTGGCAGTGGCAGCTCCACAGGCTCTTTGCTCTCACTACTTTGTGGCATGCGGGATCTTCCCGGACCAGGGCTCGAACCTGTGTCCCCCGCATTAGCAGGCAGATTCTTAACCACTGTGCCACCAGGGAAGTCCCACTCTCACTACTTTGCCCCAAGTTAGGCCAAGTCACAAGAAGAGCATGAAAATGCAGGGACAATAAAGTTCTGGTTTTCTAATCAGACCACTAGGAAAAGGACCCCTGGGAGTCAGAACTATTGACATGATGAAGCTAGAAAAAGGGATTTTTAAAAAATGCTTATGGGGCTTCCCTGGTGGCGCAGTGGTTGAGAGTCCCCCTGCCGATGTAGTGGACACGGGCTCGTGCCCCGGTCCGGGAACATCCCACATGCTGCGGAGTGGCTGGGTCCGTGAGCCATGGCCGCTGAGCCTGCGCGTCCGGAGCCTGTGCTCCGCAACGGGAGAGGCCACAACAATGAGAGGCCCGCGTACCACAAAAAAAAAAAAAAAAAAAAAAAGCTTATGAAATACTAGCTCAGACCCAAACTGCTCGTGTGTGAAACCAGCTGTAATGAATACAGCAAAGGCTTTCTTAAAACTTAATTAATTAATTAATATATTTATTTATTTTGGGGTTTCTTTTGTTTTGTTTTGTTTCCATGAACTTCTATGGCTTTTATTTTTTTTTAACGTCTTTATTGGAGTATAATTGCTTTACAATGGTGTGTTAGTTTCTGCTTTATAAGGAAGTGAATCAGTTATACATATACATATATCCCAATATCTCCTCCCTCTTGCGTCTTCCTCCCTCCCACCCTCCCTATCTCATCCCTCTAGGTGGTCACAAAGCACGGAGCTGATCTCCCTGTGCTATGTGACTGCTTCCCACTAGCTATCTATTTTACATTTGCTAGTGTATATATGTCAATATATACACTACCACTCTCTCACTTTGTCCCAGCTTACCCTTCCCCCTCCCCATGTCCTCAAGTCCATTTTCTAGTAGGTCTGTGTCTTTATTCCCATCTTGCCCCTAGGTTTTCCGTGAACTTTTTTTATTTTTTAGATTCCACATATATGTGTTAGTATACGGTATTTGTTTTTCTCTTTCTGACTTACTTCACTCTGTATGACAGACTCTAGGTCCACCCACCTCACTACAAATAACTTAATTTCATTCCTTTTTATGGCTGAGTAATATTCCATTGTGTGTATGTGCCACATGTTCTTTATCCATTCATCTGTTGATGTACCACAATGTTGACTGCAGCTCTATTTACAATAGCCAGGACATGGAAGCAACCTAATTTATTTATTTTTGGCTGTGTTGGGTCTTCGTTGCTGTGTGTGGGCTTTTTCTAGTCGTGGTGAGTGGAGGCTACTCTTCATTGAGGTGCGCGGGGTTCTCATTGCGGTGGCTTCTCTTGTTGCAGAGCACAGGCTCTAGGCGCACAGACTTCAGTAGTTGTGGCACACAGGCTCAATAGTTGTGGCTCGCAGGCTCTAGAGTGCAGGCTCAGTGGTTGTGGCACACAGACTTAATTGCTCCACGGCATGTGGGATCTTCCCGGACCAGGGCTTGAACCTGTGTCCCCTGCATTGGCAGGTGAATTCTTAACCACTGCGTCACCAGGGAAGTCCAAGCAAAGGCTTTTTAAACTCAACTACACCATATATCACCGCCCAGGTCTCAGACTGACACTAAGAACAGGCAAAGGGGTACAGACTGGAAGAGCACTGCAATGGCTTTGAAGATTAAACTGACATTGGAACCATACACCACAGAAGCTGGTTCAGGACTTGCAGTCTAGATTCAACAAGGTTAACTGCTGGCTGAAACAAAATTTTAAAATAACATTCTCTGGAAGATTTTTATAGGAATCAGAGTCTCATGGTATTCAAAATGTCTGAATACAGTCCAAAATTACTCAGCATACAAAGAATCAGACAATCTGAAGAACTGTCAAAGGAAAAAGCAATCAAGAGATGCTAACCTTGACATAACAAAATATTTCAATTACAAGATTTCAGAGCAGCTATTATGACCATGCTACAAGAAGTAAGGATGAATACTCTTGAAAGAAATGGAAAGATATAAGCTCTCATCTGAGAAACTGGAGCTATATAAATGAACCAAATGGAAATCCTAAAACTGAAAGCTCTAATAACAGAAATAAAAAATTGGAAGGGTTTAATAAAAGAATGGAACTAGAGGAAAGAATTAGTAAATTTGAAGATACATCAATAGAAATTATACAATCTGAAAAGTAGAGATTAAAAAAAAACAGAGCCTCAGAGGCCTGTGAGACAATATCAAAAGGTCTAACATTTATATCATTGAATTTCTAGAAGGAAAGGAGAAAGAGATATGACCAGAAAAATATTTGAATATATAGTGAGTGAAAACTCTCCAAATTTTGTGGAAGACAAAATATAGAAACCTAAGAAACCCAAAGAGAATAAACTCATAGAAAACTATGCCTATACACATCATAAATAAACTGATGGAAATCAAAGATTAAAATAAAATCTGAAAAGCAGCCAAAGAGAAACAATGTATTACATATAGAGAACAAAGATCCAAATGAGTGCAGATTTTTTCATCAGAAACCATGGAGACCGAAAACCAGTGCAACAATATTTTTAAAGTGCTGAAAGAAAAGATCTGCCTGTCAACCCAGAATTCTATACCCTGTGAAAATATCCTTCAGGAATAAAGGGAAAACAAAGATGTTCTCAAATGAAGGAAACCTAAGGGAATTCATCACTAATAAACTTGCTTTACAGAGATTTCTCAAGTACAAAGGAAATAATGACTAAAGGAAACCTGAAAAATCAGTAATGACAGAATAGCAGCAGAGGTAGTAAATATCTGCCTAAATAAAAGAGATCATTTTTGTCCCTTAACTTGGTTAAACAATATAATGCTTGTCAAAAGCAAAAATCATAATGCTCTCTGATGGTATTTTCACTGTAGGTAGACATAATACATATGAAAACTTTTGAAAGGAGGAAGACTAAAATGACCAAATACTTATACATTTTCTTTATTTTTTGTGACATGGTAAGATATTAATGCTAATTAGATTGTGTAAAGTTTGATGCATTTATTGTATTCCCTACAGCAATCACTAAAGAAATAATTCAAAGACATATCACGAAAAACTCAATAGAGATTTAAATGGAATTATAAAAAGTATTTGAATAACTCAAACAAGGCAAGTAAGGGAAACCAAAGGAATGAAAACCATAAGAGAAAAGCAGAAACTAATAATAAAATACAACTATGTCTGTAATTTCATTAAATATAAATGGTTTAAACAAACCAATTAAAAGACAGTGATAGGAGGCTTCCCTGGTGGCGCAGTGGTTGAGAGTCCGCCTGCCGATGCAGGGGACACGGGTTCGTGCCCCGGTCCGGGAGGATCCCACATGCCACGGAGCGGCTCGGCCGCTGGGCCTGTGTGTCCGGAGCCTGCGCTCCGCAACGGGAGAGGCCACAACAGTGAGAGGCCCACGTACCGCAAAAAAAAAAAAAAAAAAAAAAAGACAGTGATATTTAGATTGGACTTAAAAACAAACAACACACACACACAAAGAAGCAACCGTATGCTGTCTGTAAGAAACCTACTTGAAACATAATGATTCAAATAGGTTAAAATAAAAGGACAGAAAAGAATATAACATACAAATACGAATCAAAAAAAAAAGTTGAGGTGAGCATATTAATATTAGACAAAGTAGACTTCAGAACAAGGAAAATAACCAGGGACAAAGAGGGGCACTATACAATACTTCATTAAGAAGACATAAAAATTCTAAATGTGTGTACAACTGACAACAGAGATGCAAAACAAATGAAGCAAAAGCTTAAAGAACTAAAAGGAAATATAAATTCACAATTATATTTGTAAATTTCAACATTCCTCTCTAAGCAATTGATAGAACAAGTAGTCATAAAATCAGTGAGGATACTGAAGGTCGAACAACACTGTCAACCAACTGGATCAAACTGACATTTATACAACCCTCCACCCAACAACAGCAGAATATACATTCTTTTTCAAGTGTTCATGGAAACATTCACCAAATTAAACTATATCCTAGGTCATATAACAAACAAACTTTGTTAAATTTATAAGAATTAAAATTACTCAAAATACATTTTCTGGGGGCTTCCCTGGTGGTGCAGTGGTTGAGAGCCCGCCTGCCGATGCACGGGACATGGGTTCGTGCCCCGGTCCGGGAGGATCCCACATGCTGCGGAGCAGCTGGGTCTGTGAGCCATGGCTGCTGAGCCTGTGCTCCGCAATGGGAGAGGCCACACCAGTGAGAGGCCCGCGTACCAAAAAAAATAAATAAATAAACAAAACAAACAAAAAAAACCATTCTCTGACCATGATATGATTAAACTAGAAATTGACACCCTAACAGAAGGATGTCTGGAAAACTCTCCAAACACCTGGAAATTAAACAACACACTAGTATATAATCCATGGTTCAAAGAGGAAGTCTCAAGAAAATTAGAAAATATTTTGAGCTGAATAAAAACAGAAATCAAGTGTACCCCAATATGTGAAATGTACCCAGAGTAATGCTCAGGAAAAAAAAATGCAGCATTAAATGTTTATATTAGAAAAGAAGGATCTCAAATCAATATTTTCAGGTGCCACATTAAGAAACCAGAAAAAGAAGACAACTAAACCTAAAGCAAGCAGAGGGAAATAGTAAAGAGAAGAAAATAAATTAATAAAATTGAGAACAGTACAACAACAGAGAAAATCAATTAAACCAAAAGCTGATACTGTGGAAAAAATCAGTAAAACCAATAAACCTGTAGCTTGATGATCAGGTAAAAGAGAGAAGACACATATGATAATTACTGGGAATTAGAGGAGATAGTGCTACCAACTCACAGACATTAAAGGAAAATGAAGGAATGCTGAAAACAATTCTATGCACATAAATATGACAGGTTAGACAAAACTGACCAATTCCTTAGAAAACAAAACCTACCAAAACTCACCGCAAGAAAAATAAAAATAACTTGAATAGCCTTATATCTAGTAATGAAATTGAATTCATAGTTAAAATTCTTCCAAAAAAGAAAACTCGAGACACAGGTAATTTCACTATAGAATTCTACTAAGCATTTAAGATAAGGGGACACCTCAACTCATTTGATGAGCCACCATTACTCTGATATCAGAAACAAACAAAAACAATACAAGAAAAGAGAATTTCAGATCAATACCTCTTCTGAAGTAGATGCAAAAATCTTCAGCAAAATCTTACCTATTTAACCCAGCAATATATTAAAAGAACAGTACATCATAACCAAGGGGGTTTATCCTCAGGAATGCAAGGATAGTTCAACATTTTAAAATCAATCTATGTAATCCACTACATTAACAGACTAAAGAAAAAACATGATTATGTCAAAAGAGGCAGAGAAATCACCTGACAAAATTCAGCATCCAGTCATGATAAAAACTCAGCAAATAAGATATAAAAGGTAATTTCTCAATCTGATAAAAAGGCATCTATAAAAACCCTATAACATACATCATATTTAGTGGTAAAAGACTGAATGCTTCCTCCCTATGATTGGGATCAAGACAACAATGCCACTCTCATCACTCCTACTCAGTGTCATACTGGAAGTACTAGCAAGTACAGTGAATCAAGAAAAAGAAATAAAAGGCATATAGAATGGGGAGGAATAAATAAAACTATCCATATTCCCAGATGACATGATTGTCTACATAGAAAATCCCAGGTAACCTTCAGAAAAGCACTTAAAATTACTAAGTGAATTTGGCAAGGTCACAGATACAAGGTCAATGTTCACACAACTATATATTTGTACACTAACAATGAACAACTGGAAACTAAAATTTAAAAACAATACCATTTACAATAGCCCCCCCCATGAAGTACATAGGTATAAATCTAACAAAATATGTTCAGGATTTACATGTGGAATTAAATAAAAATAAAGATACAACTTATCAAAAGGATGCAGCAGAAACAGTGTGTAGAGGGAAATTTGTAGCATTACATACATATATTAGAAAAGAATAAAGATCTAAAATCAGTAACCTAAGGATCCACATTAGAAAACTAAAGAAAGAAGAACAATTTAAGACTAAAGCAAGGAGAAGGAAAGAAATAATAAAAATTGGAGCAGAAATCAGTGAAATTAAAAACAAGAAATTAAGGGCTTCCCTGGTGGCGCAGTGGTTGAGAGTCCGCCTGCTGATGCAGGGGACACGGGTTCTTGCCCCGGTCCGGGAAGATCCCACGTGCCGCGGAGTGGCTGGGCCCGTGAGCCATAGCCACTGGGCCTGCGTGTCCGGAGCCTGTGCTCCACAGCGGGAGAGGCCACAACAGTGAGAGACCCACATACCACAAAAAAAAAAAAAAAAAAAAAAACAACAAGAAATTAAGAAGGAAAATCAACAAAACCAAATGCTGGTTCTCTGAAAAGATCAATAAAGTTAATAAACCTCTAGCCAGGTTAACCAAGAGAAAAAGAGAAGACATAAGTTGCTAATATCAGAAATGAAAGATGGACCATCACTACTGATTCCATGGAAATTAAATGGACAATAAATGAATACTATGAACAACTCTATGCCTACATATTGATACCTTAGATGAAATGGACCTACTCCTATTAAGATGTAAACTACCAAAACTTACAAAAGGAAAAATAGGTATGCTGAATAACCCTATCAGAAAAACTGTCAACAATTAATAATCTTTTAAAAGAAAGCACCAGATGCAGATAATTTCACTGGTGAATTCTACCAAATATTTAAGGAAGAAATTATACCAATTTCCAAAATATCTTCCAGAAAATAGGAGCAAAGGAAATACTTCCTAGTTCATTCTAGGAGGCCAGCATTGTCCTAATACTAAAACCAGAAAAAGACACTGGAAGAACAGAAAGCTACAGACCAGTATCTCTCATGAACGTAGATGCAAAAATCCTGAACAAAATATTAACAAGTTGAATTCAACAATGTGTAAAAAAGTATACATCATGACCAAATGGGATTTATTCCAGGAATGCAAGCTTGGTTCAATATTCAAAATTAAATCAATATAATCTATAACATCAGCAGGCTAAAAAAGTAAAAGCATATGACTATATCAATAAATGCAGAAAAAGCATTTGACAAATCCAGAACCCATTTGTAATAAAAACTCTCAGCAAACTAGAAATAGAGGGAAACTTCTTCAACTTGATAAAGAACATCTACAAGGTATCCACAGCTACTATCATACTTGAGACTGGACTTAAGTATGGACACTTTCCGCCCAAATCAGGAACAAGGCAAGGATGTTTTCTCTCACAACTCCTATTCAACATCCTACTGAAAGTCCTAGGTAGTGCAAGAAGACAAGAATAAGAAATAAATGTATATAGATTGGAAAGGAAGACATTCTTTGCATCTGACATGATTACCTATGCATAAAATCCCAAAGAATCTACCAAAAAATCTCCTGGCAGTAACAAGCAAGCATAGCAGACTCATAGGATAGAAAGTTGATATACAAAAGACAATTGCAGAGCTTCCCTGGTGGTGCAGTGGTTGAGAGTCCACCTGCCGATGCAGAGGACACGGGTTCGTGCCCCGGTTCGGGAAGATCTCACATGCCGCGGAGCGGCTGGGCCCATGGGCCATGGCCGCTGAGCCTGTGCTCCGCAACGGGAGAGGCCACAACAGTGAGAGGCCCGCGTACCGTGCAAAAAAAAAAGGACAATTGCAGTCCCATATACCAGCAATGGTCAGCTAGAACTTTAAATTTAAAGATAATTAGCATTTATAATAGCACTAAAAAATATTAAATAGTTAAATATACATCTCTAAAAAATGGATAGGATCTATATGTGGAAAACTGCTAATGAAAGAACTCTTCTCAAGAAGAACTAAATAATGGAGAGACACATGTTCATATATTGGCAGACTCAGTATAGTTAAAATGTCAATTCTCCCCCAATTGGTCTTTATATTTTAAGCAATCCCAATGAAAATTCCATTAGGATTCTTTATACATATAGACAAGCTGATTCTAAAATTTTTATGGAAAGGTAAAAGTAGTAGAATAACCAAAACAATTTTTACAAACAACAAATTTGAAGGACTCACACTACCCAATATTAAAACATACTCTAAGGCTACAATAATCAAGACAGATTGATATTGACCAAAAGGATAGATGAAGGATAGACATATAGATCAATGGGGAAAATATTCCTGAAATAGACCCATATAAATGTGGTCGACTGACTTCTGACAAAGTTGCAAAGGCAATTCAGTAGAGAAAGGACAGTCTTCAACAAATGGTGCTGGAGCGATTACACATCCATATGAAGAAAAAAAAATGAACCTTGACCTGTACTTTACACTGTATACAAAAAACAAAACAAAAACAAAAACCCTCAAAATGGATCAAATACCCAAACTCTTAGAAGAAAACATAGGAAAAACTCCCTGTGGCCTTAGATTACACAAAGACTTCTTAGATATGACACAAAAAGCACCCTAAAAGTCCATAAAAGAAAAAGTTTAAAAAATGAACATCTCCCAAATTTAAAAATTTTGCACTGTGAAAGATACTATAAAGTAAATGAAAAGACAGGCCAGAGACTGAGAAAAATATTTGAAAGTCACATATCTGACAAAAGACTTATATCTCAAAACTCTGTAAGAAAATAAACAACCCAATTTTTAAAACTGGGCTAAAGATTTGAATAGACATTTCACCAAAGAAGATACATGGATGACAAATAATCACATGAAAAGATACTCAACATCATTAATCATTAAAGATATGCAAATTAAAGCTAACATGAGATACCATTATACCCCTCTATGAGAGTGGCTAAAATAAAAAATACTGATGATACCTAGTGTCAGTGAGGCTGCAAAGCAACTGAAACTCTCATATGTTGCTGGTGGGAATGCAAAATGACACAGCCACTCTGAAAAACAGTTTGGCAAAATCTTATAAATTTAAATATACACTTACCATATGACCCAGCATTCCCACTCCTAGGTATTTACTCTAGAGAAATGAAACGTATCTTCACACAAAAACCTGTACATGAACATTTATAGCAACATTATTTGTAGTCACCAAAATCTGGAAGCAACCCAAATATCCCTCATTAAGTGAATGGATAAACATACTGTTGTAGTCAGCAATAAAAAGGAACAAACTATTGATAGTTGCAACAACATGAATGAATCCTCAAATACATTATGCTAATTAGAAGAAATCAGTCTCCAAAGGTTACGTACTATATGATTCCATTTATATGGTATTCTCTAAAAGGCAAAATTATAGGAACATAGAATCCCTCAGTGGTTGCCAGGGATTGTGCACAGAAGGAGTGTTGGAATGCAGAGTTAGCAAAAGGGAATGTTGAGGGGTGTTGGAATTTTTCTATATCCTGTTAGTGGTGGTTACAAAAATCTATGCCTGTGTTAAAAATATAAAGCGAATTTTTCTATATGCAACTTAAAATAATACAAAATAATAAGTCTGAGCTACTGACATTTTAATAAATTCAATAAAGATAATTTTAAAAGAAACTCAAGAAAAGCAGGAAAAAGGCATCATGGGAGCATGTAAAACCATGTGGTTGGCCCCAGTTGCCTCTTAAAGAGAAAAGGTCCGTTTCCTTTTGGTTAACATGTCTTCCTTATTTTCAGGTAATAACAATTATAAAGTTCTAACATTGCTGTTACTTACTTAGATGTGTTCATAAATGAAGGCTACAGGCTTATAAAATCACGTCTAAACACTGAATCAACTCCAAGCGAATTAACTCTATTGCACTGCCAATCTAATTTATTGTATAGAAACCCATCATTCGGTTGACCCTAAAACCCTTGAGTCAAAAAATGGCAAATTCAGAGGCCATGTATAAACTTGACCTAGGATTAAAGAAAAATTGTTCTGCCAGATAATGTCTCAATTTTTTTCATATTTGTAATGGTTATGATATTTTTTGTTCCTGTAGTCTTGATTTCAATTTCTGAAAGTAACCAAACATTGTGGTTTTTTAAAAGGGTTTCCAAGCAAATATATGAATTCTTCCCAATCCAGAGGATGAAAATATTTGTAGTGAATCCAGTTTGAATAACGTACTGGCCTTGTTTTTGCACTTAGCAAAGACGGTTTCATCAATCACAGGAAATGACACTTCTGACAGAAAGAAAATAAGATGTAAATTAACTAGAGGAGAGAACAGAGCAGTGACTATTCCATTTGGAATAAGAAAGGCTCAGGAAAGCAAACTGTCATGCAGGAGTTATGATTCTATTGCAGTTTCATCACCTAATTTCCAAATAACTTGCAGCCTTCCTTCCAATTATGAAATCTGCATTATTTGACTTGTTAGAACTGGCCTACAGGGGAGATAATTATTTGGCAAAGGCTGAAAGGGAGCAACCCTTTAGGAACGTGGTGCTTATCCTTAAAGAAGTACTGTCCAATAGAAATATAACATTAGCTACTTATGTAATTTAAAATTTTCTTGTAGTTGCAGTAAAAAGTCAAAAGAAACAGGTGGAATTAATTTTAATATATTTTACTTAACCCAATATCTCCAAAATAGTATTATTTCAACATGTAATCAATATCAAAATTAATGAGAGTTTACATTTTTTTTCATACTAAGTCTTCAAAATCCATTATATATTTTACACTTGTGGTATATCTTAGTTAAGAGTAGCCGCGTTTCAAGTACTCAATAGCCACAGGTAGCTAATGGCTACCATATTGAACAGTACAGCTCTAAAGAGTTTTTATATCCATGGAAAATGTGAGACAGGATCATCTGCTTCAATCGGTCTTTGGAACTAAGAATAGATATTTTAGAAAAGAAGTAAAATTGGAAGAAAGCTGGCCAAACTGGAGAAGATGATAAAATATACGATTGGGCTTTAGGACAATTAACGTTATCGGTTAACCTTATTAAGGGTCACAACAAATAATAGGCCATGTGTTGTTTCCTTTGAGAAAAACCTAAAAATTCCCTTGCACCATGAACCTTTCCTGATTAGACCCATCTCTCTGTACACCAACTGATCACTTGACTTTTGTCTCTACCTCTTCTTCATTTTCTGCCCTGCCTCATCCATGACAATGGAAATTGCATAGGCTATGAAAGAAAAGGACTAAGAATTGCCCCTCCAGGTTCAGCCCCTGCCTAATGTCTCTTGCCCTCATTATCCCTGTCCCTGGCCCTGAAAGTGCCTATGCATAGAGGTAGTCAATGGAATAGAGGCAGGATATAATACAACAGAAGTCAGCACATCCATGGGTGGAACCTAGAATTAACATCACTGATAGGCATTTCCCTGCCTCCCATGTACGCCCAGTCCATGGCACTGAGCTTCTACCCAGAATTCTTTTCTGAACACTCCAGAATAACTCAGTGTCTAATTATTTCCACCGCCATGATTTATCATCTAGAGTAGCCTCTCCCTTGATGCTGATTATTGCCTAAAGCATGCCCAAACTTGCTCTACCTGTCAGCTCCTGGGATCAGCCTGCCTACATGTTCTTGATGGTATTATTGTCTGAAGCTGGTTCAGTTTGCCACACTTCTGTTTCTTCCTCTTGGAGGTCCCAATCCCCCAACTCCACACCAGCCTTGAGCTCACTAACAATATGAAAACTTACTAGACATATTACATTGAACAAATAAGTTAGCCTCAATATCCTCGTTTGCAAACCGGAAGTTAACCTTACAGGGTTATTATGAGTATCAATGAGGAAATACATGAGGAAATGCTTTGTAAACTATAAAGAACTAAGTAAGTGTTAGTTATTAAGTTTGCTTATTACTTACTATCCTCATGTCATTGTACTCACGTAACAAACAACCACCAATGTTGTAGAATACAGCACTTACATTCTGAAAATGTATACAACTCACCTTGAATGGGAGTGTAGGGTTTTATTTAACTAATTACTGTATAGGGAATCTTAAACAGTCTAACAGAGATGCAGAAGCAAGATGGGAAACAAGATTATTGGGGTCAAGGTCACCATATATGACTTTCATACTTGGGTATTTCTCCTTTTGAAATGTCCCTTTCATAATCTTTCTTGGTCAAGTTTATGTTCTGTAGTTAATGCTTTGACGGCAAACCTAACAGAAAATGTGAAAATTATGTTTTTATTCTTGGGAAAACTTTGGAGCAACCTGAGTTATAGTCAACATTGTAAAAAATTAGTTTCTTCTATAATTTCCAGAGAAAGAAATGCCAGCAAGCACAGATTATTTGGATAGTGAGACAAGAGATTTATAAGTCACCTCATCAAATAAAAACTGTAAGAAGTTAGATTTAGAGTTTCTGTCATAGCAGCCCCATTCCATCCCAAACCCTACAAGTCTAGCCAGAAACTCACTTGTGCTTCTGATAGTACAAGACTTGAAAGAAGAAACTATTTCAACTCGTTTTAGAAGCAATTGATCTAGACACCAGCAGAGAGGTTAAAACCAGCTTAACTCATGGGATTCCTAAACTCATCATATTTTACTAGAGAAAAGAATAAGGAGATTTACTGGCATCATGTGTAATATGTACAAGACTCAGTCATCGAGCATGCTGGGACTTTGAGGATGGTTCAACAATGGAAAGGGATTAGCTATTCTTAAGGACAAAGCCTGGACTGGGAACACTAACTCAGCAGTGAAGACCACTGAGCTAGCCAACAGGCAAATCACCTTTACCCATGGCAGTACAGCAGACTCTGGCCCAACGTAAACTAGTGTACCTCATAAATGGGGTCTGTTCAAGAATGCAGCCAAGGTGAGGCATGTAGTCGTGTTGCATTAGTCAGATCCTGGCAGGAAAAATTCACCCCAAGTGGCTCAAATGAAGAGCCTTTAATTAAGGTCTACTTACAAAATTGTGAGAATTAGGGAACAAACAAAGGACGTTGAGTCACCCAGAGACTAGCAACAGCAGGAAGCCACTACCACCCTCAGACCTCCAGCTCAGGAGAGCTGAAGCCTTGGAGGAGAGGCCTTCTTAGTTGTAGCTATAGCCCGGGAGAGATGCCGCTGGTTCCAGAGCTGAGCTCTGATGGAATGCCAGAGCCTCCATCTGTTGGCCTAACTTAGGGGTCAGCAAACATTTTCTACAAAGGGCCAGATAGTAAATATTTTAGGCTTTGTGAGCCACACAGTCTATGTTACAACTACTCAACTCTGCCATTGTATCATGAAAATATCCATAGATAATATGTAAACAAATGAGCATGGCTGTGTTTTGATAAAAACTTTATCCACAAAAACAGGCAGTGGACTGGACCCATGGGCCAAAATCCAACCCCAAGGGGGCCCAGGTGAAGCGGCCCACCAGAGTCAGCCTCCTATAACACAGAACAGGGCAGACAAGTGGGGAGAGAATGGACCTAGACCCAGGGGAAAGACACTAACAGAGAATAACAGGCACACAATTCTTCAGGTGGCCCGTTTGGGGCACAGCAAGAATCCAGCTCCAGCACGGAATATGGAGAGTAATGTCCACTGCCAAAGGCAGAGAAGGTGAACCTAGAGGGATGGGGCCCAGGAGCAGAGGCTTCAGTCAAGGAAGCTGGAGCTCAGAATGGCATCCAGACCTAGAACAGGAAAGCAGCCCACAAATCAGGAATCAAGCCAGAAACTCCGCCACCCACCTGAGGCCACCTGAGGTATCTGACAAGGAAGGCTGCAGCAGAGTGAGCCCGGGGGTGCCTGGAGTTTATGCCAGGCTAGTGTTTCTGAATTCCTAATAGTTATTAATCTTTGGGATTCTGCAACGAGAAATCAGAATTTCGGGGTATTCTCAAGAATTCTCGAAATCAAAAGCTATTTTTAAAATACTTGCAACATTCCTCATATTCTTTACTCATTATTGCTGATATCTGAAAATAAATATTTAATAACTAAGAAATATTAAGTTTTGTAATATTTACAAGGACTATGGCCAATAGCAGGTATTCAAACTGGAAAATGCCAGCAAACATTATTGGTAGTATTCAAATAACATAACATTTCTGTCTCTTAACAAAGTTAACAGTACTACGTAGAATCACATGTCAAAACTGCCAAGTTCAGGACTTATTTTGCTCCCCAAACTTGTTATTTCTTGGACCACAATTCATAGGATTTGTTTAAAGAATACTATGCATATAGACTGACTAATATTTATTTCATTCGCAAGCATTACTCACTGCTGGCAGCAGATAGGGCCACAAACACACACTTATTAGGTGACAACAGCTGCAAACAAGACTGATTAGATCATGACTATTTTCTACATGGTCCTGCCCCAAAAATGTCAACCTAAACCTCCCACTCGGTGTGTCAGCATTTCCTGCTCTCGCCTTCCATTCGATGTCAGTGGATTCCTTCCAAACAGTAGCATCTCTTTGTTGATTGTTAAACTTTAATTCCTGCAGGAGAATTATAATATGTTTTCTCATTTTCCTGACTTCTCTGAAGATTCTAGATTTGAAAAATATATTTCTTGGGAAATGTTAGAAAAGAATTCCCACAAGGAAACTCAACTATGCCCAGCATATACTGAGCAAATGATTACTATACTTGTTTGCATCCTGCCTGCCCAAGGGACAGGTCTGAATGACTGCCAGGCTGGGCCTCCTGGATTTAGGATCAGGTAAGAGGTTTAAGATCCTTCTGTCCCTGTGGGGTTAGAGAGCAGCTATGTAAGAATCTGAATCAGGTTTATTTCAGGGCTAATCAGATTATGGGTCTTAGACCTCTTGATCTACAGAAGCCCCTGAAAGGAGGACTATAGACTGTTGAGCTTTCCAACAGTCATAATATCATAAATTTGAACAAAAATTCCCGTGAGGTTTAGTGCTAAGAAAGAAGAACCCTGACCAGGACTTCTTGCTACAAAAATGGCTTACCAGATCCCAAATATATGTTCAGTTCAACAGCATTAGGAAAATGGTGACCTTATAAGAATAGAATAATTTGTATTTTTAATTTCTGAATGGAAAATGGATGCTTTATTGTTGAAGAGCCAGCTGTATGTACTAGTTTAACGTGGTTCCATCTTTCCACCAATACCCTTCTCCTACCTCCTAGTACTTCTTTCAGTAGGACCTCAGACACTCCAGGTTGCCTTTTCAATCATACATTTATGTACTCATTCAACAAATGGTTATGGAGTATTTATTACATGCCAGGCACCCCACTGGTCTCTGAAGATAAACTATGTGCAATCTTGCCTTCATGAAGCTTATAGTATAAATAGTAGAGGAGATAAACAGAATAATTAGTCAAAAACCTACACCCCTAAAAAGTATAAATTACAGACTATGAAACATGCTATAAGAAGTAACGAGGTATATAATAGGGAGGTGGAGTGCCTCAAGAACAGGAACAGTAGACACAAAGGTAAGAAGCAAGAAAGTGCTCTGTGAGTTTTGAGGAAGTGGAAAAATCAAGTATGACTGGAGTATGGGTATGGTAGATGTGGAGAAAGGCCACCAAGAACCCACTCCAGGAAAGGACTTGCCCCAGCTGTCTGCTCCTCCAGGATCTGCCAGGGCTACAGAGACACACTTTGCCAGACTTCATACCTGGAGTCATGCCCAAGCTCATTCTAGGCAGGATGTCAAGGCCAGAGGCTTGACAAGTTTGGTGAGCAGAACTCACTCTGGAGCTCCCCACTGGGTTGGCTGAGCCTTTGTTGAGCCTGCTTCAAAGTTTGACTTCTTCCTCTGCCCTATGCTGCTTCTTCCTCATTTCCTTTCACAGATATTGGTGTTTATTTGTAAACACTGTATATCCCAAACTTTGTCTCAGTGTCTGTCCCTGGAAAACTCAGAAGGAGGGAAGTATGATGAGTCAGCAGGAGCCAGGTCATACAAATCTTGTTAAAGATTTGGGTCTTTATTCTAAGAGCCATTGAAAACCATCAAGAGTTTTAAGCAGACAAAGGTCATGATTTGATTCACGTATTGAAAAACTGACTTTGGTTGCTATATACAGGTTCAGTTGGAAGAGTACATGGTAGGGAAGGAAAATTATGACTTCAACATTGGACACACTGAGTTTGAGGTGCCTTTGTGCCATCCAAGTAGAGGTCTTGAATGGGATTTGGATCTGGTCTGAAGTCCAGAGAAGTCTGGCTTAGAGATCAGCAAAGTGCCTGTGCCCCCAAAATGCTTACCTTCCAACTTCAACTAAAGTTGAAAAATAAAAAGTTGAAATGAGCAGCAGGATAGGAGGAAGAAAGATGGTAAGAGAGAAGTACTTCCCAACCCTGCCTTAGAATTCACCCTCTCTTACAGCTTCCTTCCTTCACCTGTGAACCCACAAACTCTCCAAAATTAAGATTCAAGATGTTTTTTAATGTAGAAAGGGGACCTAATACAAGAAGCAGAATAAGGCAAGATAACAGTCATTTCTCTAACCAAGAATTTTTGCAAAAAAAGGATTCTTGCTAGTTGGATATTTGGGGAACTTCCTGTGTAAATAAATTCTTAAAATAAATTAGAAGGGGCTTCCCTGGTGGCACAGTGGTTAAGAATCCGTCTGCCAATGCAGGGGATGTGGGTTCGAGCCCTGGTCCAGGAAGATCCCACATGCCACGGAAAAGCTAAGCCCATGCGCCACAACTACTGAGCCGGTGCTCTAGAGCCCGCGAGCCACAACTACTGAACCCGCATGCCACAAGTACCGAAGCCTGTGTGCCTAGAGCCCGTGTTCCGCAATGAGAGAAGCCACCACAATTAGAAGCCCGCGCACCGCAACAAAGCGTAGCCCCCTGCTCGCTGCAACTAGAGAAAGCCGGCGCACTGCAACGAAGACCCAACACAGCCATAAATAAATAAATAAAAATTTAAAAATACATTAATCATAAATAAATAAATAAGAAGCCAAAACTAATATTCAAGATGCCATTGGAAGTACTCTTCCCTGTCCCTTAAAGGATCTGGACTCTGTGAGGTCCTCTTGAGCTTCCTGTATGTTTCTCTGAGGTTCTGAGGCACCCAGAGCTATCACATGGCCCCTACACTGGGCCTGTCAGAGAGGCGGCTGGAGCAGGCAGAGGGAAGCTGCAAAGGTCAGCCTGACAACCTTGAACATGCAGTAGAGGCTTGATCCTCCACAGCCAACCATTTGGGTGGCCTTCATTAACACGTGGCTCTATCAGCACCCAGGTCAATTTAAGGTCATGTTAAGGCAGCACCTATAATCTCTTGAAGTATGTCTTCAAAAAACAACCAGATTTTTCACCTACGCATTGGCAATTTTTTTCTCCCTCTGAGTCCAACATTATGGGAAGCCTCTAACTTCTGAAATTCTTAATGGGAGTGTCAAATCTTATAGCAACAACTTGCAAAGTAACTTTTTGCTAACACAAAGCAGCGACCCAGAGTTAGGAAAGCTATAGGCCTTCCCATCAGGGAGCATACTGTATCTCTCACTATCAGAGACAAAAGGGCACACACAACACAGACCTCCCAGGTATCTTCAGCCAGGTATCCTATTTTCAACGACCCACCCTGATTCTATTAAACCTCCTAATAATATCTCCCTGTGCCATCACAGCAGTTCAATTGTGATTCCTGAGTTCTCTCTTTCTTTAAAAATCTGAGCAATACAGACACTCTATTCTCAAATGAAAAAGAATTAAGAAAAATACCCATCAATTTTACAGTTTGCTTCTGAATTAACTTTGGGAGGACTCATTTTTCTTGGCCCATACATTTCTTCATAATCAGAGCAATCAAACAGTCTTTGATTTGGCGAATGAGTTGATGAAAAAAGCCAAATCAACCATTTTTTCAATTTGATGTTTTTCATCCTACTGAAATTGCTTTTTTTGTGAGATTTCAAAAAGGGAAATACAGTGGTGTTTTACTTAAAATGAATTACCTGTACCCTTAACCACAACTGGGATAATTACCACATCTTTCAACTCCTAAGGACTATACGCTTTTTTGGCTTGTAAGCTTCAAGGACACTCTAACCACAATATATAGTTTGAATATAATATTCCTTTGAATCTCATTTCCCAATCTACTTTATAAATTACAGTTTTTCCTCTTTTAGACTATTCATAAATATTATCCCTGGGGCTTAAAAGTTCTTGTTCAGTCTTATCTTAAAGTTGCATTTTGGGCAGTGTTATCTATGTTGGTTGTGGCATAATTATATTTCGGAGTGTGAGAGAAGCTTGTGGTCCCTTAAAATAATTAGATTTATTTTTTCTCTTAAAGTCCAAAATTAGTTTACAAATTGACAACTTCCCACCTAATTGGTTCTTAATAACTAACAAGATTCTAGTGTTTCGGATGATTTTGTCAGTGAACCAAATCCTTTCAAAAATTGAAAATATTAAATATAGCAATGCAAAGTTATTGTATCTATCTGCATATTGTATTCTTTGTGTTTTGATTTGCTTTAAAATTTTTACTACAGTAAAAGTCTCAGTGTTGTGTTTCGTTTCTAGATGGTTCCTGGAAAAATCACCAAAGAATCAGAATCAGTATTATTTTCAGAGACCACTGGCCAGTGATGCTAATGACCCCTAGGAAGTTTCTGCAGGAAAAGTATCATACTTTCTCAGGACTTTCTCTCATGTCTGTCAGTGGCAGAGATCACTCCTATGCTCTTCTGTTCATCCTCCATTAAAGAGAATTTAGGAAGGAGATTTTCGTAAACCACAGTGGCCTAATCTGAAGACCCTTTGGGCTGTAAGCAATGGAACAGAACGTAACACCAAAGCAGTATTCACTGAGCTGAGCTGAGTGGAACTCTCAGAGTAGTTGCTTATGGGAGAATAGGCTGATGACAGCCTCACTCTGGAACAACTGCTGCAAAGGGTATAGCCTCACCTCCAGGGAAAGTGGGAACAAGGAGAATGGGGTGGGTATGGAGCAAAGAGCAAGGACCATGTCACACAGAGGCAAGACTAATATCTCGCTGGTGGCTTGAGCTAGAAATACGCAGCAGCACAAAGAGTGTGTATACCCAAGGTCTTTAAACAGAGCAGGTGGTACTTCAGTGACTCATGCCCTGAAGGACATCAGGTAACCTGGGGAAGGACCAACATCAAGCCTCCCCCTTGCAAGGTCTACTTACATAGATAGAACTTACAAATATAGAGTAGGTCATTGTGGAAGTTTTATTTTTATGGCCACACATTTTGTGACACTCTACCTATCAAAGGGCAGGATCTATATCTTCTCTTCTTGAACCTAAGCAGGCTTGTGACTCACCTGTACACAACAGTATACAGTAGAAGTGATGTGTGACTCCTGAGGCTATGTCAGAAAAGGAAAGGCAGCTTCTAATTTAGAATGCAAATTGAATTAGGCCTGATCATTTTTGTTTTGGTCTCCTTTGTGATTTTACCATTTTCTTCCTGCCTGCAGTAAAATCTATGCAGCGTCTTCCTCTTGTATTTGAAGGAGCTGAGCTCTTTGCTAATAAAGCAGACCTAGTCCTCACAATGGCCTGCCTCCTTTCTCCTTCAGTTGCCCTGGTGGATTAGTCAAGACCCTGTCATTCTAAGGTAATAGAAACCTAACTCAAACTAGTTTAAGAAGGAAAAGAGGAGGGGATTTATTGGTCTAGTACCTGGCAAATCCAGGGGTAGAGTTAGCTTTAGCTGAGCTACATCCACAAGTTCAGACAATATTTTCAGGTCTTTGCCTGTCGGTATGTCTGTTTCTCTCTTATTCATACTCATTCTCTCTCTCTCTCTCTCCCTCCTCCCTTCCCTCCTTCTCTCCCTCCCTTCTGCTTCTTCACCATACTTCTTTCATTACCAGAATTCATCTTCAGGTTGTCACTGGATATCATCAAAATAGCCACTAGCAGCTCTACCCTCAGATCCTGACAGTTCAGCCATCAGCGTAGAAATAAGAATCTCTCCTTAAACTTCTGGAATAAAAATTCCCAGGAAAGACTCTTATTGCCCTAGCTAAGGCCCTGGATTGAGACTGAACCAATCACCGTAGCCAAGGAGATGGACTGGTCCCCAGCACATGTGCACCCCTGTAGCCAGGATTAGGCCCATCCAAGCCACATGGACTGGTTTCCCTTGGGTCAGGCAGGAGTACACCCTTGATTCAATCCACTTCATGATGAGGAGAGAGGGAGGGCAGAGTGATGCTCTATTAGGGTTGACCACTTATGATTCTGGTAGAGGGATGGTATGATTTAAGTTGGATAGGAAAGTTAGAAAAGGCGCTATTTTTCTCACAGGAACATTTTCAGAGCAAACATGGGAAAGGGAACTGGACACACAAAATAACAAGCTCCTTGGACCTCCTTATTCATCTTTGGAAATCCTTGATCCCCAGCTGCAGGCCCAGACACTCCTTAGATATTTGGACTGATCTTGCTCTCCATTAGAAAGATTTAAACTGTCCTTGTTTTCAGGTGACTCAGCTTTAAGACAACCTTGTAAAGACTGTATTCTGACATGACTCCTCAGTTCTATTGCTCATAATTCTGCCTAATTTGAAGAAAAAACATAATATCCCAGTTTCTCCAAGAGAGGACAATGATAGCCAGTCCTCCCACAGATAGAAATGACAGCCAGGAAACTCAGTCCAGACCAGAGCCCTGCTACCTACTCCCACAGCTTCTGCCTTGTAGAAGCTGAATCTAGAGAGCTGCTGAAAGCCAAGGAATTCTCTCTGCACTTGTATGTTCCACCCCCTATTTCACTCTGTACACTGGCTTCCTTTACTCACTCAGCTGTGGCCCAAAATTAAAAACCAAGCCGTAAGTCTACATAAGCTTTCAGCTCAAGCATTGGTCTTCAATCAAGTTAGTTGAAAACTTGACAAAGCATGAACCATTTATTCTCATGGATCTGTATGTCAGCTGACCTTAACCAGCTGAGGTCGGTGGCTCTGCTTCACATGTACACATTTTTTTTTTTTTTTGGGCTGGGTTGGGTCTTCGTTGCTGCGCACGGGCTTTCTCTAGTTGTGGCGAGTGAGGGCTACTCTTCGTTGCAGTGCGTGGGCTTCTCATTGCAGTGGCTTCTCTTGTTGCGGAGCACGGGCTCTAGGCACGTGGGCTTCGTTAGTTGTGGTACGTGGGCTCAGTAGTTGTGGCTTATGGGCTCTAGAGCGCAGGCTCAGTAGTTGTGGCGCATGGGCTCAGCTGCTCCGTGGCATGTGGGATCTTCCCAGACCAGGGCTCGAACCCGTGTCCCCTACATTGGCAGGAGGATTCTTAACCACTGTGCCACCAGGGAAGTTCCACATGTACACATTCTAAGACCCAGGCTGTAAGAGCAGAAGTTGTCCAGGAGCAGTTCTTCTCAAGGGATGACAGGGGTACAAGAGGATTAGCAGAAACACACAAGGCTTCTTAAAGCCTAGGCTCAGAATGGCACAGTGGTACTTCCTTCTATATGCCACTGGCCAACACAAGTCATGTTTTGGCAAGCCCAAAGTCAGGGATGGGAAAGTACTCTCTGGCCATAATGAGATCATTTCTAATAACTGATTCATCATCATTCATTCATCATTTCTAATAAGTGAATCTTTTGATTCAGTTATTAGAAAACCTGATTGGCCTAGCCCTGCTTTATAGGGTCAGGATCAAAGTATCCAATTTTAGTCAATAGCTGCAATCAAGGGGAGACAGGAGCATCCTGTGGAAGGAGGTCAAAGGCTGTGTGCGGGGCAGTTCAATTAGAATGCAAGGTGGTCATGGGAAGAGCACTGAGTGACATGACTGGTATGGTATTTTCTACTTCTCCAATGGACAAAATTCTACTCCACAAGATAGACAGTGTGTGTTTGAGCTACCACAGGTTCTCTTATATCTCAGAAGGGTCACATTCACTATAATTTCACCTTATTTACTTCTAAATTTATCTTAGGTCATTCTTTGAGAAGTTGATGATACTCATCCTTTCTCTCTCATAGACTCATTGAAACAATCTCATGAAATTCTAATACAGATATGCTTTGAATAACTAACAACAATAAACCAATGAGTATTGTTACTTATCACTCCCAGCTAAAGATTCCATCTCTGGTTAAGATTCTAGGGCTGGTTTTCCCTCTTTGATGCCTATTTTACTTACTAATGGTCCCAAAGCCCAAGAGTAGTGATGCTGGATAAAAACATAGCATATATAGGGTTTGGTACTATTCACAGTTTCAGGCAACCACCAGGGGTCTTGGAGTGCATCCCCCATAGATAAGAGGGGACTACTGTATTACCCAAAGCAATCTACATAGTCAATAATACCTGTATCAAAATTCTAACAGTTCTTTTTTGCAAAAATCAAAAATCCAATCTTCAAATTCATACGGAATTTCAAGAAGCCCCAAATAACCAAAATGATATTGAAAAATAACAAAGTTGGAGGACTCACACTTCCTGGTTTCAAAACTTACTACAAACAACAGAAATCAAGACAGTGTGCTAATGACATAAGAATAGACATATTCAATGAAAAAGAATTTGTAGTCCAGAAACAAACCCATGTATCTATGGTCAACTGATCTTTTACAAGTTTGCCAAGACCATTCAAATGGGGAAAGAATAGTCTCTTCAACAAATTGTGCTGAGGCAACTGGATATCCACAAACAAAAGAATGAAGTTGGACCCCTACCTCACACTATATTGAAAAATGAACTCAAAATGGACTGATGGCCTCTATTTAAGAGCTAATATTTACCACAGGAAAACATAGGGGTAAATATTCATGACCTTCAACAACCTACAGAATGGGGAAAATATTTATAAATTATATATCTAATAAGGGTTTAATATCCAGAATATATAAAGAATTCTTGCAACTCAACAACAAAAATACAAACAACCCAATTTTTTAAATGAGCACATTCAAGAAACTAGATAAAAGAAAAACAAACTAAGCACAAAGATAATAAAATAACGGAAATAACAAGGATCAGAGTGGAAATAAATGAAATAGAGACTGAAAAGGCAATTGAGAAGACTGATGAACTTAACTGATTTTTGAAAATATAAACAAAACAGATAAACTATTAGCTAGACTTACCAGGAAAAAAGAGAGAAGACTCAAATAAATAAGATTAGAAAGGAAAGAGGAAGCATTACACAAATACAAAGAATCATGAGATTACTATGAACAATTATACAGCAATAAATTGGACAACATAGAAGAAATGGATAAATTCCTAGAAACATACAACCTATCAAGAATGAATTATGAAGAAATAGAAAATCTGAACAGACCAGTTACTAGTAAGGAGACTGCATCAGTAATCAAAAAATTCCCAACAAAGAAAAGCCCAGGACCTGATGGTCTCAATCGTGAATTCTACCAAACATTTAAAAAGATCTAATACCAATCCTTCTCCAACTCTTCCAAAAGAAATAGAAGAGGAGAGAACATTTCTAAACTTACTTTATAAGGCCAACATTAGCCTGATACAAAAGCCAGAAAAGGACCCTACAAGAAAAGAAAATTAGAGGCCAATATCCCTGATGAATATAGATGCAAAAATTCTCCACAAAGTATTAGGAAACCAAATTCAACAATACATTAAAAGTATAATATGCTATGATCAAATGAGATTTATTCCAGGGATGCAAGGATGGTTCAACATCCACAACTTAATTAATATTATACAACATATTAACAAAATTAAGGATAAAAATCATGTGATCATTTTAATAGATGCAGAATCATCATCTGACAAAATTCAAAATACTTTCATGTTAAGAACTCTCAAAAAAAAACCCCTGGGTATACAGAAAACATACCTCAACATAATAAACGCCATATATGACAAGCCCACAGCTGACATCATACTCATGGTGAAAAGCTGAAAGTGTTTTCTCTAAGATCAAAAACAAGACAAGGATGCCCACTCTCACCATTTTTATTCAAAATAATACTGGAAGACTTAGAGCAATTAGGCAAGGAAAACTAATAAAAAGCACCCAAATCAGAAAGGAAGAAATAAAACTGTCATTATTTTCAGACAGCATATATTATAAATAGAAAGCCCTAAGGACTCCACTAAAAAAACACTGTTAGAATAAATGAATTCAGTAAAGTTGCAAGATACAAAATCAGTTTACAAGAATCAGTTATATTTTTATACACCAACAACAAACTATCAGAGAAATTAAGAAAACAATCCCATTTACAATTGCATCAAAAAGATACTTATAAATAAATTTAACCAAGGAGGGGAAAGATCTGTACGCTGAAAACTATAGGACATCGATGAAATTTTAAAAGACACAAATAAATGGAAAGATATTCTATGGTTGCAGATTGGAAAAAATTAATATTGTTAAAATGTCCATACTACCCAAAGCGATGTACAGATTCAGTGCAATCCCTATCAAAATTTCAATGTCATTTTTCATATAAATAGAAAAATAATGCTAATATTTGTATGGAACCACAAAAGACCTCAAAGAGCCAAAGCAATATTAAGAAAGCAGAATAAGCTGGAGGCATCATACCTCGTAATTCCAAACTATATTACAAAGCTATAGTAATCAAAACAGTATGGTACCAACATAAGAACAGACAGATAGATCAATGGAACAGAACAGAGAGCCCAGAAATAAACCCATGCATATATGATCCATTAATTTACAACAAAGGAGCCAAGAATATACAATGAGCAAAGGATAGTCTTTTTAACAAACTGCATTGGGAAAACTGAATAGCCACGTGCAAAAGAATGAAACTGGACCCCTCTCTTACACCATACACAAAAATCAACTCAAAATGGATTAAAGACTTGAACATAAGACCTGAAACCATAAAACTCTTAGAAGAAAACATAGTGGGTAATCTCCTCAACATTAGTCTTGGCAATGATGTTTTGGATTTCACACCAAAAGCAAAGACAACAAAAGTGAAAATAAACAAGTGGGACTACATCAGAGTAAAAAGCTTCTGCACAGCAAAGAAAACCACCAATAAAATGAAAAGGCAACCTATGGAATGGGAGAAAATATTTGCAAGCCATATATACAATAAGGGGTTAATATCCAAAATATTTAAGGAACTCATACAACTCAATAGTGAAAAAAGAAATAATCCAATTTTAAAATGGGTAAAGGACCTAAATAGATATTTTTCCAAAGAAGACGTCCAAATGGCCAACAGGTACATGAAAAGGTGCTCAATATCACTAGTTACAAAAGAAATGCAAATCAAAACCACAATGAGATATCACCTCACAGCTACTGGGATGGCTACTGTCAAAAAGACAACAAATAACAAATGCTGGCAAGGATGTGGAGAAAAGGGAACACTTGTGCACTGTTGGTGAGAATGTAAACTGGTACAGCCACTACAGAAAACAGTATGGAGGCTCCTTAAAAAATTAATAGAACTACCATACAATCCAGTAATCCCACCTCTGGACATATATCCAGAGGAAATGAAATCACTATCTTGAAGAGATATCTGCATTTCTATGTTCACTGCAGAATTATTCATAGTAGCCAAGGTATGGAAACAACCTAAGTGTTTGTAGATGAATTAATGGATCAAGAAAATGTGCTATAGGGATATAGACATAGAGATACAGATACAGATACAGAAAATGGAATATTATTCAGCCTTTAAAAAGAAGGAAATCTTGTCATTTGTGACAGCATGGATGAATCTGGAGGGCACAATGCTAAGTAAGCCAGACAGAGAAAGACAAATACTGCATGTTATCACTTATATGTGGAATACTGAAAAAGAAAAAGTTGAATTCTTAGAGAGTAGAAAAGTGGTTACAGGGGATGGGAGTAGGAGAGATAGGGAGAGGTTGATAAAAGGGTCCAAACTTTCAGTTATAAGATGAATAATGTCTCCTGAAACTAAAATAATATTGTAAGTCAATTATACTTCAATTTTAAAAAGTACTTTTGCAGTCATTCATGGAAATACACAGAGTGACAAAAAATTTGAGTTGCCTAAAATGCACTTTCCCAGCTGAGGTCAAACAAGGCAACACTTACTCTGTCTTCTTGTTTTAGCTTTCATACTATAAACAAGTGTCCTTTTCACACTCTGTCTAGTGCTACATTTTCTGCATTTTTGTGCTTTTTGTTGGTGATTTTTCTGTTTAAAAAGATCCTCAAGCATAGTGCTGAAGTGCTGTCTATTGTTACTAATCACACGAAGATTGTGACGTCCTTTATGGAGAAAATACATGTATTCAATAACCTTCATTCAGGCATGAGTTATAGTGCTTTTGGTTGTGAGTTCAATGTTAACGAATCAACAATATATATTAAGTAAAGTACCTTTAAGCATAATCTCACGTAAATAAAACAAGGTTGTATTGATTGGTTGATGAATATGTGACCAGAGGCTCACAGGAACCTAACTCCGTACTTACCCTAGGGAAAATGGTCCAGTATTCACTAATTCAGTGTCTATGGTGACTTTATAGAATATAACTACTGTGAAAAATGAGAACCAACTGCCTGTGTGTGTATGTGTATATATTCACTAGTTAATAAAATGTTTCTTTGAATAAAATGTATTCATAGAAAAAAAGATGAATACAATCTGAGGATCTGATGTGTAACATGGTGACTATAGCTGATAACATTATAATAATTGAAATTTGCTAAAGGTGTAGAACTTAAATGTTCTCAACCCCCTAAAAGATACATATATGATGTGATAAATATGTTAATTAACTTGCTCAGAGGAATCCTTCCACAATGTATATGTGAATCAAATCATCACATTGTACACTTTAAATATCTTAAAAATTTATTCATCAATTATACCTTAATAAAGCTGAGAAAAATTAAGCAAAGGATTTAAGTAGACATTTCTCCAAAAAAGATATGCAAATGGTTAACAAGCACATGAAAAGATGCTCAATATCACTAATTAGGGAAATGCAAATCAAAATCATAATGAGATACCACTTCACGCCCACTAGGATGGCTATTATTTAAAAAATGAAAATAACTGTTGGCGAGGATGTGGAGAAATTGGAACCCTTGTACATTACTGGTGGGAATGTAAAATGGTTCATCCACTGGAAAACATTTTGGTGGTTCCTCAGAAGTTAAACATGGAATTACTATATGACCCAGCAATTCTTTTCCTAGGTGTATACCCAAAAGAGTTGAAGCAAGTATTCAAGCAAATACTTGTACACCAATATTCATAGCAGCACTATTCACTATAGTCAAAAGGTGGTAACAACCTAAATGTCTACCAAGAGATGAACAAAATGTGGTCTACTCATACAATGGAATATTATTCACCCATAAAAAGGCATGAAGTACTGATACATGCTACAACATAGATGCACTTTGAAAACATCATGCTAAGTAAAAGAAACCAGACCCAAAATGTCCCAAATTGTGATTCCATTCTTGAAAAATCTAGAATAGGTTTTTATAAAGAAATTTATAAAGAAAGAAAGAAGAATGGTGGTTGCCAAGGTCTATGGGGAGGGAAAATGGGAAGTGACTGATTAATGGGTAAGGGTGTTATTTTAGAGTGATGAAAATGCTTTGGAATTTGATAGAGGTGGTGGTGGCACAACACTGTGAATGTACTAAACGCCAACTGTAATTTTACACTCGAAAATGTCAGTTTTATGTTATGTGAACTTCACCTCAACCATAAAATAAAGCAATATGTGACCACTAATAACATTTTTTTTAATGTAGCAGTGTTTGGTCAACTTCTGGGTTTCCACTGAGATTTGATAATGAGCCAAATGGAATAAATATTTCCAGAAGAAGTGCCTCAACTAGTAGTAATGGAACACCAGAAATTACAGGAGGCTCACGGGGCAGTGCAGGGGGCATCTTGCACTCTAGGAGAACTGTCATCCAAGTGACCCTACTCTCAGAGAAGTGTTCTTTTAATCTAATCTGTTAATGGCTCTTCTATTCAGTACCAGACATATTGGTACATTGGGAAACTGAGAATGGAGCCCATCCCAGTTTCTCCTTACACAACTTTGTTACTGGTATCTCCCATCTCCTTGCAAATTCCGTGAGTTAAAACACGCAATCCTTACCAATGGATCCAAGGCTGAGCAACAATGGAGGAGAGCTCTCTTTTCCTCCGGGATGACAAAGGTTTCCCAGTCATTGGAAGAGATTTAAGAGCAATACTGAAAATTCTGGTTAATATTTTCTCAACCTCCACAAAACAGCTGCAGGTGCCAGTCTTATTATATTTTCCAGATTAGACAATGTATGCCTCCTGGATCCTTCTTACTAATGGCCTTCCTCCAACTGCATCACGGGGACATAAATCTGCATCCTTGGATAGTCTCCCAGCCCTTCCAAGCTAGTACTTTCCAGTGTTTCCTAGGGAGATGACATAACTAGCCTCACAGCTTCCTTTTGTGGAAAGAGAATGAGATGCTGACAGAGTGGGAGACAGAGAGATACAGGTTACCTTTGAGGTCAGGGCGTAGTGATTTTATAATATATTCAGAAATTTTTTGACACTGACCTCCTCAGAGGGTGAAGCCTGAGTGTCCTCCTCTTGAGTGTGGGCTGTACTTAGTGACTCTCACAAACAGAATGTGGTGGGGATGATCATAAAAGGCATCTTCACTTCATTCTTGCTCTCTCTCTTTGATCATCTGCTCCAGGGGAAGCCAACTGCCACATCATGAGGACATTCAGCCAGCTCTGTGAGAGGTCTACGTGTAAGGAACTGAGGCCTATTGCCAACATCCAGCAAGGAATTAAGGCTTCCTACCAATAACCATGTGAAGGAGCCATCTTAGAAGATGATCCTCCAGCCTAGACAACCTTTAAATGACCATAGCCCTGACCAACGTCTTGACTACAGCCTCATGGTAAAAACCCTGAGCCAGAGCTACCAAGCTAAGCAGTTCCTGAATTCTCAACCCTCAAAAACTGCACTAAATAATAAATATTTATACTTTTAAACCACTAAATTTTGGAGTCAGTTGTTATGCAGCAATAGGTAACTATGGGGACTTCCCTGGTGGTGCAGTGGTTAAGCATCCGTCCACCAATGCAGGGGACATGGGTTCGAGCCCTGGTCCGGGAAGATCCCAGATGCCACGGAGCAACTAAACCCGTGCGCCACAACTACTGGGCCTGTGCTCTAGAGCCTGTGAGCCACAACTACTGAGCCTGTGTGCCACAACTCCTGAAGCCCGCACGCCTAGAGCCCATGCTCTGCAACAAGAGAAGCCACCACAATGAGAAGCCTGCTCACCGCAACGAAGAGTAGCCCCCACTCACCGCAACTAGAGAAAACCCGTGCACAGCAACAAAGACCCAACACAGCCAAAAATAAATTTAAAATAAATAAATAAATTTATTTTAAAAAATGTTTTAAAAAACTAGATAACTATGACACAAAGCTAACTTGTCTTTCCATTTTATAATACCAAATAACAAGTTACTTACTCCAAAATTTAGCGGTGAAAAACAATAGTTATTCTGCTCACAAATCTTTAACCTGGAGAGGGTTTCACGAGGACAGCTCATCTCTGTTCCACTCTGTTCCATGTCTGAGGCCTCAGATGGAAGTCTCAAAAGTTGCGGCTGGAAACTTCTAAAGCCTCATTCAGTCACATATCTGGTGGTTAATGCTGGATATCAACTGGAGACTTAAGCTCCTCTCCACATGGGCCTTTCCATACGGTCTCCCATATGGAACTAGCATGGCTACTTCAGGCTTCCTTGTACAATGGTGGCTGTGTTCCATGAGATGGTGTTGCAAGAATGAGAGAGAGAGAGAACTAAATGGAACCCATATTGCCTTTTATAATCTAGCCTTGAAGGTCACACAGTATCACTTCTGCTGCATTCTTTTAGTGAAGGAAATTATAAGGTTTTCCCAGGTTCAAGGGGAGGGAACACAGACCCCATCTCTCAATGGAGAAATAGCAACACTGCATTGTTAGAAGAGTATGTGGGATGTGATGTATATTAGTAC
Source organism: Phocoena phocoena (assembly GCF_963924675.1). Classification (NCBI taxonomy): domain Eukaryota; kingdom Metazoa; phylum Chordata; class Mammalia; order Artiodactyla; family Phocoenidae; genus Phocoena; species Phocoena phocoena. Next base: position 37,293,848 of record NC_089240.1, on the reverse strand, counting down.
AGCCATATTTGGAAAATAAAATCTGCCACACTTGTCCAAGACTAATTCCTGGCAAATTGGCTTCTTAGAAAAGGAGTTAGCCTCCAGCAAAGTTCCATGAAAGCCAGCTACGGCCCAGTAAGGAGCACAATCAACCCTGCTCAATTGCAGGCCTGGGCTCCAGCTCCACAATTATGCCAGGGAAAGAATGAATTCTTTTCTAAAATTAATAGTGAAGTGGTAAATCTTAGCACTACTTTGCAATGTCATGTACCTATAACTGTAAATGCTGGACCCCAGAGCCCTTATACCAGGGGAGGGGCCAGTGCTTCTGCAATTGTATCAGTCGTGATTCAACCAGAGATACAAAAACAATAGGGGATAGATAGATAGATACACATTTATTATAGAGGATTTGTTTTCACTATTGTGGGAACTGGCTAAGCAATTTCTGTAAGATTGTCTCCACATCTGATGTTGGATCCAGAAGTCCACAGGGCAAGCAGTCAGGAAGGAAAGAACATAAGCACGCTGGATCCCCATGAGCACAAGCTGGAAACTGACAAGGATGGACGAAAATTCATATCTATTCTTGTTGCCTCTGAAACCAGGGTATCCTGAAGAAAGCAGGGCCCTTCGTCAAAGAGTTAAAAACACATGTAGCCCCACCTATGTTTCACCCCAGTGAGGTAAGTAAGCAGATCAGCAATAACATGTGTTTGCTACAAAATAGCAGCTGCCTCCTTTTTAGTCCTCCAAATCTCTCTGGGAATCCCTCTGTGGCCCACTCTAGCCAGAAATATAGAAGAAAGGAATTCTGGGAAATGTAATTTAGCCTAGACAAGTTGACACATTACAAAGCCTTCTCACAAGGCTGATCATGTAGCCTAAAATCCCCACAGCTGAAGTCAGACAGAGAAAGACAAATATCGTATATCACTTATATGTGGACTCAAAGAAAAGGTACAAATGAACTTATCTACAAAACAGAAATATAGTTACAGATGTAGAAAACAAACTTATGGTTACCAGGGTGTGGGGGGGAGGGATAAATTGGAAGATTGGGACTGACATATACACACTACTATATATAAAATAGATAATTAATAAGGACCTACTATATAGCCCAGGGAACTCTACTAAATACTCTGTAATGGCCTATATGGGAAAGAATCTAAAAAAGAGTGGATAGACGTATATGTATAACTGATTCACTTTGCTATACACCTGAAACTAACACAACATTGTAAATCAGCTATACTCCAATAAAAAAGATTTTTTTTAAATCCCCGCAGCCAAGAGTCAGGGCACCTCTCCTGGAATTGAATGTCTGACTCTGCTAGACCACCATGTACTCCCCTAGAATAAATAAGCAGGAGAGGACCTGCACACCTGCTATTGATCCATAAGATTTTCCCAGTGATCACTGATCTGGCAGGTCTTAGCATGTGTGTTGTCTGGGCATTTGCCCTTATTTATACGACAGCTACTGTAATAAAGTTAATGCAAAGATTATCTGAGAATAGATGTAAAGGGGATACTATGAGTTTGGCACGCCGTATGTGCTCAACAAAATTAGATATGATTATTATCATTTTTAATAATTTTTTTTTTTTTTTTTTTTTTTTGCGGTACGCGGGCCTCTCACTGTTGTGGCCTCTCCCGCTGCGGAGCACACGCTCCGGACGCGCAGGCTCAGTGGCCATGGCTCACGGGCCCAGCCGCTCCGCGGCATGTGGGATCTTCCCAGACCGGGGCACAAACCCGTGTCCCCTGCATCGGCAGGCGGACTCTCAACCACTGCGCCACCAGGGTAGCCCTATAATTATTATTTCTAACCAGCTCTACCAACATACATTCTTAACCAGGTTATATGGTTTACAACTACTCAGACTCTGGTAACAAATTTTGCCCATTTTCAACTAACAATTATCATTCTAGTAAGTCTGACACCAGGCATCTAAGAGGTTGGTCATAGGTAATTCCTGACCCAGTTAGGATCCATAATGTACATGGTATATTGGCGTTTGAAATTTTACAATCTTTTGAGCACCAGAAAGATACAGATTTTGTGGAATCTAAAGTTTATGCAATTTGAAGTACCACATTTTAGGAAGAGAATACAAAATTAAGAATACAGATTTACATGTAAAGATAAATATCTATTCAGAATGAAAAAAATCACAATAAAGTACGCAGTTTAAAGAGCTGAAAAATACCATAATTAAAACATAATCCAGAAAAATTAACATAATATTTTTACTAATTGAAAGCCTGACCCACCTCTATAATGTTTTTCTCACATTTTTGATACATATGCTTTAATTGCCTTTTCATGTGATAATGATTTTTAATATCATTTCAATAAAGACAATAGAAAGATAATTTAGTTTCCTAAAATGAGTGTTCAAAAAATTTTATTAACAGTTTGGAAAAGTTTTAGCTTATAACTTATTAATAATGTCATTTATTTTATTTATTTTTAAGATTATCTGTTAAATTTAGAGAAAATCTCTTTCAAGAAGAGAATGTCCATTTTTGGTTAAGCATCAATAAGATCTGAATCCTCCACTTCAATTTTATACTTTTGATGATTAGAAGAATTTTCTACTGACTGAGAGGCAGTCTCTGGTCTGCTATGATGAATGTCACCCTTTGAGGATCCTTAGGAGTCAGCCTGCCAGCCGGCCAGCCTGCCAGCCCTATCCTTCGAAAGAGTTTGCAGTTAATGCTTATTCTACAGCATCTTGCTTTACACAGTTCACAAAGTATCAGTACAAATGTTATCTGAGATGTAACACGATTGGTGAGATGAGAAACACCACACATAATCCTTCTCAATTTTTCTTGTCCAGTTTTGATCATCTCATGTCTGCACTAGAAGATTATTCCTTGCCATATTCCTATTTCTTTTTTATTTCTTTCAAAGCTGCAGTAAATATTTTTGGACACGTTGCCAGAGCAGTTGCTGGGTTCTGGGGTATGTGCGCTTTCAATTTTGCTAAATAGCCTCAAATTTATCCAACTGCTAGTCTTCCTTACTCCACAGCCTTAACTTCAAAGAAACATAGTATTCTGGAACTTTAATCAACAAAGATTTAGCTTTTGCTTACCTGCTCTAGGGCAGCCCTCTAATCCACTAAGTTCACATAGCCATATGTTTTTGTAAATTTTGCAAACATAAGGCAGTTTACCTATATTTGATCAAGACCATGGTCCAATCCAACTTTACAAAGCTCTGGACAAGTTAAGGGATTTGTCCATGGTCCCAGAGCTAATTGATGACAAAATCAAAACTGAGCCCCAGGCCTGCAGACTTCCCATGTTCCTTCTTCACTCATCCTCCCTTGTAGCTAAATCCCATCTTACTATAATTTTATTTACAACTTCATCTTATTTTACATTTGAGAAGACTCAAATCATTAGCACAATACCCTCCTTGTAATAACTTAATCGTCTCTTACCTTTCTCTTTTGGAATTATGAAAGATTTTGAAAGATTTAAGAAATACTAAAAGTCCAGAAAATAATATAATGAATACTCATGAGCCAGCCTAATTAAAGTGTATCAAATAAAGTTTACACCCTATATGTCACCTCTCCCCATTAAGTTTCCTTCCCTCCGCTACCACTCTCCAGAGTTTGATTAGCATTCTCGTGAGATCTTCTTACTTTAGTTGGTATCGCTAAACAATACATAGTATTGATTTTCACGTTTTAAAACGTCATATAAATGGTATCATACTGTATCTACTCTTCTGAAATGTACTTTTTTCTTAACACATTTTAAAGATTCATCCAGGTTGACATAGATACCACTAATTCATTTATTTCAACTGCTGCAGGCATTACACTGCATGAATATACTACACATTATTCATTCTCTTGCTGATGACCCAAAGCTGCAATGTACATGTCTCCAGGGGGAATTTCTAGATTCTAGGTATATGCACTTTCAACTTTACTAGACGGGGCCAGTTTGCTCTCCAAAGTGGTTATACCAACTTATACTACCAAGGGTAGGTAGTATAAATCTCAGGTACTATAAATCAGGTAGTATAAATCTCAGGCTCTTCAATTTTTAGAAATCCAATGTTTATAAAATGGAATCTCATTCCTCCTTGAAATTTCATTTCTCAAATTGGTAGTGAGTTGGAGCATCTTTTCATAGGTTTATTGGCCATTTGGGTTTCCTCCTCTCTGAACTGCTTGTTCATACCTTTGCCCAGTTTTATTGTTTTTTTTAAATTTTTTGTTTTGTTTTTATTCCATTTGTACATATTATCAGTTACATTCATTGCAAATATATTCTCTTAACATGACTTGTGTTTTCATTATTTATGGTAGCTTTGATGTGTACAAGTTTTAGATTTCAATGTAGTGGAATTTATCAATTATTTTCCGTTATGCCCGTGCTTTGGGGGTCTTGTTTAAAAAATCATTTCCTACACAGTTCATAATAATATTCTACATATTTTCTTCCAAAATTAAAAATATCTTTTTCACATTTGGGTATTTTATCCACATGTAGGTTTGGTTTGGATAGAGTGTGATTTAGGAATGCAAATTTTTTTCTAGATGAATACCCAACTGCCTTAGCAACATTTATTGAACTGTCTCTCCTTTACCTGCTATAGTCGGTTGAATTGTGCCCCCCACACACACAAAATATGTCCAAGTCCTAACCCCCAGTACCTGTGAAATTGACCTTATTTGCAAAAGAATCTTTGCAGATGTAATTAAATGAAGGACCTAGAGATGAGATCATCCTGGACTAAGCTGGCAGGCCCTATATCTAATGAAAAGTGCCCTTATAAGAAGAGGAGAAGATACAGACACACAAGGAAAAGGCCATGTGAAGATGGAGGCAGAGACTGAAGTTATGCTACCACAAGCCAAGCACCTGGAGGCACCAGAAGCTGGAAGAGACAAGGCAGGATTCTCCCCTAGAACCTACAGAGGAAGCACAGCTCTGCCGACACCTTGATTTCAAACTCTTGGACTCCGGATCTGTGATACTGATATTGTTGTTTTAAGCCATTAAGTTTGTAGTAACTTTTACAGGAGCCCTAGGAAAATAATACAATGCCACTTCTGTCATGTATCAAGTCCTCTATACGTGGAAGCTGTTTCTGTACTTTCCAGTTAGTTTCACAGGTCTATGTGTATATTTCCAAGATAATACAATATTACCTAATTACTTTAACTTTTAATAAATCATGCTATCTGATAAAGCAGGTCCTCCCAACTATTTCTTCCTAACATGGTGTTGACTATTCTTAGCCTCTTTTTCTTCTTCTATACAAATTTGACAACTAAGCTGTAAATTTTCATGAAAATCATCGATTCTATTTGAATGATATCAAATTTATCAAATAGCCTGGAAAGAATTAATATCTTTAAAATACCAAGCAGTATTATCTATAGCTCTTCATTTATTTTAGTCATCTTAATTGTTTTTCATTAAAGGTTTTATAATTTTCTCCAAAAATTTACACATTTTTGTTAGATTTTTCCTTAGATGTTTTATGTTTATCACTGCTATTTTGTAGTTTGTTTATTTTTCATGTGTAAAAATTCAACTTTTGTATAATGATCTTACTTCAAGGAACATCACCAAATTCTTTTAATTTTTCATAATTTGTAGATTCTCTTGGGTTATTTATATAGAAAAAAGTTATAGTATACAATTTGTTTCTTTTATTTCTTTCTTTCCAATCCATATAAATTAATATCATGTTGAATAGAAGTAGTGATGGCTGTTTGTCTTTTCCTTGATTTCAAAGGGAATGTTTATGATTCTACACCACTAAGTTTGATGTTCAGTGTAAGCATTTTTTCTTTATCTGCTGAGATGGTCAAATCATCTTTCCTCTTTAGTCCACTAAGATGGTAAATTATTAGGTTGAGCCAGATGAAGTTGCTGATATATGACTGTTTTGTAATGATGAACAAGGCAATTTCATATGTCTTACATAATACATTAATAGATTTGCTAATGTTAAACTCTCCTTTCATTCTATCATTTCACGAGGCTAACTTAGCCAAGTTGGGTTTGTTTAACTTGGTTAGATTAATCTCATGAAAAAATTGTGGCATATGTTCCTTCTTTTCCTATATCCTAGATTCATTTGTATAAGATAGGGATTATAAGGTTTTTGAGTATTTTGTATAAATTACTTTGTAAAATAATCTTTGGTATTTTTGTGTGTGGAGGAAAGGGGTAGATTTTACCTACTGATTCAATTCCTTTAGTTTTATAATCTTAATCAGGTTTTTAAATGTTGTCTTGAATTAGTCTTGGGAAGTTATATTCTCTTAGAAAATTCTCATGTTGTCTAAGTTTTCAAAATCATTGGCGTAAAATTTTTCATAATATTCTTTTGTTTCATTCTCTGCTCTATTCCTGGATCTGCCCTTTTCTCATTCCTACAGTTACCTTGTGCCTGCTTTTTTCTTGACCAGCATTGCCTGAGAGTTCTCTATTTCACCTGTCTTTTCAAAGAACCAGCTATTGGTTGATAATGCTTAGTCTTATATCTTTGTTTTCTATTTTAAAAAGTTTTAGTCTCACCCCTTTTATTCCCTTACTTGTATTTTCTTTGGGCTTACACTGTTGTTCTTTTTAAAAACTTCTTGAGTTGGATACATGACCCATTAATCTTCAATCTTTCTTTTCTAACTTGAAAATTTAAGGTTATAAATTTTCTCTTTAGTACTGCTAAAGACTGCATCTCACAATATTTGCTACTTTATCTTTCAGCTCACATTTTTCTAATTTTAATTTTTTTCTTTGACTCATGAATTACTCAGAAAGTTTTCTAATTTCCAATTATTTGATATTTTATTAGTTATTTAATTCTACCTTATATATTGTACCTTAATTATATAGTTGCCCTCCTAGTCTGAGGCCCCATGATAAGCACGTTACCTAAGTAGTTGGAAAGTTCCTTGAGGACCGGCCTTGTGTCTTTTATCACTCCAACTCCAGGCCTATCACATGCCAGTGCAAATAGCAGGTGCTGAATAAATTCATGCTGACTGATAAAATGAGTGCTTGAGTAAGTTGTCCCCTAAATAACGTCAACCCAATAACCCAATTTTAGGTTCTCTAACTTCTATTTTCTACCAAAGAGAAAACTATACTTCCCATTAAATTGTTTTATAGTAACCTAGAAGAAATATCTATCTAAAAAGTTATACAAATATATCATATTAAATTAGTTAAGTTACAGGTATTAAGCAAGAATTCAATGGCTGGGGAGAAGATAATAGTGTTTCTTACAGTTCCCCACTTACATTTCTGTCAAGTATTACCTGTACAGTCAAGTAAAATATAGTCTGAAGTATCACGCTTCTGAAAATGATAAAGCTGCTTGTGCAAGAAGTCTCAGATTATCTGATGACAGACACTGTTGAGAGGAATGATCCAACAGTGTTGCAACATGAAAAGAGAAGCTATCAGGTCCTTAGGATATTAAAATATATTTTTTTCAATTAGAAGGCTGTTTTCCTATACATATACATTCATTTATTAATATATTTATAATATGTTTTATATATCCTATATAAATATATATGTATACAAAAAGATACCCTAGTGTCTAAAAAGAATGTTCTAAATAGATAATAATTAAATAAACATGGAATTATCTATTTAATTTTTATAATCATAAGATTTTATACAACAAATCATCTATTTTAGGTATTTAGGAGAAATAGGTACAAAGAAAAGCATTATTTTATTCATCAGATAAAGAAAAAAAGCATGATCTTTCAAACAGAGAGATCAAATACTTTTTCACCTATAAATGTCAATCTAACATATACACGACATTTCAAAAATTTTTTATCACATGCAATCATTTCCTTCTGTATTAAAAAATTCTTCCAGGGGGCCTTCCCTGGTGGCACAGTGGTTGAGAAACTGCCTGCTAATGCAGGGGACACGGGTTCGTGCCCTGGTCTGGGAGGATCCCACATGCCGCGGAGCAACTAGGCCCGTGAGCCACAACTACTGAGCCTGCGCGTCTGGAGCCTGTGCTCCGCAACAAGAGAGGCCACGATAGTGAGAGTCCCGCGCACCGTGATGAAGAGTGGCCCCCGCTTGCCACAACTAGAGAAAGCCCTCGCACAGAAACGAAGACTCAACACAGTAAAAATAAATTAATTAATTAAAAACAAAAGTACCAATGCCACCGTGGATGTGAGGATTAGTCAATGCTTTAAAATAAAAAAAATTCTTCCAGGCAACAGTTTCCTCTTTTACTAAGTGTCAAAGCCTTGTGAAGTTATTATGACACAAAACTATTCCTTACTACTGCTGCAAACAATAAACAACTGTGAGAACTGAATAAGTAATACGAGTCCCTCTGATGATCTACCTCAGTTCTGAGGCAAGAAAGATAGGATGCCAGAGCCATTTGATCCTGCTTCTATTTAAAATTTTTTTCAGTAAAATGTTCGTTTCGAAATGGGCTTAAATAAAACACTAATTATTAAAATGTTGGTGAGCGTGTTTGTTGGGGAGGGTGAAGTTTCATTAAGTGTGTGTGCGTGCATGTGTGTGTGTGTGTGTGTGTGTGTGTGTGTTCTAACTCCCTTACTACCATTACCACCAGAAATTCCCAGACAAATATTTTATTTTGGCATTTCATCAGATTCACTAGGACTATTTTCTATTATGAACCACATCTGAGCACAAAATATGTAACCTAGCAACAAATACTTTGATTAATAAATGTAATATAATTCGAATTTCCATGATGTGAATTCATAATATATTTAGTTCACTGGGCTACTCACTACCCGTCCTTGTTCCTACCCCATAGGGTCATAATCAATAATGCCAGGAAACAGAAAAAATGTGTACAGCAGTTGTTAATACTTTTATGAGTGGTGTAACAACGTGATTAAACTGGATAAATATTTTCAACAAGCATTTATTGAATACTTGTGGTGTTCCCACCGTGGTGAGAAAGTAGAGTCTCTTCCCTTAAAACATTTATGGTGCAGGTGCAGAAAAGCTCTGTGGTTGGATGCCCCATGATTTTTTGTATGTCATTCCCTTTGCCAGGAACACTTTGTCTGGAACATTCCTATTCATCCTTTAAAACAGGGATCAGATAGTAAGTATTTCAGGCTTCGTGGGCCATGCAATCTTTGTCACAACCACTCAACTCTGCCCTTGTATCTTGAAAGCTATCATAGACAATATTAAACAAACGGATGTGGCTGCATGCCAATAAAACTTTATTTATGCAAACATGCAGCAAGTTATATATGGTCTGAGGACCACAGGTTATTGATCCATGGTTTAAAACCCTCTGCGTATATAGAGAAACAATAGAAGTTAAAGGCTAAAACATGGGCTCTGGAGCCAGACAGCCTAGTTTCTAATTCTGGCTCTGCCACTTATACGCTGTGTGACCCTGAGCAAGTCATATAACACTCTGCCTGTTACCTCACCTTTAAAATAGAGATTATAATACTTATGCATGTGTATGGAGCTTTTGTGAGTTGTAAATAAGTTAATAGACTCTAATAAGGTTAGAAAAGTGCCTGGTACATAATAAGTGCTATGTGAGGATTAGCTGTTATGACTAGATGGCACCCTTTCTATAATTTCTTTTTCCAGGAGATTTAATATATTGCTTCTTTAGGGCAGGCATGCAGGAATTAAACGAGGGCTACAGCCAGAATCAACTTTAATAAAAGTGTTAAAGGACTCTGAAGTGAGAATACCAAGTTTAATTTAAACAAGGAAAAGGGTAGTCCACTAAGAGAAAGAAGGGTAAAGGAGCACAACAAGAAGTAACCAGATGTTTTCAGTGTGGGATGTTACAAAAAGGGGATAAAGAAGAAAAGTGTAAAAAGGAGGAAGGATGTTTAAAAAATGACCGGAGTAAAGGAAGGGAAAGAAGTAAGTAACTTTAGTGTAGAATAGAGCAGAAAAGAGGGTCGAAATTATAGCCCATCTCTTGAATTCCAGGTTTTAATGGCAGGCTGCCAGCTGTTCTGGTTGCATGAAGATGCACTTGGTTTCATGGAATGAATGTTGGGTATAAATGTCAAGACTGACAGTCAGGTCCTGGAAACCAAGATTTAATGTCTAGCAAGAGAGATAGCTTCAGGTTCTAAGAGGAGTGCCCGGATGAGCAGAGAACTCAAAATTAGCTGGGAGCAAGTCAAAATGACTAGCGTTTGCCCTGAGACTCTTGTTTGCAATGGGTAAGAAGGAATAATGCTTTTTAGTATGATGCTAGGTAGTGCCTCTCATATGGTTTCTGTATCAGTTAGGCTAGGTGAGGTAATGTTTCATTAATAAATTACCCTCAAATCTCAGTGACTTAAAACAACAAAGGTCTATTTCTGACTCGTGCTACATGGCCATTGTAGGTGTTCAGGGTGCTCTGTTTCATGTGGCTCTCACTCTGAGACCTACACTGACAGATGAGAGACAACCTAGAATGTTAGGGAACTCTAAAAGGTCTCACATTGGCAACTTAATGTTCCCGCCTGGAAGTGATACTCATGACTTTCAACTCAGTTTATAGGCCAGAATTAATCACTGACCCAACCACAAGTGGGCCAAAAAGACAATCCTACTAAGTGCTGAGAAATTGGAGAGCCAGAAGTATTTGAGGAACAGCAACTAATGACTCCCACAGTTTTCAACCTAATATAGAGAGCTTTCTTCAGAGAAAGAGACTTTGAGAGCATTGAAAGAGTCAGCTTTGGGAGTCTACTGAATGAATTGTAAACACTACCAGGAAGAAAAGCCCTCTTCCACTCAAGCAGCCATGGCAAGTTGAGCAGACACTGGAAGTATAATAGTAACCGCTATGGATGTTACCACGGGTGGACATGGTAGCTGCACTAGTGACAGACTGAGAATGAGCTAACTTGCAGTCAGCAAATACCCCAGCCACCTAGAACCCACAAGGAAAAAGTAGGAATGGGGTAGAGTGGAGAAGGGGAGCTTGAGCTCACTGTGTTTCTCTTTGTGAGAATTTGAAGCTACAGGCTGCCAAGATTACATCCATGTCCTTGAAGCTACAGAGGTCTGGGGCAATAAAGGGTTTGTTAGTGCTGCCTCCTAGTGGACACAGGGCTATTGTGATTTGTTTAAAAGGCTTGAGTTTTGCCTAGAATCTGGCAGGAGACTGTAGAGCAAATATGAAGCATGTATTCTCTTCTTAAAAGTGAAGTGGGGAGAGATTTCCAGTGCTAGCCAAGATGGAGTGAGCCTATTGATTATAACTGAAAGCTCTGGACATAATACAAAAATCAACTACCTGAGGACTCTGCAAAGTAAACAAAAGCAAGCAGATTGGGGAGAAGAATCAAAGAAGTGACCCACATTGGGGGTGGGTGACTTTCCCAAGTTAGCTTCCCTTTTTTCTCTCATGGCTTTGACCCAAATATGGGCAGTGGTTGGGAGCTATGGCAATAAAAACAAAATCTCCAAGAGAAACACTGTCTTTCTAGCTGTAGGACCAAGAAAAGTGATCTCTCCAAGTCCATGGGGGGGTGGGCGGTACTGCACAGGGCCTAAGAATTCCAGAGAAGAGGGAACTGGAGAAGATGATTTCTGAATTCTGTATATCAACTCACACATGGGCTCACACCTGAGCTATCGATGGCTGGGAAAGACCCAAATCAGCATAGCAAAGACTTTGAGAACTGAAGTAAAATATAAAATCACTCCCAAGCTCCAGAATAATCCCTGAGTGGTATATGCATGGGGACAGAACGAAAACAGGATAGCAAAAGCTTTGAGAACTGAAATACAATATAAACCACTTACTAATTTCCAGACTGACTCGAGTGGCACATGCATGGGACAGACCCAAAGAAGCAGAGTGAAGTCTTTGAAAACAGACACTGGAACTACTGCTAACAGAAGATGAGACAGAACTTATGGTCTAAACTTAACTGGGGTGCTTCTCTGCTAAAATTATTCACACAAACACACACACACAGTAACATTTTCCAGGTGACTTTAAAAGGATTCCGTTTCACAGCAAAATATTCAAAATGTCCAGGATATTTCCCCAAATTACTTAACATACAAAGAACTAGGAAAATGTCACCCATTTCTAAGGGAAAAAAAATCGCAAATGTCACCTCAAGATGACTCAGATGTTGAAATTATCAAAGACTTTAAAGGGGCTATTATAACTATGCTCCCTGAGGAAAGGTAAAACATACTTGATGTGAATGAAAGGATAGAAGTTCACAGCAGAGATATGGAAACTTTAGAGGACAAAAATACAATGTCTTTAAAAGTTCACTGTTGGGGCTCAATAATAGAATAGAGACAACGAAGAAAAAGACAGAGAACTTGAAGATGAGTCAACAGAAATTATCCAATCTGAAGAACAGAAAGAAAAAGATTTTTAAAAGTGAAGAGACTCAGGAACTATGGGACAATATCAAAAGATCTAACATTTGTGTCAATGAGTCTCAGAAGAAGATAATAAATAGACTGGTGCAGAAAAAGTTGCAGAAATAACTACCCAAAATGTCAAAAATCACATGAAATATATAAATTTACAGGATCAAGAAGTTCATCAAACCCTAAACAGGATAAAAAATACAAAGAACACCACATCAGAGACACAATAATCAAACTTCTGAAAACCAAAAACAAAGACAAAAACCTTGAAAGCTGCCAGAAAAAAAAATGATATAGGACAACAATGATTTTAATTACAACAGATTTCTCATCAGAAACCACTAAGTCCATAAGACAGTGGAACATTTTAAAGTGCCGAAAGAAAAGTAGGTAAACCCAGAATTCTATATAAAACAAAGATATCCTTCAAAACGAAGGCAAATAAAAACATGCTCAGATGAAGGAAAACTAAGAGAAGTAGTTGCCAGAAGACCTGCTCTAAAAGAAATGTTAAAGGAAGATTTTTAGACAGAAGCAAAATGATACATGAGGGAAACCTGGAACTTCAGACATGAGGAAGAGCAACAGAAATCATAAATATCAGGGTTATTATACTACTTTTCTCTTCTTAGGTTCTTTAAAGTATGTATTACTGTGAAAACAAAAATTATAACAATGTCTGGTACAGTTTTCAATGTGTGTCCATGTAATATATATGACAACTATAACATAAAGGGGGAAGGGTAAAGGGACACATATGGTTGTAAGGCTTCTGCATTTTACTTGAAGTAGTATATATATACATATATATGTGTGTGTGTATATATATCTCCCTAGAACAACCATAAAAAGTAATACAAAGAGATATAGCAAAAAATACATAAAATAAAATGGAATACCAAAGGAAATTCAAATAATCCAAAAGTAGGCAGGTAGGAAAAGGGAAATAGGAACAAAAAACAGAGAGAACAAACAGAATACCAGATATACCATGCAAACTCTAATCAAAAGAAAGTTGGAATATTATACTAATGTCAAAAAGAAAACTTCCGAACAAGGAAAATTACCAAGGACAAACAGGAACATTACCTAATTACAAAAGAGTCAGTTCACCAAGAAGACATAACAATCCTAAAAATGTATTCACTACCAATAAAGCTTCAAATACATGCAGCAAAAACGGATCAGAAAGGAGAAATAAACAAATTCACAATTGTAATCAGATTTTGGCACTCATCTCGCAGTAATTGATAGAATAATTAGAAAGTTAGCAAGGATATTGCTATGGACTGAATTGTGTACTCCCCAAATCCATATGTTGAAGCCCTAACCTCCATTGTAACTATATTTGGAGAAAGGGATTTTAGGAGGTAATTAAGGTTAAATGAGTTCATAAGGATGGGGTCCAAATCCAACCAGACTGGAGGCCTTATAAGAAAAGGAAGAGAGAGAGAGATCTCTCTGTGCACCAAGAAAAGGCCATGTGAGCACACAGTGAGAAGGGAACCACCTATAAGCCAGGAAGAGAGCCTTTCCTCACCAGGGACCAAATTGGCCAGCACCTTGATCTTCGACTTCCCAGCCTCCAGAACTGTGAGAAATAAGTTTCTGTTTAAGCCACCTAGTCCATGGTATTTTGTTACAGGAGCTCGAGCTGGCTAATACAGATGTAGAAGATCTGAACAGCACTATCATTCAACATGACCTAACTGATATTTTTAGAACACTTCATCCAACAATAGTAAAATACACACGCTTTTCAAATGCACATGGAACAGTCAAGATACATACACCATGTCCTGGATCCCAAAGCAAAGCTTAACAAAATAAAACCAAGTGAAATTGTACAAAGCATATTATTTGACCAAAATGGAATTGAACTAGAACTTAATAACCTAATAAATGACACACTGCTAAATAACCTATGGATAGAAAACATTTCGAACTGAAAGAAAAAAAAATAAGACATAACAAAATGTGTGGCATGCAGGAAGCAGTCTTTAGAAGGAAATTTAGAGCATTAAATGCTTGTATTAGAAAAGAAGACAGGTCTCAAACCAATGATCCAAGATTCAAGCTTAAGGGCTTCCCTGGTGGTGCAGTTGTTAAGAATCCACCTGCCAATGCAGGGGACACGGGTTCAAGCCCTGGTCTGGGAAGATCCCACATGCCGAGGAGCAACTAAGCCCATGCACCACAACTACTGAGCCTGTGCTCTAGAGCTCACGAGTCACAACTGCTGAAGCCTGCACGCCTAGAGCCCATGCTCCTCAACAAGAGAAGCCACTGCAACAAGAAGCCCATGCACCGCAATGAAGAGTAGCCCCCACTCGCCGCAACCAGGGAAAGCCCGTGTGCAGCAACGAAGACCCAACGCAGCCAATTAATTATTTTTTTAAAAGATTCAAGCTTAAGAAACAAGAAAAAGAAATCAATCCAAAGCAAACAGAAGGAAGGAAATAATAAATTTAAGATCAGAAATCAATGAATTTGAAAATAGAAAAATGATACAGAACAATCAATGTAGCCTTTGCAAGAAATGTAAAAGAAATTCTTTAGGAAGAAAATTACATAAGTCAGAAACTCAGATCTACAAAAAGAAATGAAGAGTATTAAAAAATGAATAAATGAAGGGGAAAAGCAGTTGTCCATACATGTGTGGGTCCAGTTCTTGAATCTCTATTCTGTTCTATTGATCTGTCCATCTATCTTGATGTCAACACCACATAGACTTGATAACTGTAGCATTATGATGTCTTAAAATTAGGTCGTGTTAATACTCCAAATTTGATCTTCTTTTTCAAAGTTGTTTGGCTATTCTAGGTCCTTTACATTTCTATTCGAATTTTAGAATCAGCTTATCAACGTCTGCCCCCCCCAAAAAAAAACCTAAGATTTTAATTTGGATTGAGTTGAACCTATAAATAAATTTGGAAAGAAGTGATATCTTACCAATATTGAGCCTTCCAACCCATGAACATGGTATGTCTCTCCATGTATTTAGTTCTTGAATTTCTCACAGCAATGTTTTGAAGTTTTCAGTATACAAGTTGTGGTTGGCAGAGTTCAAAGATAAGACCCGAGATTAGCACCTCCTGTATATATGCCCTGTATAGTTTCCTCCCTTTAAGTGTGGAATTTCACTCCTGTAATTAGATTATTAATCAGTTGATTCTGAGTTAATGAAAAGGGGAATTATTTGGGATGGGCCTGACTTAATTAGGGGAGTTTGTAAAAGAGGATGAAGCACCAAAGAGATAGTCTCCTACAGGCCTCAAAGAAGATAAAAGGTTCCATGAGTTCTACCTCTGCAAGGAACTGAATTCTGCCTGTGAGCTGAATGAGCTTGTAACAGCATCAGATGAGACCACAGTTCCAGCTGACGTCTTGATTGCAAGCTTTGTGGAACCTAAGTAGAGTATTCAGCTAAGCTGTGTCCAGACTCCACAAAAACTGTGAGATAATAAATGAACTAGTGCTTTTCCAGGCTAAAAAAAAATTAATGAAACCAAATCTGATTCTTTAAAAAGTGAGGTGGGGATCAAGCCTACACACTAGTTTTCTTGTGGGGAGAGAGGTGGGGAGGAAGATGTAGAAAGAGCATTTCTTGACTCTGGGTTCTGTCACTAACTTTGGTAAGTCTTCTGACATCCTTGGATCAAAATTTCTTAATTTCTCAAGTATTCGCTTTGCCTACCTTTTAAGATGAGATAACATCAGTGTCAATGGTTTGAATACAGTAATACTTTACAAATCCAAGGCATTATTAATGTCTATTATTAATATGCTTACACATAATAAAGAGAAGTGTGAGGAATAAGGTTATCAAAATTAGCCTCTGTTTGGAGGGTGGCACAGATTTCTCTCTTTAATTGCATAAATTATCACATTGAATTCAAAACTAACTCCCAAGTATGCTTTGGTGATTTTTACTCATCCATATAAGAAAATTCTGAAACAAAGTCATACAGTACTATTTACCATAAAATCATGCTCCGAATTGGACACTATTGAAATCAATTCGGCAGCCACCCTGAAATAAGAAGGAAAGAGTAGAGACCCTTGTGACAATGAAGGTAAAGGTTTCAGTGAGGCCCTCGCTTCCTGGCCTCCAGAGTTTAAAATATCTTTATCTCCACAGTTCAAAGGAAAGAGAGTTTTACTTTTCTTCCTTTTCAGTAGTGGCTGGTGATATCTGAAACTGTAAACACAAACACAAAGAGTATCTCCTGGGACCAGGGGGTCATGGAGTGCTAGGCTTTGTCAAGAGAGAAGCACTTCAGAAGAAACCAGGAGATTGGTAGATTCTGTTTGAGATGACAGTGAGGCAGTCGAGGAAGAGACTGCTGATGGGGACAAAGGTCCCAGGAAGGTCAGGGATAAAAGAGTAGATTTGTATGCCATCTGCACAGAAAAGTTTTGCTTAGTAAAAGATGACAAATGAGTAGTGTTTGCACTAACACCCATCAAGACTTACACAGAAATAAAGCACACAGTCTGTAGCAAATATAACTTACCTAAAGCCTGGACTACTATCAACAGTGTACTCTGATAGGAGAGATGACTCATGCATATGTATTACAATTGGAAATGTCACCTTTTCTAACAAGCCCAACATTCAGGATTGTATAGTTCATCACTAAATATTGAGTTAAAATTCAATTTTTTTATGGAAGTTCCCAGTTCTGCTTGGTAATTATAATAGAGTCAAAATTGAAATAAACTGTATTTTAAAAATCATAATAGAGTCTTATTAGCATCCTTAAAGATTACTCATGAACTTTGAAGCAGATTGGTAAACTTTAAAGAAATTAAGACACTGCTTTTTCTCTCTGTGTTCTACTCTTCATATTTGTTTGTCATGAGTTGGTGATGCCTGTAGACATCACATCACTTAGCTTCAACTAATAACTTGTGGCCAATCTTTTTTTTTATCTTTTGAAGTTTACTTTTTAGAAAGCTTATTATGAACCTTTACAAACACAGAGGAGATAGAATGACATATAAGTTACCTTGGTATAATTGATTCAGGTATTTTGCTATTTTGCCTTTCTTTTTCCCTAAAGTATTTTAAGGTAAATGCAGACATAAATGACATTCAACTCTAAATATTTCAGTGAGCCACTGTAAAAAATAAGAACAATTTTCCCACATAACCACAAAACCTTTGTCATAACAGCAATATCTACGTTTTGGCTGAAGTCTTTTAAGGTAAATTGGAGACATTATATTATTTCATCTCCAAATATTTCAGCGTGCATCTCTAAATGATAAGACATTTTGCCACACAACAACAGTACCATTCTCCCTCTTCACAAAACTAATGAAGACCATATATTATCTAATAACCAGTCATGGCCAATCTTTTTTCATCCACTGCCTCACTCACTGTCTTCCCCATCCCATACTACTCCTCCTTTATTTTGATGCCCATCCAAGATTTTTTATCATACCATCTGCAAATATCTCAGTGTTTACTTCAAAAAAAAAAAGCAATGAGAATACCAATATCATGGGTAAAAATTAACAATATTATCAAATAGTCAACATTCAAATTTCCCTGATTGCCTCATATTTGTATTTCTGCAGTGTGCTGATTGAATCTGAATCCAAATAAGATCTATACTTAGTAATTGGTTTACTTATTTTAAGTCTCTTTTATTTCCATCTCTTTTTCTTTCTTGCAATTTTTGTTGAATAAATTAGGTTGTAAGTCCATAATATTTTCCACAGTCTAGATTTTGCTAATTATATCTCATGAAGTTGTTTAACTGTCCCTTGTATTTCTTGTAATTGTTCCTTTGTCCCCTGTATTTCCTATAAATTGGTAATTAAAGCTAAACTTTTGATCATATTCAGTTTCAATATTTTGGCAATACTTCTTAATAGGTGGTGTTGTGGGCATCCATTAGAAAGCCAAAAAAGGCTGATATTTTCTTTTTTGGGTGTTGTTAGTAGTCACTGATGATCATTGTCAGGATCCAGTATTTCATTAGACATTGCAAAATAGTAGTGTTATAATTCTATCATTCCTTCTTCAATTACTAGCTAATATGCTTCTCTAAGGAAGAACTTCCCCTTATCAATTATTTTATTATCATGATGTGCCTTTCATGTAGAAAAGGCAAGAAAAAGCAAGATTTCCCCCCATTATATTCTCATTTTCAAAATACCTGTTTGGTCTTTAATACATCCAAAAGAGAGCCAAAGGTAGCCAATGAGCTTTACTTTTCTTAAATCAGAAAGAGCACATGGATTAAATACATATAATTGTTTTCATCCATCGCAACTGTTATTCTTATTGAAATTATCCTTCTTTAAGTAGTTCTTGTGTCCTTTTGAGAAACCCACAGTAGTCTTTGAAAGCGTCCTTGGTTCTTAGTATAATAGGATGTTCTAGGCTTATCTTGTACATTTTCTGCTGTGGTATCAGCTATTTTCCCAAGGAGCCCTGGTTCCTTTTAAGGGAAAATAGTATTTAAAGACCACATCTTGGACACCAGGGATACTCATTGCTACTGGTCTTTGTTTTTAGATCTTTTCAGTGTTCAAAGCTTGCTAGATAGATTTTTTTAAAGATGAAGAACAAGACGAGTTTTTACTGATATTTCCATTTCAAATTCAGGAATACAAAGTTTTTACTTAATCTCATCTATATTATTATATCTTTACCTCCTTTTTTACGCCAAAAATCCTGATTCCAAACACCACCAACATAAATACTCATTTGCTTTATCCCACACTAACATACAATAATGTCAAAATTACAACACCAACATTACCAAGATATTTTTACAGTTCTTTCTGTCCTTAGCATATATCCCTCTAGGAATGTAAAATCAAATTACTATGTTTAATTGAAATCGTATGGAACAGTTCCTCTGTGCATGGTTACGCCAAAACCTTGTTATGTAGTTTGTTTCAGCTGTTTCACATTGCTTTTTTTTATTTTTAAGGATTGCTTTTTAAATTCAGTTTTGTATTATAATTATGTAGAATAATTATGTTTTCAAATTCAAATCTACAAAGCAAGGTATATTCAGAGAAACCTCACTTCTATCCCTTTCCTTTCATCTTGTTTTCTTGTTTCCTGCCCCCCTTCCCCATTGGTAACCTCTTCCTTAAAATTTTCAGGTTTATCCTTCTTTTTTAATATAATAAACATTATACATGAATATATAAATTCATAATCCTCTTTCTTAAATAACACATACACGTTTCTCCACCTTGCTTTCTTCACATAACAAAATATGCTAGGAACCACTCCTAGCAGTATAAGAGATATTACTCATTCCTTTTTATTGCTACATAGCACTCCTTTGTGTAGATGTATGACAATTTTTCAATCTCCCATTGATGGAATTTGGATTGTTTCCAATCTTTTGCTGCAGCGTGTTGTAATGAATGATCTTGTATATATGTCTTCCTATAGTTTTTGCCTTTTTATCTTTGGAATAGATTCACAGAAGTGGGATTAGTAATTGAGAAGATAAATGCAGATGTAATTTTGTTAGAAATGACCAAATTCTCCTTCATAGGTACTAGTTTGCATCCCCTCCCGCAATGTATGAGGGCAGGAGCATGTGCTTTATGTGGTAAAATTTCGTGCTAATTTTAGAGAGAAGAGGAAAGGAAGACAAGTAACCTCAAATTGGGTTTATAGTTGGAAAATAATCCCCCTTGTTCTTTCCTGCAATCCAGTTAGTTTAATTCTTGCTGCTGGCAGTCTCTGGGCATTACCCACAATGCCAATAAATTGCTCCTTTTGGTTCTGTACACAGAGAGCAGTGGAAACTAATTATTTCAAGGGGCTGGAATTGGCCCACCTTAGACCTTCCCAGTGGGACAGGATGTGATACTAGCTGCACAAGCTGCACACAACTTTGATGGCCAGACTCCGACGGGGCAGAAGCCTAGCAGGCATGCTCTTAGAACGATCATACTAGATAATGGGAGCTGCAGATACACACAGGCAATAAAATAATCTGCTTTGAATGTGCTCGTCTTTACGTCACTCCACGGCTGGGAAACCTACTCGGGATCTTTCCCATCTGTGTTGTCAAATTCAGGCTTGTCTGCCCTGTGTCCAGGCCCTCCAAACAAATCAGCCTCCGGTCTGTTCTCCCCTGCGTGGCTCCTCTGCTCTTGCCAAGCTAACCTGCTTGCCATTCCTTACATTTGTAAAGACGTTTTTCTGCCTCTGCGCATGTGAGTACAGCATTTCCTGTTCTAGAGCTGAGCCCTCACATTTGGCCAGTCCACTCCATTCTCCTCCCCCCAAAACCAGCCAGTGCCAGACTCCACCAGAACCCATTCTCTCCTCAGCAATTGTTTCATGAACTGCTAGTCGCTTGAGGACTGATGTTTCCCTACACCCCAAGAAGCTCTAAAACAGTCAGCATCTTATTCTGCATGTGGCATGGGATTAATACATGTTGGAAGCCTGACTACCTAGAGTTTAAGTGTATGGCCAAATACACATCAGTCTTGGAGTTAAATCTAAAACTGGAGAATTGGATTCGTCATTCTCTGTGGAAAGAGTAGCAAATGAAAGATCCTCATTCACACACACAGGAGAGCATTTCTCCACACACTATGAAGCCAGAATGAAAATACTGGGCTATGGAAAGCTCCCTAAACAAATCACCGCTAGGAAAAATAATAAATCTCACCATGAACACAACAAATGCACTGAATTGAGCACCATCTAGTTCATATATTTAAAAAAGGATAATTCAAAACTGTATAACCAACATAATGAATAATCTTCAAGGAAAATTTATTTACATACATAAGGTTTACATTTACACATACTTATATAACTATATAGATATAGACGCTAGCAGTATTTCTGAATGGAATGCTTAGAGGTTTTTAATTTTTTCCTTATTTACCCTTTTTCTGTATACAGTACAACTTTATAGTAAGCATGCATTACTTTCATGATAAGAAAAAAACCTAAAACATAAAATATTTACCTGAAAAACAGTACAGCCTTTGTTTATCAAATACACTTCAGATACATAGATATAATGTGGAAATTTGAACTGGATCAGAATCTAACACATCCAAAGGAGGAAAGGGGGCTTTGGAAGTGAAAGATTCTAAAAACAACTCAAAAGCAATCACTGTTTTAACCTTGAGCCAATATTTGAATAGGCATTATTTATAGTCATAGTTTTTGAAGATCAAAGCAGCCTTCCCTTCCCCGTTGTCAAAACAAAGAGAAGAGATGAACTTGCTGAATCCACATTTTAAATGCACACAGAGAATGAGCACATGGTGTCTTACCTCATCTGTAAGGGCAGAAACAGAGGCACAATATCAGTCTTTAATCTCCTGCCTCAATGCTAAGGAGGCGTATTGCCATGCACACCCATGCAAAAGCAATTGAATGATTCCAGTGTGTTTCTACAAGAAAGAAAAGAACTTTGGGGATAAATACATTTCAGAAATGGGCCTTTTTGAGGGCTAGTTCTAAAGCTGATAAGGGGGGAATGGTGGGAGGCAGTGGAAATTACAGGGGTTTCAGTACTGTAGTCAGGTGCTTTTTAATGAGTTGCCCTAGGCAAACATACCTAATCAGCCTCCACTATTCATTCTGCTACTGCCCGCATCTTTGCAGATTGCTTCTCATTTTTATGCCTTAATAAGCTAGAAGCTCTGGAAACCTTTTTCCATTTTTAATTTTTCAAAACCTACCTAGCCATATGTCATTTCTAAAGACAACCCCTTCTTGTTTGGGTCGTTGGCTCCTTTAGCAAGAACAGAAACAGCTCAGGGGCCATCCCAGTCTTTCCCTTCTCCTCCTTCCACTGTATTCCATTTCCTGTTCCTCTAAATGGATACCTAGAAAACTTGATGGGTGACTGAGAAGTAGTCATATTTCCTCCTTCTCATGAAAAGATAAAATGCTATCTAAACCTGAACCTTATTTCCTCCCACCTCTGCCCCAATACATTTGGGCTGCATCTATTCCTAAGGACAACGACTAACACAGGGGTAACCTGAAACTTTTTAAGGTTCTAAGAAACTGCTTCCTCTCCATCTCTCATTCTCAATCTATCACTATATTAGACAGCTATTGCTACAATAATTCTGCGTAACAAACAAGCCCCAAATATAATAAAACCACATGCATTTATTTCTTGCTCAGTCTGTGAGCTGCCTATGCTCTGCTGGGAATAGCTGGGATTTGCTCCAAACTGTGGGTTGGGTTTGGGTATACTCCACAAGTCTCCTCATTCTAGGACCAGCACCTACTCCAAGCACGCTCTTCTCATGCAGATGACAGACATAAGAGACCAAGCCAAACATACAAGCACATTTAAAGTTTGTGTACACGTCTGTATTAGTTTGATAGGGCTGCCATAAAAACGTGCCACAAACTAGGTGACTTAAAACAACAGAAATTTATTCTCTCACAGTTCTGGACGCTAGAAGTCCAAAATCAAGGTGTTGGCAAGGTTATACTCCCTCTGATGGCTCTAAGGAAGAATACTTCCTCGCCTCTTCCTGGCTTCTGGTGGCTCCTGGCAATCTGGATGTTCCTTGGCTTACAGCTGCATCACTCTAATCTCTGCCTCCATCATTACATGGCCTTCTTCCCTGTGTGCATTTCTGTAACCAAACCTCCCTTTCCTTTCTCTTATAAGGGCATCAGTCATTGGATTTAGGGCCCACCCTAATCCAGTACAACCTTACCTTAACTTGATTACATCTCCAAAGATCCTACTTCCAATAAGGTCACATTCACAGGTTCCAGGTGGACATGAATTTAGGAGAGACCCTATCTGACCCACTATAATGCCACATCTGCTATCAATCCTTTGGTCAAAGCAAATCAAATGGCCAAGTCCAAAAAGCAATGAGGTGGAGAAGTACACTCTGCATATTCAAATGAGGAGTACCACAAATCACATGGCAAAGTGAGTGCATGTATCATTCTATTACAGGGTGGGAACAAAGAGTTGGAAACAATAATCCAACCTACCAGAGTTATCAGTACATGATGCTTCTTCAAATATTTTACACGACCATGTCTTATTTTCCAGTTCACATCTGGATTATTCGTGTGTGATGAAGAGGGTGATGATCTATCGGAGGAGAAAATAACATTATTCTATCAATTTATTTTGGTACACAAAGTGTAAGTCAGGCACTTTGTTAAGCTCTCTGCAAAGAATGACAAGTGTTTCACTCTGGCATGACAATGATAGAAAATCCAAGAGTCCCTCTGGTGTACCTCCTCCACTCAGCCAATTCCATATCTTAAGATCTGCTTCTTGATGTACCCCACTCCTGGCAACAAACTCAGTAACAGTTAGGGTTCTTTAAGCTGCATAAAATTGAAAATTCAACTCAAACTATCTTTAACAATAATGAAGTATATTGGCTACCAAAACTGAATTTTAGCAGTAGAAGAGGCTTCAGGGTTAGTTGATCAAGGAGATCATCAAAAACACATGTTACTTCCATCTTTCCATTCTGACACCTCTCAGCTTCATCCCAAGGCTGATTGCCCTCATGGCTATAGGATGCCCCCTGTAGGAACTAGGGCTAAATGGCTACTCATTCATATCCAGTGAGAGGCCGACTTCCTATAACTATGCTTCATAACAAGAAAGTTGCATTTCCAAACACTCTCAGAAAAGTTCTTTTTGTTTCTCACTGGATCAAATTGATTTGGGTCAGACTATCTGTAAACCAGGGCAGAAATAACCAGATTGAACTAATCAGAACTCCAAGGGCAGGGGTCAACCAGCTTCCCCTGAGGCATATAGACCAGGTCTGGGAGTAAATGACACCTGGATAAAATATTTAGTTAGGAATCGAAGAGGAGGGGGTGGTTGCTAAGATGACGACGAACACTTCCCGCTACAATTGGTTCAGATTCTGGGAGGTGGGTACCTTAGGGGGAAGATACAATCATTCTGCTCACCAGAGAGGAATATTCCCACTAGAACATAATACATTGGCGTTCCATTTATACATCTGTCTCTTGTGATTTGTTTACTTTAGTCAACTCCCATATATTAGAACCATGTGTGACAAAGGTAAGGGCCAAACCCAATCATTGGACCAGATTACAATACTCAAGTTAGGCTTCTACTCATCATTATGCCCTCTTCAGTCCACAGGACCATGAATTAACTTAATCTGAATAAGAAGAAAAAGAAAAAATCATGATTGTGTAATATGCATTAACAAACTGCAGCTACAAATATGCAGCCACAGAATGAGGGAGTGATTCAAAAGCCAACACTGATAGCTACTTCTCATGTGTTTTGCTTATTCTATCAGTAACTTCTTTATATTTAACTTAAATTTCTTATCCTCTACTTTAAACTTATTTCCTCTTGCTATTTTTTCAAGTGTTGTCAAACAGAATACATATTGTCATCTGTATCACATATGCACAAAAGCTCCCACTGAAAAGGATTCAGTTTCCCATCAATAAATGGGCTCTCAAAATCCCTTCCAAGCCTGAAAGCCTATGAAACAGTGTTACCTTGATTATTAGCACAAGTAAACCTGAAATATCCTAGAGTGTAAATGTCAAACATTGAGCCTGCAGGCCAGCTTCAGCCTGCATAAGGTCATCATTCAATGACACAACCTCATTATAAACGGCTTTACTTCAGTTGGCATATTTTTCTTGTGAAATATTAGTTCAGCCCACCAGGATTTTTATCAGGGGAAATTTGTCCATGAGTAAATGTGACTTGACACTATTGTCCTGAGGAAATAAAATGGCATTTTTGAAAATGTAAGATTAATGCACTAAATGATTATTATTTACCCCAAACTAAGCCCTTGGAAGTTCCAGAAAAACTGATTCATCAACTGTCAGAAGCTGCAAAATACTGATGGCAGCATCCACATTGCAGCTCAGTGGTGTGTGTGTGTGTGTGTGTGTGTGTGTGTGTGTGTGTGTGTGTGTGTGTGTGTGTCTTAAACAGCAGAGTCCTCCAAACAAACCAAACATGCACATTGAACAACATGGTATTCTAGTCCTGAATTTCCCAATCTGCTTTTCATACACTGTTACTCATAGCTTTTCCTGAGACTCTTCAAAGTTAAGGCAGGCTTTTTCAAGAACCAATTCAAATTGAAGACTGATTTTTGCATGATGTTATCAAAAGGTGATGTCACTTTCTTTCCTCTCCCTTGTCTCAAGAAAAATGGATACTAATGTTAGACTTATTTCACCCGTAACACACAAATAGACAATCTCTATAGACAATGTCAGCCAACCTGAAGTTTCCAATTAAACTGTCAGTGGAACCCTGAATAAACTTTGAGGGATAGGCTTCCTAACTCCCATGGGAAATTATGCATATTTTCAATTCTCTTCTAGACAATATTATAGCGATTGTTTTTTTAACATTCATACTAAAATATAGCCTTTTACTTTATTTAAAGGGAGCCAATCAAAAGTTCTAGGTAAAAATTCAAAGGAGGTTTCTGCTTATGATAAAACTCAAACCTTATCCCTGAACTCTTTAGTTATAAGCAGTGTCTCTTTTTATCAACATATTTGGCTATGTCAAGATCAGGTGAACTTTTCCTGGAGAGAATTATCCACACCCATAAACTACAGTGAGCCCTAGAACTATGGGAGAGAAGCTTCCTCCTTTTCTCACCAAAGCCTGTATTAGTCACCTACTGCTGAAATAAAGCTATGTAAGCAATCACCCCAAACTCAGTGGTTAAAAAAATAAGCATATATTTCTGACTCACAGGTCTGTGGATTGTCTGTGGTTGTGCTGGACTTTGCTGAGATTAGCTGGCCTTGGCTCCAGGCTATGAGTTAGATCAGGTTATTTCATGTGTCTCCTACTTATGGGATCAGTGTTTACACAGGCCATATTTTTCTTGTGGCAATAAGATGAACATGAACAGGATGGTGAAATGTACTCTCATAGTGGACCATGAAAAGTGTGGGGAGGGAAGGAAGAATTGTAAGCAAATACAATCTACCAAGATAAAGGGCTCTACCACAGAGGGCCCAACATAAGCTTTCCGGTCACTTGCATGCAACCTTTTATGAATGTAACCAAAATGTCAACCAACAGATGAATAGATAAACAAAATGCAGTATATATGTACAATGGAATATTATTCAGCCTTGAGGAAGGAAGGGAGGAAGGGAGTTCTGATACATGTTACAACACGGATGAACCTTGACAACATTCTGCTAAGTTAAAGAAGCCAGCCACAAAAGGACAAATATTACATGATTCTATTTGTATGAGTTTCCTAGAATAGGCAAATTCATAGAGACAGGAAGTAAAAT
The DNA here is from genome assembly GCF_963924675.1 of Phocoena phocoena. NCBI lineage: Eukaryota > Metazoa > Chordata > Mammalia > Artiodactyla > Phocoenidae > Phocoena > Phocoena phocoena. The sequence continues at coordinate 37,267,171 of NC_089240.1, read as the reverse complement.
GGTGGTTGCCAGGGGAGAGGGGAGAATGGAGAGTTATTGTTCAATGGGTACAGAGTTTCTGTCTAGGATGATGAAAAAGCTCTTGAGATAGGTAGTGGTGATGTTTGCACAACAATGTGAATGTGGTCAATACCAATAAATTGTACACATAAAAATGGGGACATGGGTTTGAGCCCTGGTCCGGAAGGATCCCACATGCCGCGGAGCAACTAAACCCGTGCGCCACAACTACTGAGCCTGCGCTCTAGAGCCCACGAGCCCCAACTACTGAAGCCCGTGCGCCTAGAGCCCGTGCTTCGCAACAAGAGAAGCCACCGCAAGGAGAAGCCCGCGCACCACAACGAGGTGTAGCCCTCGCTCGCCACAACTAGAGAAAGCCCGCACACAGCAAGGAAGACCCAACGTAGCCAAAAATTTTTTAAATAAATAAATAAATTTATTTTTAAAAAAAGAAAGAAAGAAAGAAGCCCACATCTGTCCCTTCACACCAGAGTGAAAAAGGTCAGAGTTGGCAATGACTTTGAATTAAGGTGTTCTTTAGTAGCACTAAGCCTATAATTACACGCCTAAGACATTCAGTGCCACCTTCGCCAATAAGGTTACATTCCCTCAAGTGGTGTATGCTAACAGACACCAGCTTGCCCTACACAACTCTAAGATGTTACTATTTTAAATCTGGTTTTAAATGTACTATGTTACTAGAGTCTTAAAGAGGAATTTTACCTGAGGTATAATAAGTTGAACAAAAAACGTACTTTATTAATTCTAAAGATTATTTTTCAAGTCACCAAGAAATTGGCATTTTCTTTAAAAAAGGAAGACTTCTGTTGAATTTTCCCCTCTTACTTCAGTACTGAGGTTATTAGCAAGCATTCTGTATTACCTTTTAGATCTCAACCTCACTGTGTTGCCAAAAAGCATCTTCGATACAGGAATAATGTCAGTGCTTGATGTTCTTGGGGCTGGTTCTGTAAGATACTGCTCTACTTAAAGGGCTGCTGTTTAATTCTGAGACACTATAATTCAGGCCAGAAAGTGTAATTCCACACGTAATGATAATTTTCTACAGCCCTCTGCCACAGCTAGCACAAAGGAAATGGAAGAAATTCTTATGGAAAGGGGAAGTAAGAAAGGAGAGGAAGAGTACCTGGATTTCCATGTGAGCTTGTGCCTCATTCAGCCATCACTTGAGAGGTTTCTGCCACGAGACAGCAGGGCAATCTTTCTATTCTCTGTCCGTTTCATAACAAACACTGATGAAACTTTAAGCTAATTCCTAAATACACTGTACTGCAGGTCTGCAAATTGAATGAGTGTTTCATCATTCAGTTATACAAAGCAATATGCGAACAGATACCTGAATAACACAATAGCCAGTAGAAATCATAAATGTATTTTAACACTATCTTATGAATGCCTGGAATAGATTTTATTTAGTATATGATATAAAAGAGTGCCTTTCTTCATTACAGAGAGAGGTGCTGGCACTGATATCTTGATGCACTGTTAAATGCTCTCTGCTTTCCTTACCTTCCACCTCCATCCTTCTCTATTCAGATTGGAGCATGAACCCTTAAGAGATCCTGGGGTTTCCTCTCCATAATGACAATCAACAAGTCCCAGATATTTCTATAGCTGTATGCAACACTATAGCTCAAATGTAAATGCCACAGGGCAAGATAGAAGTTGTATAGAGGAGGACAGGATAGTAATAACAATAGCATTTATTGACTGCTTACTATGTCAGGTACTGTTCTAAGTTCTTTAAAGCTATTAAGTCACTGAATCTTCACAATACCCTTATGGGGTAGATACTACTCTTATCCCGATTGTACAAAGAAACCAAGGTACAGAGAGGTTAGGTAGCTTGCCTAAGGCCACAGAGCTCCTAAGCCACACAGCTGGAATGCAAACCCAGGCAGTCTGGAGCACTGTTCTAACCTTCGCACCACAATTCCTGTCTAAGGAGCAACGTACCCTGTAACCCTCCCATCCTGTCTGTGTAGCCATAAAGCACAGTTTCATCCAATGGAAGGAATCATTACAGTCAGCATTCTTAAAGCAATAATTCCCGTTACCCATTACATCACATCAGCACTTTAGAATGAATACACACACACACACACACACACACACACACATACATATATATACATACACATAAAACTCTTCATCACACATGAAATGTAGGGGAAATCCATGACAACATCAGTAACTCGGTTTGCGGTCAACTTCCTTAAGAACATGGCCATCCCTTCTGGATATTAACAGAAACGGAAAGAAAACACTGAAAAGGGAGCTATGGTTTCTTTTCTTAATGTTTCCATGAAACCTTTAAAATTCTCTTTTAATTAACAGTCTCAGATTAAACATAAAAAATATCTATTTGATTTCTTCCATAGTCAATAATTCATTTGATTCACTGAAAATAGAGAAAGCTGGAATAGTCGAATAAAGGATAAATAATTTCATAAAATAACTTTCAACCATTAAACAGAGCCTATACTTAAAACATAAATGTCCAGTAGATTATATTTCTATAAGACTTCAAAATCCCCACTAATTTTGAATTTATATTACTCAACTTCAAATGGTAATCTATGTGAAACTGTTTCAGTGTTATCATTATGTTTTTTTTTTTTTTTTTTTTGCAGTACGCGGGCCTCTCACCGTTGTGGCCTCTCCCGTTGCGGAGCACAGGCTCCGGACGCGCAGGCTCAGCGGCCATGGCTCACGGGCCCAGCCGCTCCGCGGCATGTGGGATCCTCCCGGAATAGGGCACGAACCCGTGTCCCCTGCATTGGCAGGCGGACCCTCAACCACTGCGCCACCAAGGAAGCCCTGTCATTATGTTTTAAGTAAAGTTTATATTTTCATTTTTACATGTAAGGACAAGAAAATATATGTGTATATTTTAATAAAATTTAACTGGAAAGATCCTTTACAATCATAATATTAATATTTATTCATATAACAGTAACTGAAATTTAGTGAGCATTAATGTGTCAGTCATTGGACTAAACTCTTTTTGTACATGATTTGCCTATACTTTGCATAACAGTCTTTTGAAGGAGGCATTATTATCTCCATTTTATAGATGGAGAAACAAAGTATTTGAAAAGTTGAGTCATTTTCTCAAAGGTCTTTGCAATCACATCATGGAAAGAGCCAGGATTCAGGTCCATGTCTAGTGTCTCCAAAGATCCAGATATTAAATACTATGTTATACAACTTCAGAAGCCATAAGAGAAAGACGTGATTGATTATCTAAAAATTAAATATTTCTGCATACTACCAAAAATCATTAACAAAATAAAAACAGAAACCACAAACTGAAAATAAAAATACCTGAAACATATATGTGAAAGAATCAATGTCCTTAACATATAAAAGGATTCACACAAATCAATAAAAAAATAAGCAAAAGAAAAAAAAAAGTTCATATGGCAAATATATTCATGGAAAGCTTTTACACCTAAAACAAAAAGTATAAATTATACTGATTTAAAACTTTTATCTCATAAGATTACCAAAGATTCCAAGGATTGATATACCAAGTATTGTTAAGGATATAAAGAAATAAGCATGCTCAGATACTGCTAGAATATGTGGAACTATAAACATAACAGAAACACACAATTTACCAAGATCTAGTTTACAGTTTTAGCATGTCATTTAAAAACTATGCTTCATGTGAAAAAAGCAAATTATGTCATACACACACACACAGTATGATTCTCAATTTCGAGAGAGAGAAAAAAAGCTATTTTTTAGCATAGAAAAATTCTGAAAGGCTCTAAATCAAAATGTTAATGAAAGTTGCTTATTTTGGGGTTAATGGGATTATACATGATTTTATTTTTATTCTATTGTATCTTTCAATATTATGTAAATTTTTTAAATATTATGAACTAATTTTATAATTACACACCACACACACACACACACACAAACACACACACACACACACACACACACAGAGTAGCCAATCAATAGAGCTACTGAGGCAAACATTCTTAATGGTAGACACCCTTGGAGCTGTCAGTTCAAACATATTCTACTCTCTTTCTTGCCCTGATGTTTTTGGGAGGCAATGTGCCCAGTCCCAGGGATGAAAAATGATGGGTCTATGCCAACCATGGAAATCTCATTCCCCTTTGCTAGTAATTGGTCTAAGGACAGTCACATGACCCAGTTCTGGAGAATGAGACATAGAGGAAGTTTGTTGATAGCTTCAGGTTAAGATTTCTCCCTAATAAAGAGAATGGCAAATACAGAAAGCACTTTAGTTACTCATACCTCCCCTACTTGCTTTCATGCTTGGAATGCTGTTTATGAGGATGAGATATTTAGAGCTGTGGCAGCCATCTGGAGACCAGGAGAGATGTCACTGACACATTGAAGAGGCAGAATGGAAAAGACAGGACTCAGCTCAGGTGTTTGGTGATGTACGTGAGCCACTGAAACAATTCTGGAAGTGCTAACTTCTGAGTTTTGTATTACGGAGATTAGTTAAATGTCTTTATTGTTTAATACTCTGTTGGTGGGGCATTTTATTGCTTGCAACAAATATATCCTGTTTCAACAGTTCATATAAAATGAAGATATATAAACATGTAGGTTTTAAATACATAAAGATACATACATAGATCCCATTACTTCCTGTTTTCTGAAGAGTCTTAGTCTTATGCCATCTCTTTCATATATAAAACCTCTTCCTCTCAACTGGATACTTATCAGCTTTAAGCTCTCTGCATCATCCCAAACCTCCTTTAGCTGCATTTCGCACTTCATACTCTGTCCACTTCAAAGCCAAGCTCTTTAAAAATGCTTCTTCTAACCACCTGCCAATTAAGGGGACATGGGTTCGAGCCCTGGTCCGGGAAGACCCCACATGCCACAGAGCAACTAAGCCCGTGTGCCACAACTACTGAACCTGCGCTCTAGAGTCCATGAGCCACAACTACTGAAGCCCACGCACCTAGAGCCCGTGTTCCGCAAAGAAGAGTAGCCCCTGCTCGCCGCAACTAGAGAAAGCCCGCACGCGGCAACAAAGACCCAACACAGCCAAAAATAAATAAATAAATAAATAAATGATTTTTAAATGCTTCTTCTACCCAACATCTCCATTTTCTCAGCTCCTACCCCTCAACCCACTCCAATCCATCTACATTCATCACTTCACCAAAACAGTATTTGCTAATTTACTTAATGTTATCAAATCCAATTTAACTTCTTCAGTTTTCTTCACCAGTCCCTCTTTATTGAAATACTCTGTTCCCTTGGTTTCTAGTCTTCTTTCTATATTTGGGTTTTTGTTTTTGTTTTGTGGGGTTTTTTTTACCCCTCTGGTCTTTCTCAGCTCCCTCTGCCATCTCATAAGCTCATCCTCCCCTACTAGCGCACTAAATGCTGATATTCCTCAAGGCTTATTCCTACACCCTTTACTCCTCCCACTTTATATTCTCTTTTATTAATGTCTTTGGCATCGATTGTTATTTATGTGCAGATAACCCATAATATCTCACACCCATAAATCCAATTATTATTGGATAATAATTTTTAATTATCTCAAAGGCATCTCAAGCTCAGCATCTGTACTTGTGGTCTTCCTGCTCAAATCTGGACTTTTTCCCATATTCCCTGTCTCAGTGATTGGTACCAACATTGATGCAGCCATATAATCCTGAAATCTAAGAGTAATCCTTGATACCTGCATTTGTCACCACCCCCAAACATAATTCATCATTAAGTTCTATTTTTACCTCCTAAATATTTCTAAAATGTAGTCACATCTTTCTATCTCTACCACTACCATTCTAACTAAACTATTATCTACTCTCAGCTGAACTGTGTAATAAATTCCCAACTGATCTCCCTTCCATTCATTCTTGAATCTCCTCAATTTGTCTCCACACTGTAGCTAGTATAACCTTCCTTTAAACTCAATTCTGATTATATCACTACCTTGCTTAAAACTCCTTAGTGACTTGTTCTTAGGATGAAGAATAAAAGCCTTAACTTGACCTTCAAAGCCCTGAACGGTATGGTTCTTATCCTCTACAGCCTTGATTCCCATCATGCTTACCACCACACTTCCACATTTCTTAAGACTCTCATACCCCAAGCTCACTCTACTACAAAACTTTTATGCATGTCCTTCTACCTAAAATGTTCTTACCTGTCCTCTATGTGCAGGTAACTCCTACTCATCCTTCATATTTTAGCTTAATACTCATTTCCCTGACTTCCCTCTCCAAACTTAAATTCTCCTATCATAATCTCTTATAGTTTAGAACCCTTATGACAATTATAGTAATACACTGAAGCAGACTGTAGTAAGACTATTGGTTATCTTGCTAACTGCCATTTCACCTCATCATTCCTGTCTACATGATGAATATCTTTGTTCAGATACTGGGCACCTGTGTTTCAGGAACCATTCCCTAGCCCCAGGGTGTAAATGTTTTCTAGCACAGATCAATCATGTCAATTCTAGTCTCTCTACCAGTGATGGGATTTAGGAATGGGCGTGTGAAGCAACGCTTGCTAATGAGAAGTAAAAGGACATGGAGATGGGGTGGGGGATTACTGGGAAAGAACAAGATAGGACTCATCTCTTCCTGTCTCTGGATGATATTATAAGAGAATATGATGCTTAAGAATGTTTCAGCCATTTTGTGACCATGAGAAGAAAATACAAGTAACACTTTTGGTTGTATGTTATGTGGTAGGTTGAATTACTGATCCCAATTCTTCATTCCTCTATAATAGACATCCACACCCTTACCAAGTCCTCTTGGTGAGAGGAGTGATCTTCCCTGCCCCTTGATTTTGGGCTTGGTCGTGTGATTTGTTTTGGCCAGTGGAATGATAGCAGACATGATGAAAGCAAAGGCTCACCATGTGCTTTCATGGTTTGGTTGGCTCTTTTTTTCTCTCTAGTGATCCACCATGAGAAAAGCATCCCCCAGGTAGCTGCTTTCCCTTTGAGCGTGATATCAGAATCAATACATAAAAAGTAGACCTAAGCTTAATCCACACCCTAAAGCAGAGTGACCTCTGCCAGTTCATGGACTCACAATCTAAAGCACACCTGCCCCAGCTGATCTGCAGAATTGTGATCATAAGTGCTTATTGTTTTGTGCCATTGAGTTTTGGGGTGATCTATTATGGAGCATTACTGTGGCAATAGCTGGCTGATGCATCAGCAAAAGCATCCTAACTGTTGCAGACATTAAATAATCATATAATTGAATATAATTCTTCCTCACTAGATTACAAGGTCCAGAGGGCAGCAATTGTGTCTGTTTTTGCTCTCCATTATATCCCAGCACCTAGCTCAGTAGATTGCAAAATAAATATTTATTGACTGAATATTATTAATGAGAAAGAAAGGCTGAAATAATGTACTCCAAAAATGTTAAAATCAGATGATAGGATAATAAGTAATGTTTATATCTTCATTCTTTTCTATATTATAATACCTTACTGTAATAATGCTTTTGTTTAATAATCATGAATTGCTTTTAAAATCAGGAATAAAAGCAAAAAAATGCTATTTCCACTAAGAAGAAAATATATAATTACTTGGAAAGAAATACTAACATGGGTCAAAAAAGAAGTCATTTGCATGAGCTAAATCTACATATAGTTCCAAATTCAGGTGGCAGTAAATTTACACAAAGGAGATGAATATTTAGGTGTCAGGAGAGTAAATAATGTCTTGGTTAGCACCAAGATTTAAGAACCTGGCTGAGACATGCTTTGCTTTGCTTTGCTTTACTTCCTGGGATCAGAGAGAAATGTCTGAGGTAAGCCAATAAAAGGCACAGACATTTAGGGAGACTGGACCAAATGGAAATGGCTGGTAAGCTACTTGTTATTGTTGGAATCTCTCTCTCACACTCATTTTATAAATTTATAGTGAAAGTTTCCTGAGGACATCTCTCCAGCCACATCTCTTTACCTTCCATCTCCCTCCATTTCCAATCTCCCTTCTCTCTGCCTTCACCCCACCCTCTAAGGTAGGAACCTTGCTCTCTTCTCAGGATCCTTCAGACCCCTCCCGGCTTCACTTGGTTCCTTTGATGACTGGATCTCATGTTTCAAGGATGCAGCAATCAAAAGCAAGGAACTAGAGGGCAGACAAGCCACACGGATCATTCTTTAAAATATAGCACTGGATGAAACCTAAACACTAAGAAAAAATTCAATGTATTGTAGAAGATAGCTTATATAAATTTAAAATGTATACATTCACATGTACCTATTAGGTTAAGTTACATATAGAAGGACATGCATTAAACATTTGAAAGGGCACCTAATGGGAGAGAAGATTGGGTGTGGGCATATAGAATAAATGGTAGAAGAAAGGAAGGAAGAACAAAATGAGAGGCCACATTTGTAAAAAACAGAAAACAGATTTCACTCCAAATGTTTTAAATGAAGGGCTGTTAATGAAGGGACTACCTACAGCGGTGTGGGAAGAGTGAAAGTTTAAAAAAAAAAGGACAGCGAAGGTGTACTGGTTTTCTATTGCTGCTATAACAAATTGCCATAAATTTAGTGGCTTAAAACAACATAAGTTTATTATCTTACATTTCTGTGGGTTACTGGCATAGATCTGGCTAAAATCAATGTGTCAGCAAGGCAGCAATCCTTCTGGAGTCATCAAAGGAGAATTTGTTTCCATGCCTTTTCCAGCTTCTAAAGGTTGTCCACATTCCCCAGCTCATGGCCCCCTTTCTCCATCTTCAAAACCAGCAGCATCTAATCTCTTAGACCCTACTCCCATTGTCACATCTCTTTCTGACCACAGCTGCTTTTAAGGACCCAGGTCATTAGACAGGATCTTTCACTCTATGAACTGCTAATTTAACTATGAGCTGGATTCTGTTATGAATCTCTCTCTAAGAGGTATTGTTTCTAAGACCATTACTCCCTATCCTCTTATCTTTTTTTTTTTTTTTTTTTTGCGGTACACAGGCCTCTCACTGCTGTGGCCTCTCCCCTTGAGGAGCACAGGCTCCGGATGCACAGGCTCAGCAGCCATGGCTCACGGGCCCAGCTGCTCCACGGCACGTGGGATCCTCCTGGACCGGGGCACGAACCCACGTCCCCTGCATCGGCAGGCGGACTCCCAACCACTGCGCCACCAGGGAAGCCCCTAATCTTGTTATTTTTAGAGGACACTTGGCCCCCTTTGATATCCACTTCATCTTATATCCAGGCTATAAATTCCTCCTTAGGCACAGTTCCTGTCTGGTTTTGAAGCTCTGAAAAATCTCATCATAGCTAGCTAGAAAGTAAAATTTGACAGACATTGCCAAAAAAAGCAAAAACTCTTCCTGTTGTATACATCATAGGTCTAAGACCATTCTCAGAACCACTTTAGCTTCACTCAAAGGCTCTGAGGGTTTGGAACAATTCCCACATGCAGAACAGTGACTCTGAGCAGCATCCAGCCTGCACCAGCTGGTTCTGAGATTTTTATACATCCAAAGGCTAGGAAACTCAAAATCAAGACCAGGTTAAGGCTGAGATGGGGCAGGGGTGGGAGGAGGAAGAAATAGGGCATCCACTCTGCATGCTGAAATCTGAAAGAAAACAGAACAAAGAGCCAGAAGATCTTAGTTCCAGCTCAGCTTTAGACAAACTTGAGCAAGTCTAGTAATTAGTAAGTGGCTTATTGGTTTATATCAGGGTGTCTACCATTCAGCCCATAGAGTAGATTGCATTTATTTTGATTGAGCCTTTACAATGCACCAGGAACTGTAAAAAGCCTGTTTAATCCTTCTCAATAAACATGAAGTCATTTCTATTGTTATCTCCGCTTTAAAGATGAGGGAGAATTCGAGAGTTTAAGAGACTGAGGTCCAAATTAACACAGCTAAGTGATGGAGGCAAATCCTCAAACCCCGGAGCCTAAGGGTTTAACCATTATACAATAAAGGCAATCCAGTTGACCCTGGGAAAGATTCCTCCTGAGTTTTTAGTGGAAAAAACAATAACCAACAAAGAAAGAAAGAAAAATCCAATGCCTAAATTAGTTTGCTCACATAAACAACAGACTAACGTTCCACAAGTAAAGAATTTTTCAAGTTTGATCTAATATGGAAAAACTGAGTTCAACTGCCACAGAAATGGCACTGGTAATAAAGGAATTATTAGAATGTTATATTTTTCTTTTGGAATGCCTTTATTGAAGTATAATTTAACAGCAGGGCGAGAGAGAGTCATAGACATATACACACTAACAAACGTAGTAAGGTAGATAGCTAGGGGGAAGCAGCCGCAAGGCACAGGGATATTAGCTCGGGGCTTTGGGACAGCCTGGAGGGGTGGGATTGGGAGAGTGGGAGGGAGGGAGACGCAGGAGGGAAGACATATGGGAACATATGTATATGTATAGCTGATTCACTTTGTTATAAAGCAGAAACTAACACACCATTGTAAAGCAATTATACCCCAATAAAGATGTTTAAAAGATTAAAAAAAAAAAAATGCCTGACTATCCCATAGATTAGTTGTCTTATGAGTCAGCCTATGTCCTGTGCAGAAAGTGAGGAGCAATGCATTCATTCTCTGTATTGTGGAAACTATTCTCCTTGGGGAAATCTGGAGACTTCAAGATTGCATTATTCTTTCACAGAAATAAAAATTTAAAAATGAAATTAAAAAAATTCACTTATTTTTAATGTACAATTCAATAGTTTTTAGTAAATTTACAGAGTTGCGCAGCCATCACCACTATTGAATTCCAGAACATTTCATTATCCCAATTATACCAATTAGCAGGCACTCCCAATTCCCCAGCGCACCCAACCCCCACCACTGGCAACCACTAATCTGCTTTCTGCCTGGACATTTCATATAAATGGAATCATACAATATGTGGTCTTTTACTTCTGTTGTCTTTCATTTAGCATAATGTTTTCCAAGCTCAGTCATGAGGGAGCATGTATTAGTACCTCATTCCTTTTTATTGCCCCATAGTATTCTACTGTATGGATAGACCATATTTTGTTTATCCATTCAGCAGCTGATGGACATTTGGGTGGTTTCCCTGATGGCTAATCATGTTGAGCAGTTTTTCATGTGTTCATTGGCTGTTTGTATAAGTATCTATTCATATCCCTTGCTCATTGTAAAATTGGGTTATTATTTTTACTGTTGAGCTGCAAGAGCGCTTTATATATTCTAGATAAAATTCCTTTATTAGATATAGGATTTGAAAATATTCTCCCAGTCTATCACTTGTCTTTTCATTTTCTTAATGGTGTCTTTTGAAGAATAGCGTTCTTACTTTAAGGAAGTCTGATCTAAGGTCATAAAGATTTACTCCTCTGCCTTCTTTTAAGACTTTTGTAGTTTTAGCTCTTATAGTTAGGTCTGTGATCAAGTTTGAGTTGATTTTTGTGTATGATGTGAGGTAAGGGTCTAAATTCGTTCTTTTGCAAGTGGCTATCCAGTTGTCCTTATACCATTTCTTTGATCTCAATATCTGTCCTTACGCCAGTACCATGGTGCCTTGACTACTCTAGCTTTGCACTAAGTTTTGAAATCACGAAGTATAAGTTCTCCAATTTTGTTCTTCCTTCTCAAGACTGTTTTGGCTATTCTGAGTCCCTTGCATTTCTATATAAATTTCAGGATCAGGTTGTCAATTTTGGCAAAAAAACAGCAAGCTGGAATTTTGAGAGGGATTGCATTGAATTTATGTTGGTTTGGGGAGAATTGCCATCTTAATAATACTGAGTCTTCCAATCTATAAACATGCAATGTCTCTCCATTTATTAAGATACTCTTTCATTTCTATAGGCAATGTTTTATAGTTTTCAGTGTAGAATTCTTGCTCTTTTGTTACATTTATTTCTAAGTATTTTCTTCTTTTTTATGCTATTGTGAATGAGATTGTTTTCTTAATTTAATCTTTTGGATCATTTATTGCTAGTAAATAGAAATACAATTAATTTTTGTATATTGATGGTATATCCTATGACCTTGCTTAAGTTGTTTGTTAATTCCAACAGTAGCTTTTGTGCATATTTTAGCATTTTCTATATACCAAATTGTGCTGTCTGCTAATTAGGATAGTTTTACTTCTGCCTTTTCAATCTGGATGCCTTTTACCTCTTTTTCTTGCCTTACTGCACTAAGCCTTCAAGTACATGTTGAATAGGAGGTGGTAAGAGAAGAGGAAAACCTTGCCTTGTTCCCAGTCTTTAGGGGAAAGCATTTAGTCTTGCACCATTAAGTAGGATGTTAGTTGTAGGGTATTTGTACAGCCTCTTTATATGGCTGAGGAAGATTCCTTCTATTTCCAACTTGTTGAGAATTTTAATCATGAATGGATGTTGGATTTTGTCAAATGCTTCTTCTGCATCTATTGAGAAAATCGTGGTTACAATTATTTTCTTTTTCCTTTTGATTGAAAATAGAAGGTAGGTGCATGGCTTTCACTGCAACATTTGTAAGAAGAATTTATACTATTAAATTTGCAAATAAGAGGTTCACTGCATAAGAGATGGAGGAACTTATCAAAAATCATTAATTCATTCATATCAGTGTCCTTACTGAACAGCTATTTGACAGACAAGTGAATATATGCCAGTTAGCAAATCTCTTTAACAAACATATATAATCCAGGCATCCAAATTAATTCCACAGATTAATTTGTTTTCTTATCAAAAAGTTCTACAGGGGTTGGGGGAGGCTGCCTTGGCTGTTTAGTCAAGGAAGTACAAGTTTTCACACTGAAACTGACTGAGCAAATTGACATTAAAACTGCATTTATTTTGTATAGATTCCATTGAGTTCAGTGTAGTTTAGCAGACTTAAAAAATTATAGACCTATTGGGGCTTCCCTGGTGGTGCAGTGGTTGAAAGTCCACCTGCCGATGCAGGGGACAAGGGTTTGTGCCCCGGTCCTGGAAGATCCCTCATGCCGCGGAGCGGCTGGGCCCGTGAGCCATGGCCACTGAGCCTGCGTGTCCGGAGCCTGTGCTCTGCAACGGGAGAGGCCACAACAGTGAGAGGCCCGCGTACCACAAAAAAAAAAAAAAAAAAAAATTATAGACCTATTAGGTAGAAATAAAATTGCAATTTCAGAAGAGATTCATTCACTTTTATGCATTAAATTATACTTTAAATTTCTACAACTTTCTTTGAAAGGCAAGCCTCACAATGTATCTGAATTATTAAGCATCTGTCCTATAAGAGTGGCTCTGTTTCAAGAGGAACTATTTAGGCTGAACATGAACTATGCTCCCTTAAAAAGATACGCAGTCCCTGGAACTTGAAGATGTGTATTATTTCCAGGATTAAACTGAAATTGCCAATCATGTGGCCATACCCTTGCTCCATATGACTTTGAAAAATGCATTATATTTCATAAAAGTATAATAGCAAAGATGAGAATTACGAGTCATGCAATCATTCAACAAAAATTTACTGATCACCTACTATGAACCAAGCACTGTGATAGGCACCAAAAATACAATGGTAGGCAAAACAGAAACGACCCTTAAGAAGCTTACATATTAACAAGGGAGACAGATACTAAATAATTGCATATATAATTATAATTACAATCATACATGATAAATGCTATAGAGGAAACATTCAGGGTACTATCACAGAGAATAATTAGGGGGAACCAACCTAGTCTGGAGAGGTGAGGGACATACTCCCTGAAGAACAACAGGCAGTTATGTTGAAATCTAAAGTATAGGGGTTTGTCTGGAATACTCTTCCCCTTCCTTCCATCTGACTTAACACTTCCATTCCCCTCTTTGCTCCTTGCTAAGAAGTGTAAAGGTCACGAGATAGAAGGAGTGTGGTTCTTGTGGAGTTGAGAGAAGGCCACTATGGCTGAAACTATTAAGCCTGAGTTTTGAGAAACTCCAAAAGGTAAAGATAAGGAAGAAAAAGAGGAGCCAGGAAAAGTCACCAAGAAGGAGTGATCAAGACAATCTGGTGTCATAGAAAGCAAGGGAGTAGAATATTTCAAGAAGGAAGAATGATAGGCTGCATTGAATGCTACTGAGAGGTCAATTAAGATAGGACTGAAAAGTAGTCATTGTGTTTAGCAATATGGAGGACATTACGACCTTATCAAAAGCAGTTTTGGTAGATGGTAATCAGGCAAAAGACTAGAGGGGAGTGGATGGAAGACTGAATTAGTCACTATAAGGTAGGTATTGCTGTTGTAAAAATAAACTCCAAAATTTCACTGGTTTAACATATAAAACTTTATTTCTCGCTTATGTAACATGAACTATGCAGATCAGCAGGGGTTTTTCTGCTACAGTCACTCAGTAATCTAGGGTGACATCCTAAAGTTGGACCATCTGTATAATATGCATGTGCCCCAGTAGTTGTGGCAGGGGAAGAAAGCATGAAATTCATTTACTCATTTATAAAGTTTTTGGTCCATTGGCCAGACTACTCACACGGTCCCAACTAAAAAGGAGCCAGAAAATGAAGCTTTCCATGTGACAAGGAGGAGAATCAGCTACTGGAGACTTCTAGTAATATCTAGATAGATAGATAGATAGATAGATAGATAGATAGATAGATACAAAATAGGAAATAAGGAAACAGAGACAGCGAGTATAGGCTGCCATTTTAGGAAGCTTAGTTTAAAAAAGAAGAGAGAGAGGATGAAAGTTAGACAGGGATACGATGCCCAGGGAGGTAGGATGTGTGTGGGGGTATATGTGCCTTTATGTGTATGTCTTTTGTGTGCCTGTGTGCTTTGATAGCATTGTCTAAATCAATTTTAATGTTTAGGAAGAATCCAGCAGAGAAAGTGATAGACTAAAGACACAAGAAAGATTTAAAAATAATAAAAAGAAGTTTCCCCCAGAAAGCAGGAATAATGAAATCCAGAAGACAGCAGACGGTTTGACCTTTGATATAACCAGGAGCACTTTGCCCATTGTAAAAGGAAGGAAAATGAGCGATGATTTAAGATGCAAGTAGAATTTGAAATTTCATGGCCTGGAGGTTAAGGGGGTTCCCTTCCAAAGGTGTATATTTTCTGTATGACGTGTGAAGCAAAGTTATCCACTAAGAATGAAAGGAGAGTGGGAATGGAAGAGTTCATCAGAAGCTTGAAAAAGATAGAAAAGGTGTGAAATGTGATTTCCAAGGGTGAAAGGTGAGCAAGTAAGCTTGCTGGGCAGTGTTGAAGGCCTAGTTGGGATTGGTGATAAGTTTATCATGATAATTTATTCTGTTGTGGAATTCCTCCAGCAATGGTGAATTTTACAACTGACCTTCATGGAGGTGACAAATAATTGAGTTCACCTAGGAAATACTTTTGCCAGGTCATAGTGACTGAAAGAAAGGGGAGGATGGTAGTTAAGAATATTTACAAGGGAATGATTTTAATGATGAGAACCATCTAATCTATACTGGATAAAGAGGGAAGTGAGGTTGGGAGGAGGATGGTATATAGGGGAGAAAGTGGAGAGGTCAATGGATTGAGGGATTTTAAGAACTGTTACAGTAGGTGTATTTCAGCAATAAGCTGGAAAGGTAGGAAGCTGTGAATAGACTGAGATGTTCAAAGAGTAAATGTGGAGATGGTGTGGTTTTCAATAATGATGGTGTCCAGGTGACTGTGGAATTGGGTGGCTGGAGGACAGTGGGTGAGATAGTCATTGAATAAGAAGAGGTCAAAGAACTGAGCAGCCAGGGTATTAGATGAGTCCTCCATGGGACATTTAATTTACCCCCAGAATAATGGGGATGAAAATTGTGACACAGGAGCTAAAATCTTTAATAAATGAGGAGGAGAGTACACTGGAGGTTAACAGATGATCCCAAGGTAAAAAGGGACAGTATGATATACCCTCAAAAGAAATGGGGTGGGAGCAATGGTCTAGAAGTGACAAATGAATCTGAAAGTACTTTAATTAAGCTCTTCTGAAGAAGTGTAGATCCTATTCAATCTGTAAAATGTCAAGTTTCACATCAACTTTATCAAAAATTGATTAATGACCAGCACTTAACCTAGAAATATGTGAATTTTTAGGAATAAAGTTGATTAAACTACTTTAGGTCTATGCTGGCATTTATATCAAAATCCACATTTTTATATAGCTAACAATCTATGCTTCACTGTTGTTATTTAATTTTATATAGCTAACAATCTATGCTTCACCGTTGTTATTTAAAATTTTCAATTTTAAAAATTCGTGCAGCTGTACCCATTTAGATTGTGATCACATGGGCACTGCATTCCTTGCGTGAACACACTACTCTTATTCATTGTCTCTCTCACTCAAAAAAGATGACAGAATACAAGGAATGCTCGTAATCTTTTTAAAATTTATAAGTAAATATTTCTCAAAATATTTACACCTGAACTATGTACTAGTAACACATTACTTGCTTCTAAACTTACAGTTAGGGACTTCCCTGGTGGTACAGTGGATAAGATTCCAAGCTCCCAATGCAGGGGGGCTGGGTTCGATCCCTGGTCAGGGAACTAGATCCCATATGCATGCCGCAACTAAGAGTTTCCATTCCACAACTAAGGAGCCCGCCTGCTGCAACTAAGGAGCCCACATGCCACAACTAATGAGCTGGTGAGCCACAACTAAGAAGCCCGCGAGCCGCAACAAAGACCCGGTGCAACCAGATAAATAAATAAATAAATATTAAAAAATAAACACGTAGGGGCTTTCCTGGTGGTGCAGTGATTAAGAATCCATCTGCCAATGCAGGGGACATGGGTTCAAGCCCTGGTCCAGGAAGATCCCACGTGCCACAGCACAACTATGCCCGTGCGCCACAACTACCGAGCCTGCGCTCTAGAGCCCACGAGCCACAACTACTGAGCCCGTGTGCCACAACTACTGAAGCCCATGCACCTAGAGTCCGTGCTCCACAACAAGAGAAGCCACCGCAATGAGAAGCCCATGCACCGCAACAAAGAGCAGCCCCTGCTCGCCATAACTAGAGAAAGCCCACACACAGCAATGAAGACCCAACACAGCCAAAAATAAAATAAATTAAATAAATAATTAATAAATAAATAAATAAACTTACAGTTAAATATAGGACCCCAATATGTGAAGACTCTTGGAGCTACTTATCTAGACCCCTCAGGCTATTCCTGTGAAACTCCCTTTGTTGTTCCTATTACCCCATATGAAGATGGAGATGGATGAGGTTAAAAAGTACTACATAGGCAGACTTTTACAAGGGTCTCTCTGTTCTCTAGAGCTGGCCTATGCATGTCTATAGTTAATTATTTATGATTATTATTTCCTTTACCTACAATAAGACAGAGACTTAATCTCAAAATTTGTCCTTAGACATGGTTCCTTTCGAGAAACTCAGAAGTGGAACTGACTTTGGTATGGCTTTCAATCGTTTCCTTTGAAACACTGTCATTTAATTTTATTTTCATGAAAAAAATGATGAACTGGATTTAAAATGGGAAATCCTAGGGTAGTAACAGCTTCCTGCCTCCCCATCCCCTGTTGATTGCCTCAACCTCACTCCCACCTCAATAAGCTCTCCCTTAAACTTTCTTCTAGGTAAATCCCTCTGAGAGTACCATTTATTCCCTGCTGGGACCTTGACTCTGCCCTTACTAAAGAATTCAAGTTGTGTTGAGTGTTCTCCAAACTCTACTGACCCAGACAGCTGGGAGCTTACAAACCAGTAATGACAGATCAAAATGTGCTCCACAAAGCACTAGTTCTGGGGAGCACCCTGACCAGGTCTGTGGTGCTGAATTCCACTTAAACCTCATAAAAAACTAAGCACGCGTGCCCACAGACTGGTCTTCCTTATGTAGTTGCAATGTCACTGCACATGGGTGATGCCTGCTCTTTACTGTATACACAGCAGACAAAGGAGAAAGATGGTGCGGGTGGTATAAAAATTGTAGCCACGGGGCTTCCCTGGTGGCGCAGTGGTTGAGAGCCTGCCTGCCGATGCAGGGTACAAGGGTTCGTGCCCTGGCCCGGGAGGATCCCACATGCCGCAGAGCGGCTGGGCCCGTGAGCCATGGCCGCTGAGCCTGCATGTCCGGAGCCTGTGCTCCACAACGGGAGAGGCCACAACAGCGAGAGGCCCGCGTACCGCAAAAAAAAAAAAAAAAAAAAAAAATTGTAGCCAGATGACAGATGATGGTGATGTGGTTTGCTAAAGACAGTTTTTACAACCATACATACAAGGTGATGTTTTAGGGTGATATATTTGGGAGCATGAAGAGCCTAGTCCTGTGACCTGGACGAATCTCTCTCCAAATATTTCATAACCACCAACCAGAGCAAGTTTCCTGCTAGAAACTGGGGAAGCTCAAAATTTCTGCTCACCAAACATCCCTCCTCAGCCTGCTGTCTCCTGGTATGCTCTGCTGAGGATGTATCTTTTGTGCTTATCACAGGAACCATGACTTTTACAAGATTTATGTGTCAGAGGGTTCATTTCCACAGAGCCTTCGACCCAGTCCTTTGTGAGATGTTGCAAGCTCGTTGGGAAGCTGTTAAAGGTTATTAGGGGGAAATAGGCAGTACGGTCAAACATATCTGGAAAACACTGTGTTAAACAAAATGAATCCGTTTTCTGCAGAAATACTCAGAACGTTTGATATGTTATGTGCATTGCGAATCTGATATGCAGGGTTTCCCAGCCTGCGCGTAACAGGGAACCTTTTTGTCAAAAGAACACACGTGACACGATGGGCAACACTCTCCTATGGTTGGAAACATTGTGGGTGATGGGGCAGCGGGGGGCGCTCTAGAAAAGAGCGGGATGGTGAGCAGGTATTCAAAGGAAGAGGTTCAGTCCCCATCAGTCCCCCAGCTCTTGCTGAACTAGAAACAGGAGTCACTGTGAAGCTGACTGAATTGTACAGCTTATTGAATTTACTCTGAACACTTCATTTGAAATTTGGTCCCTGATTGTCAGAGGTTTTTTAATCTGGTACAAAAGGTTACAGAGGAACGCTGCTGCCCAAATCTGCCAGCCCATGGAAGGCTTTTTAATTAACTTTAAAAGGTCTGTGTGAGTCCCTCGCATGGCAGGATATATAAAACGCCCACACCCAATAACTGGAGTGAGAGAAGCAACTGGAGTTACTCCAAAGCCATTTCACTAACATTTTTAGGAAGAGCTAATTTCTTGTTTTGAAATTCAAGTTTGCAAGGTTCAAAAATAAAATAAAATTAAGTCTTACCAACAACACGAGCTACAGGGTCAGTGAGGCCTTTATTCCAATTGGGTTGCCCTTTCAGAATCAAATCCACACTCACCCTTTTGTTCTTAAAAGGAAGTGCTCTCCATGTATGGGTGACACAGGCAAGAGAAGATTGTCATAGGAGACATTATAAATGATGACACTGGAACAGATTGACCTTAATATTTAAATAAATCCACTCAGTGAAGAGAAAACAGCAGGAAGTCATCCTGAGCAAAGTACAGTAACTCTCTGGCAATGCAACATGGACACAGCAGGGTGATAACAGGCCGAAAAATTTGCACAGTGACCCCAGATGGGTCCTGCTTTCTCCCCTTTGCCATAGGTGGGAAGGCTCCAGTAGTCGTATCAAGGATATTTTTCCTACATCATCCCTCCATCTCCAGAATGCCAGTGTAGGCATTGAATAAACTGCATTGTTGAGGGTGGAGGTAGAGCGCTACTAGGTGCAAAAGAGTTCACTATGGAAAGCCATCTAATCCTAAATTTCCAACCGCTAGGCTGTGAACTTCATCTGGGAAGAGTGAGGAGTTCAGTGAAAACTATGAATTCATCTGTGGACTGGTTAAATAAACTATACACCTCAAACATATATGGGCTACCAAATTTGTTGATTGGTTCTAACAGTTTTTTTGGTGGAGTCCTTAGGGTTTTCTATATATAAAATCATGGCTTCTGGGCTTCCCTGGTGGTGCAGTGGTTGAGAGTCTGCCTGCTGATGCAGGGGACACAGGTTTGTGCCCCAGTCCGGGAAGATCCCACATGCCGCGGAGCGGCTAGGCCCGTGAGCCATGGCCGCTGAGCCTGCGCGTCCAGAGCCTGTGCTCCGCAACAGGAGAGGTCACAACAGTGAGAGGCCCGCGTACCACAAAAAAAAAAAAAAAAAAAAAAAATCATGTCTTCTGCAAGTAGTGACAGTTTTACTTCTTCCTTTCCAATTTAGATACCTTTTATTTCTTTTTCCGGCCTAATTACTCTGGCTAGGACTTCTAACACTATGTTGAATAAAAATGGCAAGTGTGGGCATCCTCGTCTCGTTCCTGAACTTAAGGGAAAAGCTTTCAACTTTTAGCAATTGAGTATAGTGTTAGCTGTGGGTATAACATATATGGCCTTTATTATGTGGAGGTACATTCTGTCTATACCCACTTTGTTGAGAGTTTTTAATCATAAATCAATGTTGAATATTGTCAAATGCTTGTTCTGCACCTATTGAAATAATTATATGATTTTTATCCTTCATTTTGTTAATGTGGTATCATTGCTTTGCAGATGTCAAGCCATTCTTGCATTCCTTGGAAGAAATCCCACTTGATCAGAGTGTATAATCCTTTTAATGTATTGCTGAATTTGGATTGCTAATATTTTGTCAAGGATTTTTGCATCTATGTTCATCAGGGATATTGGCCTGTAATTTTCTTTTTTGTGTGGTATCCTTGTTTGGTTTTAGTATCAGGATAATGATAACCTTATAAAATGAATTCTGGAGTGTTCCCTCTTCTTCAATTTTTTGGAAAAGTTTGAGAAGGATAGGTATTAAATCTTCTTTGAATGTTTGGTAGAATTCACCAGTGAAGCCATCTGGTCCTGGACATTTTTGGGGAGATTTTTGATTACTGATTCAATCTCCTTACTAGCAATTGGTCTGTTCAGATTTTCTAATTTCTTCATGATTTAGTCTTGGAAGATTGTATGTTTTGAGGAATTTATCCATTTACTCTAGGTTGTCCAATTTCTTGGCATATAATTGTTCAGAGTTATCTCCTATGATCCTTTGTATTTCTTTGGTGTCAGTTGTAATTTCTCCTCCTTCATTTCTGATTTTATTTATTTGAGCCCTCTCTCTTTTTTTCTTGGTGAGTCTGCTTAAAGGTTTGTCTATTTTGTTTATCTTTTTAAAGAACCATCTTTTAGTTTCATTGATGTTTTCTATTGTCTTTTTGGTCTCTATTTTATTTATTTCCACTCTGATCTTTATTATTTCCTTCCTTCTACTAACTTTGGGCTTTGTTTTTTGTTTTCTTTTCTTTTCTTTTTCTAATTCCTTTAGGTATAAAGTTTTATTCCACACAGGCATTCTTAAACATTCCTCAAAAGGGGAATTCTCCATGGCCAACGATAGGGTACATCAGTGTTGAGTTTTCATCGTATATTGTACTGAACCAACACCCGGAATTCAGTAGTTATAAACCCCACTGTAATTAAATTTCATGGGTTTCCTGCAGACCTGTTGACAGAATATATCACAATCCAAGGGGCTGTCTGGAAATGTATGGAGAGAATAACCCCACCCATTATGGTGAAACCCAAGACTGCCTTCTAAATACTTCCCGGCACTGATTAGAAAAGTACACTGAATGCTTAATACCATGAATACATCATCATCTCTGGCAAACTGCGTGTGACAGAGCGTGCTGAGGACTGCTACTTCCAAGCAGAGGTGGTTTTTGTTTAACCTGAATCAAGACATTTAGTTCTGACATGAAAAGTCCAAAGCTGCACACCAGCAGGCTCCTTTCATAATCACTTGAAGCTCTCCTGTAGTTATTATCAGCCCAGCTCTCTAGCCCCAATTGCTATTTGTCTTGATGTAAGGAACTGCCTGATTTATTAGCTAGGGTGAAATTATCCACCCTGAGATCCTTACTAATTTTCTTACACAACCAAAAGGAAAGGGTTGCCATTAAGACACCACATTACAATTATTCCAAAGGGCTATTTGTGATAGGAAAGTGTTCAAGCCTGAAGTTAGACAAAAGTGAGTTAAAGCCACACACCATTAAAGACACAAAGGCAAGGAAATGTTGAGGCAAGGCTGGCAGACCAGCCTCATCCACTGTCTAGAATTCCTTCTACTGGGCTCAGAGCTTGCACCATTGAACATGACTTCAGATGGCTCCACAACATTTTCTAAAACCAAGGAGAAGAAATGAGTCTCATCTTCCACTCAGGTTCCATGCCTCCTTAAAACTGCAGCCCAGCTGTATTTATATTTATGTATTATAAATAAGTTTCACAAATATATACCACACAAATAGGCATATAAATGTAGTTATAGGTAAACTTATATATTATATATTATATTATGTATAAAATAGACCTCATAATAGCTACCACTATCACTTTAAACACAGATGCAAATGCCTCCACCTTCAAAACTAGCTGGGTTTTGCTGGTCGATTACAGACAGTTGCAAATAAAGCCCTCCAGTCACCCAGCGTTTTCTCTGTACATAGTTTAGAACAGATGTTGAATGCTAGAGGCACACGCCCACTTCATGTTATACCTACGCAACAGAGACTAACAAAGGGAATGCTTGTTGAATAACTTTATGCCTTAAGAGGGGACTGGGTCGAGCACTAGGAATCCCACAGTTTCAGATTCAGTAGGTCTGTGGTGAGACCCAGGTGATGCTGATGCTTTGAGAGCCACTGGCAATTTTCAAAGTGGACACAGATCAACCACTGATGTTTTCTCATTGGTTTTCTCCTGTGTATTTTTTTTTCAGAAACCAATCTTACTTCCTCTCAATTTCTGAAGGTAAACACATCTTACAATTTGGATATCCTAGGACTTCATATCAGTACCTGATTTTTACAGGTCTAGCTTGACACAGAGACAAGTGGGACCAATAAAATGACTGACTGCTCAACCAGCTCAGCAGGCAAGTAAACAAAAGACCTTTTCATTGGTCTCCTTTCGACTTTTGTATATCCCTTCTTTCCACTGCTAGTCCTGTGCCACATACTGAGACTCGGCGTGAAAGGATAGAGTTCGCCCTGGAAATTCCCCCTGCAATATAGGAGCTTCTCGAACTCCTGTTAAATAAGAGTGCTGGTGCTCTTTCCCCTGAGTAGCAGACTCTTTGAGTACCCCACACCACAGACCCTCAGCTACCTCTGATTTTGGCTAGCTGGGGTGGATAATGTCCCTGCAAGCTGCCGAACACCCCACCTCACACATCTGCTGGGCCTCTTTGATTCTGGAGCGAGGTACTCTCAGAAACCCTGAAAAATGGCTCAGTCTGCACAGGACAACCAGATTAGTGTCCTTAGGGACAATCCTTTAATTGGGAGCAATAGTATATGGATAAATGCCCCCAGCTTCCCATTATTTGGTGAGACAAATCTGAGCCACATTCTCTCAATACATGTTCCTCAGACATCCCCAGAGAGATCCCCAGGGGCCCACAGCCATCACCAGCTCAATGATACACCTCTTACTGACTTTTCTTTCTTTCCTGTTTCACCCTTCTGCTCCCTCACTTTTGATACCTAGGGTCACCTCCCTAATAAACCACCTGCACCCAAGTCCCCCTCAGGCTCTGCTTTCAGGGAACCCAATCAAAGATACCACCTTAGAGTGAGTTCCCTGGAGGTCGACTCTGATGAAGAGTTGTGTGCAGAAGTTTCAGGGAGGAGTGACTTCGGGAGATACACCTATAAGGGAGTGATAAAGGGGAAACTGACTCAAAAGGTATCTGCAACCAAAACCTCAGCAGGTCCTAATGCGACTTGTGGAGCTGAGATGACCCCTTAGGGTTGTCCTCAATTGAGGCTCTGCCAGTCTTTGACCCCAGGCCACCCTTGGGAGGTGGCCTCATCTTGGGTGAGGAAGTTCCCTGAAGCCCCCTGAGGGTTTCCAGGGAGGGGCTCATCTGTGAGCCATCAGTAATCGATATTGCCAGCAGCTGGGGTAAGAGTATATTGGCCCTTAAGAGGGGACTGGGTCGAGCACTAGGAATCCCCTAAATCACTGCCTTGTCACCACTTCCTGGAAATTTTCAACAGCCTTGCAAGTCCAATCGTCTCTGTCTCCCGTAGCCATCCTTGACTTGGAGAGGAAACTTCCCTGCAGACTCAGTATTTAGAGAAAAAAAAGTTACATCTGGCATGCTGAGTAAATATATTAAAGAAACCTAAAATCACAAATGTAAAAATTGGCTACAAGGTGCTAAACTTAAGTGTTCATATATAATTAAATTCCATCAATGATGTGATGTTATATTCAAAACATCCTTTCTCAAAAGGGTTTTTCTTCTAAGCTGTGGTGTTTGGGGGTTGTGGAAATTTTTTTTTTCACATATTGAGTGAAGACAAAAGTGTCTGTCAAGGCACTTGTTATAAAAAGGCAATTAAAACATCCTGGATCCAGTATGACTAATGGGTAGGAGCCCTAGTGCTCCTGAAAATACTGCACTAATTACAGTTTCCTTTAGTGGCAGGCCCAAACAAAAGCAGGCTACCTCATTTTTCAAATTTAAATAAAGAGCACTAGGTACTTAAGAACTCTCTTCAGGAACAGGCAAGTGTGGCCGCCTGCATCTCACATGCTGTCAAGAAAACCTCCCCAGTCACTGTCCTCTCTAGGAGTGAAGAGTGGCCCTACTTCCCTCAAACATCTGCTCTTCCTGGGGTTGGGGTATGTGTCCACCATCTACTTCCTTGTTTCTGAAATGGCCTCCTTTTTTAATTGAACTTTTTATTGAAATAACTGTAGATTCCCATGCTGTTTAAGGAAATAATACAGAGAGCGCCTGTGTACCCTTTACTCACTTTCCCTCAATGGTGACAAATTACAAAACTCTGGTATGGTATCAGGGTGGTGACATTAATACAATCCATCCATCTTATTCAGATTCCCCCAATTTTATTTGTACTCATTTGCGTGTGTATGTGTTTAGTTTTAATACAATTTCATTCCACATGTAGGTTCCTGTGACCGCCACCACAGTCAGGATACAAACCAGTTCCATCACCACAAGGATAACTCCGTTGCCCTTTCATAATGAAACCCACCTCCTTCTAGGACCCCCATCTTCTCTCTCTCCACAACCAAGTCCTTAACCCCTGGCACCTGGAAACTACTAATCTGTTCTCCTTTCTAAAATTGTGTAATTTCAAAAATGTTATATACATGGAATCACACAGTATGCAGCCTTTGGGGATTGGCTTTTTTCATTCAACATAATTCTCTGGAGAGTCATCCAAGTTGTTATGTGTATCAGTAATTCATTCCTTTTTAATGCTGCAAAGTGCTCCACAGTATGGACATACCACAGTTTACTTAACCACTTACCAGTTGAAAGACACCTGGGTTGTTTCCAGTTTGGGGCTTTTATAAACAAAGCTCCTATGAACATTTGTATACAGATTTTTATGTGAACATAAGTTTTCATTTCTCTGGGATAAATGCCCAAGGTTACAACTGCTGGGTCATATGGTAGTTGCATATTTAGTTTTTTTAAGAGACTGTCAAGCTGTTTTCCAGAGTCATACAACCATTTTATATTCCCACCAGCAATGTGTGAGTGATCCAGTTTCTCCACATCCTCATCAGCATTTGGTATCATGATTTTAATGTGCATTTCCCTGATGCCTAATGATATGAACGTCTTTTCACATGCCTATTCGCCATCTGTATATCCTCTTCTTTAGAAAGGTCTCTTTTTTTGCCCAGATTTTCCAGTTTTTCATTTGTGTGTTGCTTGACGGGGCAGAAGGGGTTTCCTAGGGCAGGCAGGCAGGTGTCTGTGGGTGGGGGAGGGGAGTCTTAGGCCCACAGGGACAGAGTCTTCCTGGCCTGCTGGGCCTCTTGTGCTGAGATCTCCCTTGCTGCTGTTGCCCACCTAGATCTCTCTCAGTTCCTCTCAGGAGGGAAGGGGAGTCTCAGGCTGTGCAGGGAAGGAGAGCACTTCCCCCAACCAAGCACTGTTGGCAATGCTCCCCATCAATCCCCCTTACCGGTGGTGCTGGGATTGCCTGGTGTTGTCAGAAGGACTTTCATCTGATCTGGGGGAGGAATGAGCCAACTTGGGCTGTCTTCTATTGCTAAGTTGGGGGTCCGGAAAAAAAACAGGTCTGGTTACCTTCTTCTGTTGGTGGGGGTGGTCATAAGACACCCTGCAGCTGTGTGGTTCTTCTAATTCTGGGGTCCCAAACCAGTTTTCCTTTCTCTTACCACCTTTCAGACTTCTCCTTTGGTTGCCTTTTACATCATTTCCAGGGTTTGTAATTGTATTTAGCTGGGAGGAACAGGGAAAAGTATGTCTATACCATCTTGTCTGGATCAGAAGTCTGAAATGTCCTTTTAAGGATGTATTTCAGCTCAGTTACAGCTTAGTTTCACCTTCTGCCATATATAAAGAGAAAAGAGAGGTGATTTTCACCCAAGATTGCTATTCTGTGACCTTAGATGTTGTTCCCAGAACACTACTCATAGAAGTTTGGAAGAAGGCAAATTCTCTCATAGACTTCAAAAATTTTAGAGTCAAAAGAATCTTAGAGATCATGTAGGCCAATGTGTTTTTTTGTTTGTTTGTTTTTTGTTTTTTGCTGTACACGGGCCTCTCACTGTTGTGGCCTCTCCCATTGCGGAGCACAGGCTCCGGACGCGCAGGCTCAGCAGCCATGGCTCACGGGCCCAGCTGCTCTGCGGCATGTGGGATATTCCCGGACCGGGGCATGAAGCCATGTCCCCTGCATCGGCAGGCGGATTCTCAACCACTGCGCCACCAGGGAAGCCCAGCCAATGGTTTTTAAGCATTCCTATTCATGGAACACTTTCTTCTTCAAATGAACTCCAATAGGGAAGGTCAATATTTAGGCATCAGTGAAGCTGTCTAGGAACAGTCCTTCACTGTTCATTCCTCTCTCCCCCAACCAACAGATTCAGAATCTAGAGAATTTAAGGAGCACAGTTTCAGGAGACTCATCTAGTCCAACCTCTTCCTTTTACAAATGAAGACTCTGAGGACCAGAGAGGGTATATAAATTAGTGGCAGAGCTGCTATTAAAATCTATGTCTCCCAAGTCAGCAAGTCTAATCCTAGATATTTACCAAGAGGTAAAAACGTATGTCCACCCAAAGATATGCACATCAATGTTCATAGTGGCTTTATTCAAAATAGCCAAAAGCCAGAGACAACCCATAGATACATCAACAGGTGAATGAATGAATTGAGGTATATCCATAAAATGGAATACCACTCAGCAATAAAAAAGAATGTACTCTCAATGCACACTACAACATGGATGAATCTCAAACGCATTATTTGTATGAGAATTCCCTGGCAGTCCAGTGGTTAGGACTCCACACTTCCATTGTAGGGGGCACAGGTTCAATCCCTAGTCGGGGAACTAAGATCCCACAAGCCGCACAGCATGGCCAAAAATAAATAAATAAATAAAAAGCATTATTTGTAACTAAATAAGCCAGACACAAAAACAATCTAGCTTGTATTATTCCATTTATATAAGGATCTTACACTGACCTTGACAATTACATGTTTCGTCCTTGGGACTTCACCATAACACTCCCTTCCAAAAATATTTCATTTATAGAATTATTTTATTGTCATAGAAGGTGACCTCAGGATCCCAACTTATGGTGTGTACTCCTAAGCTCTACTCCTAGTTTCCATGTCTTTAAAATGGAGCAGCTGTCTAGATAGCTTCTAAGGCCCTATCCTGAACTAAAATTATAAGATTATAGTGCATGGGAGGGGATAGTAGGAGTTGCTAAATGTCCAGGAACTTGACTGGAAATATAATACAGGGATAGGACTGGAGGCACTGGTGCCCACCTGAAGGATACCACAGTGGACTCTGTGAGGGTTAAGCTCTGAAGACTCATAGGTCCTTCCACCATGAGTGGAAGGATAAAAGCAGCCCAACCATAAGTTTCCATCTTTACTTACTATCATCAAGGCAAGGTGCTCTATGTTCCTGTTCTGTCCACAAGGGATTGGATCAGGGCCCAGATATGAGCTGAGGGCAACCATATATGAGCTGAGCAAGGAATTCAGGGCACCCTCAGTAGGACATCCTCCTGGGCAAACAACCCCTCAAATCCTCTCTCTGTCCACCTAATTTCTGTTCTGGAACTTGAACAAGAATGAGGCAGGTTCCTATACTCATGGCTGCAGTCCCAAGCCATTTAGGACTACTTTCCAGGTTACCAATGGAGCCCTCAGCTCATATCTCAGCCCAGAGAACTCAGTCCTCTTAAGGTTATGTTGCTAAGGGGGCAAATTCTTCTGCCACAAATTCCTCTGTACCCTCAGTCTCAGATTACCTTTGGTAATGGGTATTTATTGTACCCTTTCCCTGGGAGCCTTAGAAATCTGGCCAGCTGGCACAGAAAAACAGGAGAAGAGTGGAAGGATGGACTGAAGGCTGGCCAATCCATATAACTGTCTAGAAACCTTCCGCTGACTTGAAAGGACAAGTAAGGCTTCCATCTTATTGGGTTGGCCAAAAAGTTCATTCGGGTTTTTCTGTAAGATGTTATGGAAAAACCCGAAATTTTCGGCCAACCCAATATTTCTATCCTTCATTCCTCTTCGAAAGATGCATCAAAATCAAGGCTTTTTACTCTACCCACAAGGATGAAGACTAATTTGCTTGGTCAAATTGCAAGACTCTCAGTGGATCGTATTTTCTAACTGGTGGCATCATTGTGTATTAAAAGGTCTCCTATATCTTACACCACTCAGGGAATGGGGCAGATCAAGACCAACTCTGCTGGGAGGGTGGCAGAGAAGGGGGAGCAGGCCATCAAGTTCTCTCTCCTGCCTACAGCAGAGAACTAGGGGTAAGCAGGCTCTTCCTTGAGTCTCATTTTCTGCAACTTCTCTGCCCTCACTCTAGGCCAAGCACACCACCTCTCACTGAACTGCAGAGGGCACCCATAAGTGGGTTATGGGGAAGGCAGGAAGGGCTCAGATGAGGAAGCACAGAGACCAGAATGATTTTTTAAATAAATTGTATCATATCTGGCCCATGCTGACCTACAAAGGTCAACATTGCTGGCTTCCTAATCTACTCAGATTATTAATAATTTGGGATTTTATCGTGTTCAGCCTCTCCTTCAGTAACAAGCCACAGAAATCAACCCTAGCTAACTTTAACCAAAACGACTTTGCAGAATTGAAGGAAAGGCTGAACAAGCAGGCCTTGGGAATGGCAGGAGATTCAGTGACTCTGGGAAGCTCAGTCAGAAACTTACAGAAAATCTCTCTACATAAGGACATGCTGGGAAGTCACATCATCACTTCTGCCACATTCTGTTTGTCAGAGTAAGTCACAAAGCCAGCCAAAATTCAAGGGAGGGAAAATCAACTCTACTTCTTGGTAGGATGAGGGGCAAAGTCACATTGCAAAAGAGCACGTGACCGGGGAAAAATTGTTACAGCCATTTTTGGTAACAACGTATCATTGAAGGTTACAACCTAGAATGAAAGGTGAGAGTCTTCACCATTCAGCACAGCATCTTCTAGAAACACTCTAGTTTAGAGTGTTATAAAGGGTTATTGGTAAGCAGGAAAATCACAGAAGAATTATAAGTGCTGAAGAAACATAGGAAAAAATGCTGAACACCAACAGTAATGGAAGCTAAAAGTAGGAGGGCACTTTTCATCTACCAAAGTGGCAAGCACTTTAAAAATTATAAACCCCGAATGTAAAGGATATATAGCATAAACATCTACGATTTCAACTATGTGAAAGGAACCTCAAGGGCTAGATTTGACCGGTAGTAATTTGAAAGTATACTTAGGCCCAAATTTGAATACCACATGCTAGGAATGCAGAATTGAATCACTAGAACTAGAAATGGAGCCCCAGACAGCCCCTAAAAAAATAAATATCAATTCATCTTTGCTATTTTCTGCTACTTCTGCATGTCAGTCTACTTATATGCTGAAAGGAAATGTGCCAAAGTATCAAGAATACTTGAATAGTGGGTGATTTATACGGTCTTCAAATTTTTTCTTATTTTTTACATCCTTTGTTTCCAAATATTTCACTTTTATACTCAGCTAAAACGAGTAAAGATAAGGCCTAGGACTGAACACAATATTTCAATTAGGGCTTCTTTCATTTTTCTTGAATAAGACAAGCACATCCCCCATCAAGGTCTTTGCACTTGTGGTTTCCTCTGCCTGGATTGCTCTTCCCCTAGAGATCCACCTCTCTTGTTCTTTACTGCCATCAAATCTTTGCCCAAAAGTCACTTTTTCAATGAAGCCATCCCTTGCCACCCTATTTAAAATTGCAAATAATCCCTTGCACTTAAGCACTACCTTTCCTCCTTCCCTGTTTATTTTTTCCCAAAGCTTTCATCTCTTTCTGACAGCTCATATAATTTATTTCTTTGTGTACTGTCTCCTCCCACCACCACCCATAGAATTTAACCTATAAGGGGGCAAAAAGTTTGTATCCCCAGAACCTAGAACAGGGTCTGGCACATAGGAGGTTTTCAGTAAATCTCGTCGTAGAAATACATGAGCTTTAAAAAATGGGATTCACTGTAGTTTCTCTGCATTCTCTGAAGACCCTTATTTGCTCACCCCAGAACATGTTTATTGTAGTTTTAGACTGACCATTTTAAAGTCACCTGATTGGGCATTTGATGCTTCCTGAGAGTGGAGGAACAAAACAAAACAACCTCTGGGAAACACGTTGCCACTAATGTGGAATTGGTAATTGTTATGCAACTACCAATGTGGTCTCTACGGCCACATGAGACCTGCATCCTACATTTCTCTTCATTCAGCCTCCAACCACATCAGCTTTCTTAACACTCACAATATACAGCTACCTCTTATTAAATTTGTTCTCAGTGAAACTCCCAGAACTTTCCTTTTTTGTGTGTAAATTTATTTGTTTATTTTTGGCTGCGTTGGGTCTTCGTTGCCGTATGCGGGTTTTCTCTAGTTGTGGCAAGCGGGGGCTACTCTTCATTGCAGTGCGTGGGCTTCTCACTGCGGTGGCTTCTCTTGCTGCGGAGCAGAGGCTCTAGGCGCATGGGCTTTAGTAGTTGTGGCACACGGGCTCAGTAGTTGTGGCTCCCGGGCTCTAGAGTGCAGGCTCAGTAGCTGTGGCGCACAGGTTTACTTGCTCCGCGGCATGTGGGATCTTCCTGGACCAGGGCTCGAACCCGTGTCCCCTGCATTGGCAGGCGGATTCTTAACCACTGCGCCACCAGGGAAGTCCCTATTTTTTATTAAATTTTAAGTTCGAATGCCCACATTTATCTTGCAAGTGTTGGCCAACCTTCCAGACTGTCAAAATCTTTGTTGAATTTTGATTCTAACATCTCTTACATCAGCTATACCACCCAGTTTTGTGTCTGTAGATTTGATGAATGTCTTAAACATCTTTATTAAGTTTTGGTGGGGCAGAGTCTAATGAACAAGTGGAAAATGTTGAATAAATGGTGACTTGTACCAGATAACTTTTTAATGTATGCTTTCCCTCGCGTAATCCTCTCAAGTGACATTAAGTGGATGTTATCTGCAATTTACAAGTGCAACAACTGAAGTTCAGATAAGCATGCAACTTGCTCAAGACCTCACCTGTAGTAAGAGATAGAAGCAGGATTTCTACTTGGGTCACCAAAACCCATACACTGTTGCAATATAAAGGCTGTACTGCGTCTTTATGGCCACCAAGAACCCTTAAATTCCAGAAGTAGGTTGCTGGCTACAATCCTAATTGAAGTTACAAGCCCTGCACTTAAAGCAGTACTTCTGGGCCAATGGTTAACTTTCACTGTGCATCAGAATTACTTGGGAAACTTAAAAAAAATAAAACCTGGATGCCCAGGTTCCACCTCCCAGAATTTCTGACTTAATTGGTCTATAGTAAGGCAAAGTATTTTATAAAACTTCCCCAAGTGATTCTTTTTTTTTTAACATCTTTATTGGAGTATAATTGCTTTACAATGGCGTGTTAGTTTCTGTTTTATAACAAAGTGAATCAGTTATACATATACATATGTTCCCATATCTCTTCCCTCTTGCGTCTCCTTTCCTCCCACCCTCCCTATCCCACCCCTCTAGGTGGTCACAAACCACCTAGCTGATCTCCCTGTGCTATGCGGGTACTTCCCACGAGCTGTCTATTTTACGTTTGGTAGTGTATATACGTCCATGCCACTCTCTCACTTTGTCACAGCTTGATTCTAATACGCAGCTAAAGTTGAGAGATCCATTGCATATAGACAGAGAAGTAGAAGAAATGCAAAACTGCTAACATCCAATTATTTATAAATTAGAGAAACACTACTTTTACAGAACCCCCCAGATTCTCTAAAAAACCCGGGCATATATTACATATACATACACAAACAAAACAAAAACCCCCTCTTTTTTTTCCTGTCTTGACCTCACCCAGGTTTCCACCATCACCCCCCTGGAGTGGTCTATACTCCTCTCATTTTCTCCCCCCCACACACATACACACAGTGGGACCTTCTTATTATTCTCTGGAGATAAGTCCTGGGCCAACTCCTTTGAGGCCCTTTAAGTCCTATCTTGGGGAAAACCCTAATGCCATTTGGTTTTCTTTAGAGATTGAATAAAATGTGCTTTTGTGTCTAAATTATGTAAGATAACCAAATATTTACACCAACGGGTGTTAAATGAACAGATCTATTTCTTCACTATTTTTGTACTTCTGCTTTTCTGCACAAATCTGTTTTATTCATCATATGCTTAAATCTACTTATTTCTAAAATACCATTTGAATTTGAACATACTTATATATTTTATTATCACTCTTACTTTTCTTTGTTTTATTCCTTACATTTTTTTCTCTAGGCCACACTGCCTCTGGCTCCATTTTATTGACACTGTGACCCCCAGAGTCAAAAAACTAAAAGAGCAATGTAGAGAAACTTCAACTTTTGCAAACACTGAACTGACCCAGCTGTGAAATAATAACACAAAGAACACTTACCAATTCCACATTAGTGGGAACGTGTTTCCCAGAGGTTGTTTCGTTTTGTTCCTCCACTCTCGTGAAGCATCAGATGCCCAATCAGGTGACTTTAAAATGGTCAGTCTAGGGAAGAGACACGGGAACATATGTATATGTGTGACTGATTCACTTTGTTATAAAGCAGAAACTAACACACCATTGTAAAGCAATTATACCCCAAGAAAGATGTAAAAATAAAAAATAAATAAAATTTAAAAAAATAAAATGGTCAGTCTAAAACTACAATAAACATGTTCTGGGGTGAGCAAATAAGGGTCGTCAGAGAATGCAAAGAAACTACAGTGAACACCAGTCAAAATCCTCTAAATAGTAGCATATCTTTAATACATCTTCCCTTTTAAGGATGTCAAACTCTAATACTCTGTAATGTTGAGACTTCAGCCGTGCATTTTCGATGTCATGGGGATTGTAGAATGTAGATTGTGTCTCACTTCACTCACCTGATCAGTACAAAGAAATCAGCCCAAGTACCGTCTGATGGAAAGGAGAAGATAGGTAGTACTTCAATGTCTTTTTCTTAGACTTTCCTGCCTCTCCATTGGGGGTAAGGCACATGCCTTAACAGATTTTCTGTTCAAAAATTTGTTTTCTTGGGGACTCCCCTCTTTTTCACATCTTTCTCCTCACCACAACCCCTCTAGCAGACAAATACACATCATCCCCCTATTCTCAAGCTGGTCCCTTGCCAAAGTCTGCCTTGCCCAGCTTAACAAACCTTTCATTCAATCCCCTCTTTCAAGTAGCTGTCATTGATACCCACTAAGGGCAGAGTACTGGGCTAGGTACAGAACACAGGTAATAAAAAATAGCCCCCTGGCCCTTTACATAACTGTTGTAAGAATTCGAGATAATATAAGTATGTTATCTCCATAACATACTTATGAGGAAATGGAGGTATAGAGGGGTTACCTCATTTGCCCAAGGTCATATACAGCTAATAAGTGGTAGAGTAGGGGCGGGAGCTCAGGTCAGCTGACTCCCCCACATAAACTCTTTCCCCTGTGACTACAGAGGGGCAAACACACATAGACAATTTTCCTGGAAATGTAAGTAGGGTTCTGAGCTCAAAGGTTAACATTCCGGTTTCATTGAGAAGCTTAACAAATCTTTGGGAAGTAGGTCTTTGTAGGCTTTTGGGTATCAAAGTGTTATAGTTAAGTTATATTTTATGGAGCCTAATCTAGCTGTGGCCTGCAGAATTAACTAGAGAGGGAAAAATGAGTATTAACAGAGACCAGTTTGCAGGCAGGAGTAAAGGCATAGCCTTTGGGGTTCATTAGATCTAGGTTTGCATCCTAGGTTACCAAATACAGGCTGTGTGATCTTGGACATGTCACCTAACCTATCTGAGCCTCCGTTTCCTCATCCTCATCCTATAAAAGGGAGAATGTGACGCCTACCTCACTGAGATGTTGAGAGCATTACAGGAGAAAATGTACATAAGACTTAACACAATGCCTAGCACGTAGTAAGGGCTTCCCTATTGCCAGAGGTGATGGCCTGTTGAAAGAAAATAGTAAGAGGGAGAACGGTATGGAAGGAACTGGACCAACTGTGAAGGAGAAACTGAGCATATTCAATAAATGATTGATGTGAAGGTTGAGGGAGAGGAATGGAGTAGAGAGGACTTGGCTTTGGGTCTCGATGAACCCCACCTCAATGGAACACCCTAGTAACCAGTACCATAATGCTGATCAGAACAGAACTGGCACGTGTGTAGCACTTTTGACTTTACAAGAGCCCTTTCAAATCCCTTCTTTTGTTTTACTGTAATGTTTTGACCCATACTGATTTAATGAGATAGTCCATTTGGGGAAGAGCCTGATAAATATTTGCCTGTTAATAAGATGGGTAAAGTGATCTTTAGTATTCTCTCCATTAGTTACTGCTTTTGTATAAACATTGTGGTAAAGAGTCACAGTTGGTCTTTTGGGCACCTTCAAGCTCCCAACCCATCCCTAATGACTGGCAGCCCAACATGAGTCCACACACAACCCTAGTGATATTCCCACAACCATGCAAATACATTATAGGGCTATTCATCGCTGTATGGTTTGTACTTGAAGAAAAGGAGGAAGTAACCTAGGTAACCATCAGGAAGGGACAGATTAAATAAATTATGGTATATTCACACCTGGAATACTATGTCACTGTTAAAAAGAACAAAATGTGTAAAGATGAGCTGATACAGAATAATCTTCATGATCCATTATTAAGAGAAAAAACAAGGTATGGAATAGTATGATCCTATTAGTATTTTTTTCAAAGAAGATATAGAGATAAATACACTTATATGTGCATCAAAAATTTTTAGAAGCTTCCAAAAATGGCTAACAGGATTATTTCTGAAGGGTGGGGTGGGGGTTAGAGAAAAAACTAGTCTACACAGCAGTTTTCATTTTACAAAGTCATATTCTGCTTGACATATTTACTGTGAGAATGTATTAGTTTTATGCTAAAAAAAAGAAAAGTAGTTTAAAAAAACTCTACGGTTCTGTGAAGTCGTGCAGGCTGAAAACACTCCATCAAATCCAACAGTTTAAATTAAAGAGACAGATGCACCTCTTGCCCAAGTCCATCACTGTGTTTGTATTCCCTATGCTATTAGGTGATTGTTTTCCTCCAGAGGAGCTTTATTTGATTTTAAATTAGAGACAAGTGAGTTATATTCATAGGGCTATTGTATTGATACCCAGTGTTGGAGGTGAACGCCTGTTGGCAAAGGCAGCCTCATTGATAGGTATCCCAAGCAGATCTCTTTTAAGATGTCTGAATAATAGTACCTACAACACAACAACAACAATATTAAGAGCAATACCTAATTTACAGTAATAACTCTTAAAAGCTAATCTTTGAGGGTGTCCAACGTGTGTCCTGCAGCATCCTAGATGTCTTGCATGCATTATCTCATTTAGTCCCCACGACATCCTTGCAAGGCCGGTATTATTAAAGTCATTTCGAGATGAAGTCAACTATTACCTTCCTAGCCAGAGAAGTCCTTCAAATAGTTTTTTCAAATGTATTAACTTGCAAGTTACTAAAAAGCACATTTAGGAAGCATGCTTCATTCTCATCATAGTGCTGAGGACTTGGCGCTTCCCTAAGGCCCCAAGCCCTCTGACATACCAATTTGTCCAGGAGCTTCTCTCTCCAAAAATCCACCTCTAGGGGCCCTGGAAACCAAACAGGGCATTTGGGTAGATTACTGAACCCCTCTTAGCCTCAGTTTCTTCACCTCTAAAACATGTATAGAAAACTCTGCTGAGTTAATTCAGAAATTGTTAAAAGGATTAAATTAGGTAATTATGTGAAAACTCCAAGTACTAGGTGGTGGAACAAAGGAGATATCTGGCTTTTCATCACAGGTCTTAAGATTTATAGTTAACAATAATAAACTCTGCAATGCATTCACTGCAGAGGATCAAAGATTTTTAGTGCTAGAAAAATCCTGGAAACCTTATATCCCTGATTTTAAAGATGAGACCCCCTTGGGTGAAAAGAGCCAAAGTATCATATTCATTATCACACAGCAGAGTTAGCCCTCAACCCTCAGATCTCCAAGTCCAAATCTCAGACACTTTCCACTTCCCTGGCTCTCTCCATTGCATCCTCATCATTGCCCTCTAAATCCTTTCCATGCTATGTGCTGTCTTAGCAAGCAGATCCTCTGAAAGTCACAGCCATTTCTTTGGTCCTCAGTTTCTTCCTCAATTAGATGAGTAGTGAGCAACGAAGACCTTCCTGGCCCTATTTTTGTATGTCCCATAGCTAGTTGTTAGGAGAGATGTGACTAAAGCTGGGTCTCCAGCCCCCAGAGCTCTTTCCACCATCCCCCAATAGTCACTGTTCACAGAGCAGAGCCAGCTAGACTCATAAGCTAAATGGGCAAGGAACAATTTGCATGACGATTGAAGTTGCCCCCTGAGGAAGTATCTCACACCAACAGCACCAAAAAGGCTGAAATCCCACAAATAAGGATTCATCTTTTGGGGTTAAAGTTTGTGTCTCAAAATTCTCTGCGAGCTGCTGGTATATTTTGGAGATTAATCCTTTGTCAGTTGCTTCATTTGCAAATATTTTCTCCCATTCTGAGGGTTGTCTTTTCATCTTGTTTATGGTTCCCTTTGCTGTCCAAAAGCTTTGAAGTTTCATTAGGTCCCATTTGTTTATTTTTGTTTTTATTTCCATTTCTCTAGGAGGTGGGTCAAAAACGATCTTGCTGTAACTTATGTCATAGAGTGTTCTGCCTATGTTCTCCTCTAAGAGTTTTATAGTATCTGGCCTTACATTTAGGTCTTTAATCTACTTTGAGTTTATTTTTGTGTATGGTGTTAGGAAGTGTTCTAATTTCATTCTTTTATATGTAGCTGTCCAGTTTTCCCAGCACCACTTACTGAAGAGGCTATCTTTTCTCCATTGTATATTCTTGCCTCCTTTATCAAAGATAAGGTGACCATATGTGCTTGGGTTTACCTCTGGGCTTTCTATCCTGTTCCATTGATCTGTATTTCTGTTTTTGTGCCAGTACCATACTGTCCTGATGACTGTAGCTTTGTACTATAGTCTGAAGTCAGGGAGCCTGATTCCTCCAGCTCTGTTTTTCTTTCTCAAGATTGCTTTGGCTATTCAGGGTCTTTTGTGTTTCCATAAAAATTGTGAAATTTTTTGTTCAGTTCTCTGAAAAATGCCATTGGTAGCTTGATAGGGGTTGCACTGAATCTGTAGATTGCTTTGGGTAGTACAGTCATTTTCACAATATTGATTCTTCCAATCCAAGAACGTGGCATATCTAAGCAGCTCATGCAGCTCATTATCAAAAAAAACAAACAACCCAATCCAAACATGGGCAGAAGACCTAAGTAGACATTTCTCCAAAGAAGATATACAGATTGCCAACAAACACATGAAGGGATGCTCAACATCACTAATCATTAGAGAAATGCAAATCAAAATCACAGTGAGGTATCACCTCACACTGGTCAGAATGGCCATCATCAAAAAATCTAGAATCAATAAATGCTGGAGAGGGTGTGGAGAAAAGGGTACCCTCCTGCACTGTTGGTGGGAATGTAAATTGATACAGCCACTATGAAGAACAGTATGGACGTTCCTTAAAAATCTAAAAATAGAACTACCATATGACCCAGCAATCCCACTGCTGGGCATATACCCTGAGAAAACCATAATTCAAAAAGAGACAGGTACCACAATGTTCACTGCAGCAATATTTACAACAACCAGGACATGGAAGCAATGTAAATGTCCATCGATAGATGAATGGATAAAGAAGATGTGGCAGATATATACAATGGAATATTACTCAGCCATAAAAAGGAACGAAATTGAGTTATTTGTAATGAGGTGGATGGACATAGAGTCTGTCATACAGAGTGAAGTTAGTCAGAAAGAGAAAAACAAATACCGTATGCTAATGCATATATATGGGATCTAAAAAGAACGGTAGTGATGAACCTAGTCGCAGGGCAGGAATAAAGACGCAGACGTAGAGAATGGACTTGAGGACACAGGGGTGAAGGGGAAGCTGGGATGAAATGAGAAAGTAGCATTGACATATACACACTACTAAATGTAAAATGGGTGGCTAGTGGGAAGCAGCTGCATAGCACAGGGAGATCAGCTCGGTGCTTTGTGTTCACCTAGAGGGGTGGGATAGGGAGGGTGGGAGGGAGGCAAAAGAGGGAGGGGATATGGGGATATATGTATACATATAGCTGATTCACTTTGTTATACAGCAGAAACTAACACAACATTGTAAAGCAATTATACCCCAATAAAGATGTTAAAAAAAATTCTCTGTGAATGTCCCTAAAAGGGATAGCATCCTGGCCAGGACAGGCCATTAAGCTTTGAGCTCAGAAAACTGGGAAACAGATACTGTCTTGGGAATTGGACCTGAGCTCAGATCCAGTCTCTGCCATTCTCTAGATATGTGAATTTGGGAAAGATTTTGAACCACTCCAAACCTCAGTTTTCAGACTGAGTTTCATCACATCCATTTCAACAGGGTGAGGTTAGGAAGGGTGAATGGGTCGGGTGTTTATTGTGTCTGGCGAATTAGCACTCAGTAAATGATGTTGCCATTACTATTATTATTGATAAAGTATTTCAATTTGTTTTCTAAAAGCACAATAGAGTGCATGAAAGACCCTGAGGGATTAGGTTTGGTGGGGGTGAGGAGGATTAAGAACATCAGAATATAACAACACACCAGGCCCAGAGCCAGGCCCGAGAATCTGTTAAAGGACAATTTTGCAAAGAATATATAAACATGACTCTCTTACAGATACAAAATGAACACATGTCAAAGATTTTATTTAACTCATTAATTAATGAGGGAACCTGTAAGACATTACAAACTGTTCCAAGGAGAGTTCAAAGCACCACACATATACAGGCAGATAAGGAACACCGAAATGAAATTACAAATATATGCAAAATGAGTCAAAAATCAACAGCATTACACTAGACACAACTAATTTGCATTTCTATGGAAAAAGTAATTTGCATTATTATCAGTTTTCAACAACTTACAGAGTTGTAAAGAAGCTTGAAGACAATGAATTGTGGAGATGACCGTGAAAGGTACACTAGACAAGACACTGTGATTTTTTTTTTCAAAGACTTTCACAGTTTTTCCTGATAAGTCCTACAAAGTGGTCTGGGCCCACAGCTGCTCCTTGAGGTCAGGGCCTGGGAAAGAAGGACAGTGGAGACGGGACTTGGAGAGGACCCGGAGAGAGACAAAGAAAGACAATAGGTTTTCCCTCCCTCTGAAACATAAAGACAACCTGTAATCTAAGACCATCCCTGCCGGAGGTCTGTTTGCTTTGCCCTTAATAAAAGACAAGCAGTGTGTGACAGAGACTGTTAATTATCTCTTGATATCCATTCTCCTCTTCTTTCTTAGTAACCAAATCCTCTATTTTTAGCTGGGCATAGGGCCATCCAGAATAAAGACAACATTTCCCAGCCTCACTGATGTGACCACATGACTAAGTCTTCCCGCCAATGGGATGTAAGCTGAACAGTCCTGAGTAACTTCCAGGATTGGTCCTTATAGGGAAAGGATAAGCCCTTCTTTGACCCTTCCACTGTTCTGCCAGCTGAAAGGTGGATGTGATGACTTGAGCTTGAGCAGCCAACTTAGTGAAGACCACCTGTTGAGCATAGCTGAGTATCAAGCTGCCAGGAGCCCAAGACTGTGATAATCTTGTAAAACTGCCTCCTACTAAAGAGAGAAATGGACCTTGAACTTTGATGTTTTTACTCTGATCTTTTTACCATCTGTTATTTTGGGTGCTCTGGCATAGGCAGCTGAAGGTAAGCCTGACTAATGGGGGGAGGAGCCCTGAGGAAAGTTTGGGGTTTTTGTTTTGCTGAAGAATTTCAATTTCATTTTGCAGTGGTTCCTCTGAAAAATACATTTCTATTTATAGCTGAACTTCAACTCAGTCTCACCCTCCATTACTACCTTCTGCTACTCACATGTACACAGTTTCCTAGGAACAGGGTAGTCTTTGCCTGTGACCATCAGGGGCATTTGGAGACTTCACCTACAATTCACAGCAGCGGGGAATCGGAACCAAGATAGCGGAGTAGAAGTACATGCTCTCACTCCCTCTTGTGAGAACACCAGAATCACAACTAGCTGCTGGACAGTCATCTACAGGAAGACATTGGAACTCACCAAAAAAGATACCCCAAGTCCAAAGACAAAGGAGAAGCCAAAATGAGATGGCAGGAGGGGCGCAATCACAATAGAATCAAATCCCATAACTGGTCGGTGGGTGACTCACAGCCTGGAGAACACTTAACCACAGAAATCCACCCACTGGAGTGAAGGTTCTCAGCCCCACATCAGGCTTCCCAACGCGGGGGTCCAGAAACGGGAGGTGGAATTGCTAGAGAATCAGACTCTGAAGGCCAGCGGGATTTGATTGCAGGAATTTGACAGGACTGGGGGAAACAGACACTCCACTCTTAGAGGGCACACACAAAGTAGTGTGCACACCAGGACCCAGGGAAAGGAGCAGTGACCCCAGAGGAGACTGAACCAGACCTACCTGCTAGTGTTGGGGGGTCTCCTGCAGAGGCAGAGGGGTGCCTGTGGCTCACCGTGAGGACAAGGACACTGGCAGCAGAAGTTCTGGGAAGTACTCCTTGGCATGAGCCCTCCCAGAGTCTGCCATTAGCCCCACCAAAGAGCCCGGGTAGGCTCCAGTGTTGGGTTGCCTCAGGCCAAACAACCAACAGGGAGGTAGCCCGGCCCCACCCATCAGCAGTCAACTGGATTAAAGTTTTACTGAGCTCTGCCCACCAGAGTAACAGTCAGCTCTACCCACCACCAGTCCCTCCCATCAGGAACCTTGCACAAGCCTCTTAGGTAGCCTCATCCACCAGAGGGCAGAGAGCAGAAGCAAGAAGAACTACAGTCCTGCAGCCTGTGGAACAAAAACCACAGTCACAGAAAGATAGACAAGATGAAAAGGCAGAGGGCTATGTACCAGATGAAGGAACAAGATAAAGCCCCAGAAAAACAACTAAATGAAGTGGAGATAGGAAACCTTCCAGAAAAAGAATTCAGAATGTGATAGTGAAGATGACCCAGGACCTCGGAAAAAGAATGGAAGCAAAGATCGAGAAGATGCAAGAAATGTTTAACAAAGACTTAGAAGAATTAAAGAACAAACAAACAGAGATGAACAATACAATAACTGAAATGAAAACTACACTAGAAGGAATCAATAGCACGATAACTGAGGCAGAAGAACGGATAAGTGACCTGGAAGACAGAATGGTGGAATTCACTGCTGCGTAATAGAATAAAGAAAAAAGAATGAAAAGAAATGAACACGGCCTAAGAGACCTCTGGGACAACATTAAACGCAACAACATTCGCATTATAAGGGTCCCAGAAGGAGAAGAGAGAGAGAAAGGACCAGAAAAAATATTTGAAGATATTATAATCGAAAACTTCCCTAACATGGGGAAGGAAATAGCCACCCAAGTCCAGGAAGCACAGAGAGTCCCATACAGGATAAACCCAAGGAGAAACATGCAGAGACACACAGTATATGCCCTGAAAAAATAAACTCAAAATGCATTCGAGACCTAAATGTAAGACTGGACACTATCAAACTCTTAGTATATGCCCTGTGAAGTCCTTCCTGTTTGAACCACCTCATTTGGGGAAAAAAGTGGGGCTCAAACACGTTTAGGAAAGGATTATTTTTTTTTGGTTTGTTTTTTGGTTTGTTTTTTGGTTTGTTTTTTGGGTTTTTTTTTGCGGTACACGGGCCTCTCACTGCTGTGGCCTCTCCCGTTGCGGAGCACAGGCTCCAGACGTGCAGGCTCAGCGGCCATGGCTCACGGGCCCAGCCGCTCCGCGGCATGCGGGATCCTCCCAGACCAGGGCACGAACCTGCATCCCCTGCATCGGCAGGTGGACTCTCCACCACTGCGCCACCAGGGAAGCCCCCAGGAAAGGATTATTTTTTAATCTCTACTTCAGCTAGCACAATGCCCAAGATCAGGTTGGTGCTTTCAATATATGCACATTGAATAAATAGTTGAATTTATGAGCAATGTTAAATAGAAGAAAGAATCATCTATGATATCCTTTGAGAAGTTGAGAGGTTAACAAATTAATCAATATATAGATAGATATTCCTCCATCTGAGGTGGCTGAAATAGGCTTTCCACAATGGTAGGGGCTGAGAAGCTCACCTACTGCTCTAAGTCAATATTGGCACTACAAGTGTACACCCATCTCACTTCACCTCTTTAATAGTTAGCTAATCGCTTCCCCTCTGTAAGTTTACGAAGTAACCAAATAAAGACGAAAGCACCCAGACACTAGGGAGAATGGTACCCACTGCAAAGATACTGATCGCTACTTTCAGCAAAGAATTCATTCCTTCCATTCTCATAAATCAACATGCTTGATCCTCCTCTACTGAAAAATCTAAAGTACAGAAATGGATTAAGAGAACCCCCAAGTTCCTGAACACTCTGCTAGTCCAGCAGGAGTTGCTTTCTCATGCAGATGATGTGCTGCTCTTTTCAAAGGGGTTTCATAAGCACCTCGATTTATCTCCCCTCTCCATACACACACCTAATAAGCTATCCAGGAAGTCTCAGGCAGAAGGAAACTGTAAACCTGGCAGAATACATATGCTAATTTCAATTGCATGTCCTTGGTAGGTCATTTGCCAATTGAAGCAGAGAATTACTAACAGATGACCTTGCTTTTGGAGCTGGGGAATCTTACCCTGAAAAAAACAGAGTAAACACAAAGCATATGCATAGCAGATACTCACATATAAAGATCCTGCAAAAGGAAGAATGCAAATTCTTCTGCAACTTGGAGGAGGGGACAATACTGGACATTGACCCAATGGGGACATAGATCAGCACTCTCTAAGAGGCATAACTTTGGCCATATCTGGGTGCTGTACACAGTCTTTCTGACAATGAGATTGTAGGCCACCTGAATGGTCATCACCTGGAAAGATGGTTATAAATACAAGTTCATTCCCCAAGCTTCGTGAATCAGGATGCTTAAGGGTAGAGTCTGGGAATAAGCATTTCTGAAAAGCACCCAGATGATTCTTTCCGTGGCACACCAAGACTGACAATGACTGCTGGCAAAAACTGAAGAGCTTCCATTCCAGCTGACCAGCAGAGCTGCACTGCCATGGCAACGTGCTTGACAGCCATTTAGAAGCAACGTGCGCTAATGTCACCATTGGATGGAAAGCACACTACTGCTCAGAGATGTCGGAGGAGTCACAGTTGAAG
The DNA here is from genome assembly GCF_963924675.1 of Phocoena phocoena. NCBI lineage: Eukaryota > Metazoa > Chordata > Mammalia > Artiodactyla > Phocoenidae > Phocoena > Phocoena phocoena. The sequence continues at coordinate 37,223,338 of NC_089240.1, read as the reverse complement.
TAATCAAAGAGTGGTCGAGGTTCAATCAGCACCACAAAGTGGTTTGCTGAGTACAGAAAACACAAAACTAAGCGCTTTTAAGAGATCAGAACAATACAGAAGACAGGATTTTTGTAGTTGAAGAATTTAAATCAAATGGTCAGTTTGAATTTATTTTAAAAAAAACAAATAGGAAATTCATAATATTCGCTCTACTAATATCCTGAGATCTGTAAGGAAGTAAAAGTAGGAAGAGAAGGCTACAATTAAAACCATTTTCAAAACGCTAAGTTGTCAAGTTTTTCCCTCCTATGCTTGTAAGCTTTGCCAGAATCCAGCCTATTTTTAAAGACTCTGGAAACCCACTTAAAGTGGTTTTCAGAGGATGTGGCCACAAATGGTGCCCATGCTACATCAGATCCTGAATAATATACGTGTGGATCTGGGCAACTGTAAGGGGAAAATTCTCATCATGAAAGAGCAAATAAAACTGGTGTGTGTGAGGTAACAGTTTTAGCATCCACATTAGTCCCAGATGTTTTTCCAAAGGGACTGAGTTTTATTTGAAAGCTGACACAGACTAAGGTTTCTATTCTGTCTCACCATGCCCTTAATATAGAAAATTTATGCCAATTAAATAACACACACAGATTAATTAATATTTCAATGTTATCAGTGAAAGGCAAACTCTCTTTTTCAACACTTTGGAGCTGCAACCGTTTTCAGTAAGTTCAGGTATTTTCAGGAAAAAAAATGCAATGAGCAGAGGGAATAAAGCATAAAGGTGTCTCCCTTAAGTGTTGCCCAAAAATCAGAAAAGAGATGAGAAAATTTGTATCACAAACAGCTTTTAAAACAAGAATGAGCCTCTGGGCTCTTAAATCTCCCCGAGCTGGTTAGTTTAGGTAGACAAAAGAGGGAAGGGTAGCAATAATTAAGCTGAAAGAGACTCGCAGAATTCATAGCATCGTCCAGTGTTCCCTTTTAGCCTGTGTTCAAAGCTCTCCAGGATACACACACGCAGCTCCCTTTTCAACCTTCCCTTTGCTACTCCACTACCCTAACACCTGATAAACTGTCTTCCTGTGTGTCCGCCAAGTTTACCCTCTACATTGCCACCTGCCACCCTTTGCCCATGTAGTTTCCACCTCACCTCTTTCTACACACCTGACATGTTCTCTCTTCCTCATCCCATCCTTTGAGAGTGGTCCATGTCCCCCTGTTCTGTCCTCCAGTTTCCAGGCTCCCTACCTTCCCTTCCACTCTGACACCAACACCCCCCCAGCCCAGACAGTTACTGTCACTACCTGTTATGAGCTGATTTGTGCCCCCGCCAAATGCATATGTTGAAATCCTAATCACTCCAGTATCTCAGAATGTGACCTTACTTGGAAACAGGGTAGTTGCAGATATAATTAGTTAAGATGATATCATTAGGGTGGGTTCTAATCCAATATGATTAATGTCTTTATAAAGAGAATACCAATATGACAAACCCACAGCCAACATCGTCCTCAATGGTGAAAAACTGAAAGCATTTCCTCTAAGATCAGGAACAAGACAAGGATGTCCACCCTCACCACTATTATTCAACATAGTTCTGGAAGTCCTAGCCATGGCAATCACAGAAGTAAAAGAAATAAAAGGAATACAAATGGGAAAAGAAGAGGTAAAACTGTCACTGCTTGCAGATGACATGATACTATACATAGAGAATCCTACAATGCTACCAGAAAACTACTAGAGCTAATCAATGAATTTGGTAAAGTAGCAGGATACAAAATTAATGCACAGAAATCTCTGGCATTCCTATACACTAATGATGAAAAATCTGGAAGTGAAATCAAGAAAACTCTCCCATTTACCACTGCAACAAAAAGAATAAAATATCTAGGAATAAACCTACCTAAGGAGACAAAAGACCTGTATACAGAAAATTATAAGACACTGATGAAAGAAATTAAAGATGATACAAATAGATGGAGAGATATACCATGTTCTTGGATGGGAAGAATCAACATTGTGAAAATGACTCTACTACCCAAAGCAATCTACAGATTCAATGCAATCCCTATCAAACTACCACTGGCAGTTTTCACAGAACTAGAACAAAAAATTTCACAATCTGTATGGAAACACAAAAGACTCTGAATAGCCAAAGCAATCTTGAGAACGAAAAACAGAGCTGGAGGAATCAGGCTCCCTGACTTCAGACTATACTACAAAGCTACAGTCATCAGGACAGTATGGTACTGGCACAGAAACAGAAATATAGATCAATGGAACAGGATAGAAAGCCCAGAGATAAACCCACACACATATGGTTACCTTATCTTTGATAAAGGAGGCAGGAATGTACAGTGGAGAAAGGACAGCCTCTTCAATAAGTGGTGCTGGGAAAACTGGACAGGTACATGTTAAGTACGAGATTAGATCACTTCCTAACACCATACACAAAAATAAACTCAAAGTAGATTAAAGACCTAAATGTAAGGCCAGAAACTATCAAACTTTTAGAGGAAAACATAGGCAGAACACTCTATGACATAAATCACAGCAAGATCCTTTTTGACCCACGTCCTAGAGAAATGGAAATAAAAACAAAAATAAACAAATGGGACCTAATGAAACCTCAAAGCTTTTGCACAGCAAAGGAAACCATAAACAAGACCAAAAGACAACCCTCAGAATGGGAGAAAATATTTGCAAATGAAGCAACTGACAAAGGATTAATCTCCAAAATTTACAAGCAGCTCATGCAGCTCAATAACAAAAAAAACAAACAACCCAATCCAAAAATGGGCAGAAGACCTAAATAGACATTTCTCCAAAGAAGATATACAGACTGCCAACCAACACATGAAAGAATGTTCAACATCATTAATCATTAGAGAAATGCAAATCAAAACTACAATGAGATATCATCTCACACCAGTCAGAATGCCATCATCAAAAAATCTAGAAACAATAAATGCTGGAGAGGGTGTGGAGAAAAGGGAACACTCTTGCACTGCTGGTGGGAATGTGAATTAGTACAGCCACTATGGAGAACAGTATGGAGTTTCCTTAAAAAACTACAAATAGAACTACCATATGACCCAGCAATCCCACTACTAGGCATATACCCTGAGAAAACCAAAATTCAAAAAGAGTCATGTACCAAAATGTTCATTGCAGCTCTATTTGCAATAGCCCGGAGATGGAAACGACCTAAGTGCCCATCATCGGATGAATGGATAAAGAAGATGTGGCACATATATACAATGGAATATTACTCAGCCATAAAAAGAAACGAAATTGAGCTATTTGTAATGAGGTGGATAGACCTAGAGTCTGTCATACAGAGTGAAGTAAGTCAGAAAGAGAAAGACAAATACCGTATGCTAACACATATATATGGAATTTAAGGAAAAAAATGTCATTAAGAACCTAGGGCTAAGACAGGAGCCTCCAAAGACACAGACCTACTAGAGAATGGATTTGAGGATATGGGGATGGGGAAGGGTAAGCTGTGACAAAGTGAGAGAGTGGCATGGACATATATACACTACCAAACGTAAAATAGATACCTAGTGGGAAGCAGCCGCATAGCACAGGGAGATCAGCTTGGTGCTTTGTGACCACCTAGAGGGGTGGGATAGGGAGGGTGGGAGGGAGGGAGATGCAAGAGGGAAGAGATATGAGAACATATGTATATGTATAACTGATTCACTTTGTTATAAAGCAGAAACTAACACACAACTGTAACGCAATTATACTCCAATAAAGATGTTAAAAAAAAAAAGAATACCATGCAAAGAAAAAGAGACTTGCACAAAGGAAAAAGGATGTGAAAATGCAGGAAGAAGATGGCCATCTTACAAGTCAAGGAGGGAGGCCAGGAACAGGTGCTTCCCTCACAGCCCTCAAAGGGAACCACCACTGCTGACATTTTGATCTTACGCTTTTGGCCCCAGAACTGTGAGACAATACATTTCTGCTATTTAAGCCATCCAGTTTATGGTTCTTTGTTATGGCGGCCCCAGCAAACTAATATATTAATTCTCACTTGGCATTTAGCAAGTGAGAATGAGGATAGAGGGCTACAGTTTGATGTCTGTGAGCCTAGACAACTTTTGCCTTTGTGGGCCCCCTTCTCCATGCAAAACTATTAAAAATTATATTTTATGACTTCATTAGAAAGATGAATATAGAAATAGATATTTGAACACATTCCTTGACCTAAAAATTCATTTTTTTCTTCTGATTTTAAAAGAAATTGAAACATTTTCATGGACCCCTGAAAGTATCCTGGGCCCCAGGCACTGTGCCTATTGTGCATAGTGGATAAGTCAGCCCTGCTTGAAGCCTTCTGAGCAGTCACACTGGTGACAACACCTTGTGCTACCAAGTAGACCGTAAGCTTCAGGAGGTCAGATACCATGTATGACCTCCTCTGCATCCTCTACCTGTAGCAGGTGTTCAAGAGAAACCTGTCAATTAATTGATCTGATCTAATCTCCTGTTTCTAGGAAAGCTACGGCATCTAAAACTCCCAGCATATTTCATTGTGCTGTCTTCTTTCTTTTTATATCTCCAGGGAAGATAACTCCATTCCAATGTTTATTAGAGCTTACATCTGGAATCATATTCCCATAGATGACCCAAATGCCCATCAAGACAATCTAAGAACGTTTCTGATTATAAATGTCCCCAACTCCATATAACCTATCATCTCACTGTGTGACCTTGAACAATGACATTAATTGCTCTGAGCCTCAGTTTCCACATATGTAAAATAGGAAGGTAGCTACACATGCTCATATAAGGACCCTCCCAATTAACTACTCAAGCAAGAACTAAAACCCAGCTCCAAATCTGGTGCCCTTAAATTCAAAGATGCTCAAAGACAGAGAATCTCAAAGATAAGACAGGGAAGCCCACATAATCTCATGCCTACCAGCTCTTCCAAAATATGAAACAGTCACCCTGGTTATAGGTTTCCTAAAGCTCTACCCCCACTCACTGTGGCTTTCCTAGATTCACAGAGGAACTATGTTCAACCTTTTCCTTCCTTTCAGAATCTGTATTTGGGACCCACAGGCACCTAATGAACAGATTATTCTTCCCATGGAACTTGGGGGAGTAAGTTATGCAGATACCACTGTCACCCCCAGCAAATGATCCTACTATCCCCATTCCTGATCCTCAAGTACATGTTGTGCTAAAGTTTATCACCATAACCTTTCAGAAGGATTTCTTAAGCATTTTCTTTTGGTACCAACATTGTAAAAGATGCAATGCAAACTGAGTCTTAACAGGAGTTCACTGCTTCATTGTTAGTGAGAGGGGCAAAAAAACAGGAAAAATAAATTTTCATCAGTAGAAAATGGTTACTAAAATAGGATGTATCCATACTGTGAAATGCTAAAAATAATGAGACAAATCTATATGTACTGACATGAAATCTCCAACACTCCAATAAGTGGCAGAACATATTTACATAGATATATTCTAGTGTGCAAACTATGAGACAAGGATTCAAGTGCAAGTAGTTTGTTTGGGAGGCGATCGTGGGAAACACCAGCCGGGGAGTGAAGATGTGAGACGAGAGGGAAGAAAGCCAATTTAAAAATGTTACCAAGCAGGTTAACACTGTGGGCAACTGGAGCTTAATTCCTCTGGGGTCCTCTGGAGAACCCTAGAACACACCCTAGAGTTATCCCAACTGAGAGGTGAGGACATGGGGGGATTATATGCAATACCAATGCCCATCAGTTAATTGGTTAAGGTCTGCTCCTGGGGCATGTTAAGTCCTTCGCACTGCCAGCTTGTCTTGAATGCAGACAGAACAGGCTCCCATGGCTGGAAAAAGTCCTTAAATAAAGATCCACACTCGATGATAGAAGTCCAACCAGCATGTACAGAATTGATAAGTGTCATGGGAATTTGCTACAGAGTACCTGCATTTGCTTGTTTGCAAGTGCAGAAGAAAGGCTGAAGGATGCCCATTAAATGGTTGACAGAAGCTACTGACCTAGTGGTCCTTTAAAACAGCTCATGGCCACCTTCCTCCATGTTATCATCCTCCTCTACAGACAACTGAATGACACTTCAAGGTTCTTTGGGCTGGGAAGACAAAACCCACTTGAAAACAACCATACCTGATATTCCTCTCTGTATGCAGGAATACACTGCACAGTGGTGGGTTTTTATCATGGTAGCTGCTCAGTAACCATGATGGATCAGGTGACCGATGAAACAGACCCTTTCTTGGCCCCCTCTAGGAACCTATGCCCAACACAGTTAACATATTTTTTAAATAAATAATCATTTATGTCAATCAAAAAGTATTTTAAGATACCATGGTTCTCTACTCCATTCTACTCCAAACTTCCACCTCCATTTGTCTACCATTTCCTACGCTGAGCTTCAATAAATTAGTCACACTGCACCCTGACCATTCGAGTAACAGTAAACCAACCACTCACATGACAAGGGGTCTCTGGCTATTTAAAATCCTCCTTCCCTCTACCCAGGGTTCCAGGTCAGTCAGTAACATTTCCTGGGCCTGAAGCACTGTGAGAAGTTCCTGATCACACCCCAGTTGACTCCTTAAGTAGAGACCAACACATATGTGGCAGGTTAGCCTGACTTTTGCCTAACAAGTCCAAAGGAGAATGGTCTGAACAAAGCATAATTCTCTAGGCATTTTTAAAGAATTCTAGCCAAACAAAAAAGAGATGAAAATATGAGGTCTCTAACAAGAGAGAGGTCTTGGGTATCTTGGCTTTGAATATTGGTTTATTCACTCATTCAAACATTTATTGAGGGATTGTGATGTGCCAGGCACTATGCTGGGCACTTTGTCATCTCATGGTGAACATAAAGGCATGGGCCAGACTAGAGGGTGACTTGAAGGGGGCACTTTCTAGACTAAGTTCTCTGTCAATCTTATCTACTTTATAATATCAAAGCCTGGCTAATCTCTCTTTAATTTAACCTGTTTATGTAACTGTCGGGCAGTGTACAGTTCTTGCTTATGGCTATACCCTAAAACACAAAGACCAGAGGGCAGGGGATGCTCCATGGCTACAGGGCCTGCACAGGATCACCTCTAGGGTAGCAGTCAGCTTGTTCCAGCCTCACTGCTCTTGTCATTGGTATGGCTGAGTTTAATCTTGAGATCTCTGCAGCTTCTTGCCCAATCTTCCCTTATCTTCTAAAGCGCAGCTCAAAAACCTGCTCACACACGACAGAGCAGCCCCACGCGGGCCAAGGGTGGAGCTGCCTCTTAAGCTGACACTATCCCAAACAGGCGCCGGGAAAGGAAATGGGAAGCAAGCACAGACTGAATCCAAGGCCTTGAGATAAAGCATCAAGCCCCCCAACGTGTGATTTATTATAGAACATAGACGAGAGATGCTTAGCTACGCCACCAAAGACTTTATCTCCTCTGGCTTTGTAATAATATGATTCAAATAGCATGCCTGGATGTGAAAAGACCCATTAATCTATACAGCCTCCATATCACATCTTGCAGTCAAACATGTATTTGGGGCTTAGGACAAAAGGGAGCCTAAAATGCTTTATTCTAATGGGACAGTTTCTTTGAATAGAATTGCTTCCTAAACAGGAGAGTGGGACCAAAGAATGAACATTGATACAATTTCCCACTCTTTGTGAAGAAACATTTAATTTGACATCTTTTATCCGGTGGAAATCTGGAAACTAATCACTGCTCATTATTGGCTCTTGCTTTGATGTACCCTTCCCACTGCTACTTTGGAATTCCCCTCCCATCCCCCTTAAGTGGGAGGTTACAGGTGGATAATGAAAAACATAATTGCCCTGGTTAAAAAGGAAGATTAAACTGCAGACTGAATTTAAGTAACTAGTTCTGAATTAAACAAGTAGAAGCAGGTAACTCTCTCAAAGACCCTTAAGATTTTTGAAGCGCAACTTACCAGAAAGATGAAGAAAATACCTTCATGAATCTTTACCCCCTGTATCATCTAACTGTTCAAAAATATCACTAGACAAAGTTCCCATATACAAGTAGATTTATAAATAACAGGAGTGAATTTAACTCTACAAAACCAGCTGTGCAAATAAAAGTTCATTGTTTTTCAGAAATCAAATCACATCTAACACTGAGGTCCCATTCCCACCAGACAAAAAAATGAACTCTCATTAGGGACTTAACCTCTCCCTGACTCCTAGAAGTTGCTCAAACGCCCCCAGGGATTTAATGCAGAACTGAGGTCAGGGAAAGCCTGCTAGTCTTCAATCCAAGTTCTCTATCACCAATGTTGGAGCCTGCGTTGTTCCTGGAATGCAGATCTGCCATGTCTGTGCCCCACTTGGGCACCTCAGTGCCTGGGGACCTGATAACCTTGCACACCTCCTAGCCATGCCCCTCTCAGTTCTTCTACCTCTCAGGCACTGTGAAATCCCATAGACCTCCATCACCACAAAGCACCAATCCATCACCCCCTTTCCAGTCTTGGAGATGTTTCCCTCTTTTCTTTATGCTTTTGTACCATCCGCTTCCAAAAGAAAAAATGCAGTTCTCTGAGTGGATAGAAGGATGATGATGGTGATAAAGCAAGTGTAGTTGAATGTTAATGGTAAAATCTAGATGGTAGGTAATGGGTATTCACTGTAAAATTCTTTCAGTTCTGCCATATGTTTGATATTTTTCATTATCAGCCATGGAAGAAAATGCAAAATCCCTAACACTACATGCTGTGGCTTTTGAAAACAAGAGTCAGGAAGGGAAGTGGAGCACAGCAGGGTACTTAGTCCTGTGACATAAATCTCCCCAAGACAGGGGAAATGATCTGGTTAGCAAACCTTCTTGGAACCCAAGAGGCAAAAATGTAGCGAGCACAAAGCACGATTTAATATCTCTTAACCCCTGCCACGTCCCCTTTCTCTAATCCTGCCAGGTGGATGTGCTTGCCACGTGGAGGGCTTAGGGCATGGCAGAGCCACACCAGGGTGCCAGGCAGGAAATGTTCCTGTTCAGTGGGTCCATCATTAGCAGAAGGAGCCACAGATGTAGAGTGAAAGTGAGAGGCCCAGCGTTGCCACTCAGTCTGTCTGGCTCCTGGTTTGAAGGCAGAATAGTGCCAGGGCTGATACTGGTGTGGCTGTCAGCACAAGGGAATCAGAGACTGTCTGGTGGACTCAAACACTGAATGGGTCTCTGGGTTTGGATTTTGGCCTCAGGGTTATTTCCTCCCCTGGTTCACCCTGTGATTATTTTCAGCAAGCCATTTTACTCTCTCAGAGCGCTGGTTTGCTTATTGCCAGAACATGCAGTGAATATATTTTACTTTTTGGCATACATTGGTACTGGAATTCACATTCATTCATGCGTTCATTCATTCCTTGAGTGCCCACTATTGTAGATGTTGGGGATTTAGCTCACAACTGAAAGAGTCCTGGCTAACTCTCCCGGCCAAATCCTGACCCAGATTGGAGGAATTTGGAGGCTGTGTTTCTAGTGACTACACTAGTAATGGCTGAACCAGGGGCAAACCGTTTGGTCCTGTTGCCAGGTGGCAGTCTTTTTAAAGAATTTAAACTCACTACTGCTTCCTTGAGGAATTGGGAAATAAGGGAATCCTTATTTCTGGAAAAGTGAAATCTTATAGTTGATATAAGTGGGGGGGGGGGGGGGCTTCTTGTTTCCTTTTGTTCTTTATCACAGATTAAGATCCAGAGTTTGACCTGATAGCTGAAACATTCTTCTTTTTTTAAAAAATTTTATTTATTTTATTTATTTATTTTTGGCTGCGTTGGGTCTTTGTTGCTGCACGCGAGCTTTCTCTAGTTGTGGCGAGCAGGGCTACTCTTCATTGCGGTGCGCGGGCTTCTCACTGAGGTGGCTTCTCACTGCGGAGCACGGGCTCTAGGCACGTGGGCTTCAGTAGTTGCGGCACATGGGCTCTGTAGTTGTGGCTCACGGGCTCTAGAGTGCAGGCTCAGTAGTTGTGGCGCACGGGCTTAGTTGCTCCGCGGCATGTGGGATCTTCCCGGACCAGGGCTCGAACTTGCGTCCCCTGAATTGGCAGGTAGATTCTTAACCACTGCGCCACCAGGGAAGTCCCTGAAACATTATTCTTACAATGACAAATCTTGCTTATAATCTCAAATTATTCTGTCTAATGTGCTCACTGACCTGGTTTGAGGAGTTGTCCTCTTCTGGTTCATATTCTGTGCTGCCTTCCAGCGCTATCTACCAATGAGAGTGAACACAAGAGGACTGTAAACAGAAAGGAGATCTAAATGTGCGTCCCGAGACGCTGAGTGGGCGTAAGCTTAATGCAGTGCAAAAGAAGACGCACTATATGGAGCACACTCCTGTGCAGTTGGAAGCTGCCTAATTTCATACTCATTTGTCTTAATAGTAGAATGTTTGGCAATTATTTCATTTTGCCTCTACCTTCCCAGAGGGGAACAATTTAAAATATGCATTTCTTTCTGGTATTCATGTCATCACAATGAAAATCTTTCCATGGCAGCTCAGCAGAGAGAAACTGCTATAGTTTGCCCATTATTTGTTCTCCTTCTCATCCTCTAACACATTTCTCCCTCTTTGATTTGTAAAGTTTGACTTATTCAGGAAACAAAGTGGGAAGTAAAAATAGCCCGGGGTGAGGTGGTGGTGGTGGTGATTAAGGAACACTGAGGCTGTGGAAGAGAGGCAGAGAGAGGGGTTTATGGTAGAAGTGGAAATGCCTGCTCTCTCCTTGGGTGAGGGGCCAGTCAGATAGTACTGTGATGAAGACTTATATCTGAATTCATATTATTGGAGGAGTGGGGATGTGTTATCACAGGATTATTTTATTATTATTCCTGCAATTCGTGGAGCTACCAGGAGTGGTTGACAGACATATATAACAATGCATGCCTGAGGAGGAGGTGAGAGAAGCTGCTATAGTGTCTGTCAGACAACTCTGTGTGTGTGTGTGTGTGTGTGTGTGTGTGTGTGTGTGTGTGTGTGTATGTATGAGAGAGGGAGAGACAGAAAGAGAGAGAGAGAGAGAGAATGAGAGAGAGAACTTTTATTCTAATATTGGTAAAGTGGTTAGATAATCTGTAATTGATAAATACAATAGAGGAATGTAGCTGAGAACAAGAGTAAATGAAATAAAATACCTAGTTGCAAGTTAAGTTTTTTGTTTTTTGTTTTTGTTTTTGTTTTGCGGTACGCAGGCTTCTCACTGCTGTGGCCTCTCCCGTTGTGGAGCACAGGCTCCGGACGCGCAGGCTCAGCAGCCATGGCTCACGGGCCCAGCCGCTCCGCGGCATGTGGGATCTTCCCGGATCGGGGCACGAACCCGTGTCCCCTGCATCGGCAGGCGGACTCTCAACCACTGCGCCACCAGGGAAGCCCCTAAGTATTTTTTTTTTGTATATTGCAATGCTATCTGTTACTGCTGCTCTTACAGTCTACCTTTGTTATATTAACCAGCTAGTCTCCCAGCATTACTCAGGAGAATCACTAGCTATCTTTAAATAAATAAATTAATCTCTGCTGCAACTCCTCGTGGAGCATCTTCTTAGAGTTGTCCAACTTAGGAACATCCCAATCACAGATCAGTGCTTGCAGATCACAGAATCCACTTAAGGACTCAAAGTTGAAATCAGTCTTTTTCAGGTGTCTCTCCACATTGGGAGGCCCAGGGGTATCTTGTCACACCTCAGTTTTGCCTGGTCTAGAGACTGAGTACTTCTCTCATGGAGAAGGAGCTCTGATGGGCAACTCAATATGATTTCCATACGCCATTCAGCATATATTTTATCAGGCAATTCAAAACATATCTTCCAAATCTGATGAAAATCCATTCAATTATTTCCACATGATGTGGCAGCCATCACACAGAAACGTGATTTTATTTATTTATATGAGAAACTTTGATTCTTACTCTATGCTTTGTGTGTTCAGAGCTTTCCAATAGCTGCTTTCAGCTGAAATGGGAAGAGTGAGGAGTACCTCTGGAGCTCAGCATTTCTCAGCATTCAGAGCAATGCTAAGATCTTTCCAATACAGCCCCAAGAACCACTTGGCAGGATATTTCCAGAGGTCAAGAGCTACTTGATAGTTTCTTTGAATTCTTGGCTACTGAAATTTGGGATGTCTTCAATTTACGTGTCCTGTAGCCCCAAACTCATCCTTTACATCTTGGCTATGGGAGGCAGAAGTGAGGCAGCCAAAAATAAATAAATAAAATAAACTCAAAAAAAGTATAACGTTTCAACTATCAGGTCAAATTCTGGATCTTAATCTGTGATAAAGAACAAAAGGAAACAAGAAGCCCCCCCCCCACTTATATCAACTATAAGATTTCACTTTTCCAGAAATAAGGATTCCCTTATTTCCCAATTCCTCAAGGAAGCAATAGTGAGTTTAAATTCTTTAAAAAGACTGCCACCTGGCAACAGGACCAAATGGTTTGCCCCTGGTTCAGCCATTACTAGTGAAGTCACTAGAAACACAGCCTCCAAATTCCTCCAATCTGGGTCAGGATTTGGCCGGGAGAGTTAGCCAGGACTCTTCCAGTTGTGAGCTAAATCCCCAACATCTACAATAGTGGGCACTCAAGGAATGAATGAACGCATGAATGAATGTGAATTCCAGTACCAATGTATGCCAAAAAGTAAAATATATTCACTGCATGTTCTGGCAATAAGCAAACCAGCGCTCTGAGAGAGTAAAATGGCTTGCTGAAAATAATCACAGGGTGAACCAGGGGAGGAAATAACCCTGAGGCCAAAATCCAAACCCAGAGACCCATTCAGTGTTTGAGTCCACCAGACAGACTCTGATTCCCTTGTGCTGACAGCCACACCAGTATCGACCCTGGCACTATTCTGCCTTCAAACCAGGAGCCAGACAGACTGAGTGGCAAAGCTGGGCCTCTCACTTTCACTCTACATCTGTGGCTCCTTCTGCTAATGATGGACCCACTGAACAGGAACACTTCCTGCCTGGCACCCTGGTGTGGCTCTGCCATGCCCTAAGCCCTCCACGTGGCAAGCACATCCACCTGGCAGGATTAGAGAAAGGGGACGTGGCAGGGGTTAAGAGGAAACCCCATGTAAATATCTAATCTGCCCAGTCCGGCCATAAAGCTAAAGAGCACCCGCCTGACATCACCACTGCGATTTTACATAAATGACATTCAGGCTGGCTACAAAACCCCATGTGAGTCTCAACAGTAAAGGGCCTCTGGGTAATTCACCAGCTGGCTAGCTGATTTTAGCACAGTTAGTAAAACACTGCATTAACATTTAGCTTTTGTGTGTAGAACAAGCTGTGTGGTAAATTTTCCTAAATGTTACTGAAATGTATTACCTACAAACTATGGGCTAAGCTGAGGCAGCAATAGGAAACGTCTCTGTTCTCAGAAAGCCCAGGTTCTAGAACAAGTTTAAAGTGCATTTGGAAGATGCACATGCCTGGCCCACAGGAAATAGTTCTTAGTATTGGGTGATAAGCATGCCTGGGATGAAGATCCAACCTCTGCCACAGGGCACTCACTCATTTGATCCATCAACTTGTATGTACTATGTGCTTACTGCCTGCTATGGATTGGATTGTGTGTCCCCCCAATTCATATGTTGAAAACCTAATACCCAAGGTGATGGTACTAGGAGGTGGGGGCCTTTGGAAAGTAATTAGGTCATGAGGATGGAGCCATCAGGAATGGGATTAGTGCCCTTATAAAAGTGACCCCATAGAGCTCCCTTGCCCCTTCCACCGTGTGAGGACACAGCAAGAAGGCACCATGTATGAGTAAGCAGGCCCTCAGCAGACACCAAATCTGCAGGAGCCAGGATCTTGGATTTCTTAGCCTCCAGAACTGTGAGAAATAAATACTGGTTGTTTATAAGCCACCCAGTTAATGATATTTTTGTTACAGCAGCCCAAAGAGACTAAGTCACTGCCTGCAAAGCCCTTTATTACAAGCTAGGTTATTTGAGGAGCATTAAGACCAAGCTTGAAAAACATTGTGGAGGAGGAAGGTTTGCAACTGAAACAGCCCTCCGGACTCTGGCGCTGTATCAGCTACTGTCAGTCCCGCCCATATCTCCTCAGCATACCTCTGATCCCCATCCATGCCAAGAGCTTCTTGCTGCAAACACCTGCAACTTCTGTCTGGAGGCTTTTTCTGGCTCAGAGAACATGTTTCTCCTGAGTGCTGGCAGGCTGCAAGTACTGGGCAGTCAGCAACCCCAGAGGCAGCTCTCAACCAGCTGCAGACTGGAACACCCCAGCTGCCTTGCCCCTCAAGTGAGATCAAACTGAGGCACATCCCCTCACTGTCTCTCACTTGTCTCTCCCAAATGGTAAGTGGCTCGGGAGTGCACCTCCCCTGCAGTGCTTCCTGGGATTTCTACCTCTCACATAAACCACCTGGTCTCCACTCACATCCTCACCTTAGAATTGGCTTCCGAGGACCCCATCCTAAGACAAACCTCTTCCTCTTTTTTTAGGATCTAATTCTCTCACCCTTTCAACACAAATCACTGTGGAACCCCAACCATGTGCAAAATCTTCTGATAACTTCCTTGCACTTCCTTCCTTGCACGCCCCACTGAAAACTGTTCGATTAATTAGTTAATTAATTAACTTTCTTTTCAGGAAAGAGCCCCAGATTTATTCATGCTGAGGTGTGATTGATGCAGAAGATCAAATAGTGACCCCTTCCCCCACTGGACCTCAATGCCGGACCTCAGCCTCAGGAGGCCTTCTGACGGCAGGGCATTCACTGCAGAGACATCCATTTGCTCTAATTTTCACAAAAGTGACCATGATAGGCAGGAACAGGGGATGTGAGAGAACATGGAGAAGGATGCTGGGCAGGGCCCAGCCTGGTGACTCCCCTAGAGGCTCTGCTGCTGAAGGTCAGAGAACTCCACACAGAACAGATTTTAATGGCCATGACAGAAGATACTGGAAATACTGGGACAGAGAAGTTGGCCTTAGTAGCAGAGAAACTGGTGACCACAGGCAAGGATGGGCAGAGGTGTTGGAAAATGTCAGGCAAGCCCAGGAAGGGAGCAGAACGCTAGTGCGGGAGGTGCAAGGGGACCTTGTGGGCCATGAGACCTGGTCTTCAGAGAGGTTAGAACCAACATAAATATCTGCACAAGTAAACACAAGGCAGTGCAACCCGGAAACAGTTCACCCACTCTTCATTATCCTCAACTGGATTATCTAGCTGGTGGACGATCGATAGCACAATTTACACCCTAGCCTGGCTTTTCTGTCACATCCACCCTATATCCGGCAACCTTCCTGAACATGAGCTGATATATATTCAGGCAATGCAAAGCCATTTTAAGAGCAATCTGATGAGGAGGTAAAGGTATTCATGTGCATGCAAAAGCCCTGGAGAAATGATTTCTGATTATTCTCAGTCTTTTTAATTATTTGGGCTCACAGATCCCCTCCGTTTGCACGGCAGCTCAGGAAGAGGCACTATACTCAAACAGCTCTGCCAGGAGACACACACCCGTGGCGAGGGTTGGCCACCTTGCAGAGGTTTCCCACGCAAGCCTGACTGCAAACATTCAGCTGGATAAATTTAGAAGCCACAACATATATAAAAGAAGTAGCATATACTGGCAGTTTGACCATTCAACAAATACCTCTGAAGTATCTACCATACGCTAGATGTGGGATCTGCCAGATGAAAGGAGGTTGCCTGACCTCAAGGGGACTTGAGTTTAGTAAATTTTGCCCTTCTTCCCTAAAAAAATCCATTCTGCTTTTTTGCTTATGTTTTAAAAGTCAACTTTTCATATATATATATATATATGAAGTACTACAACATATTATTTTGGAGTTCCAACTTAGCAGTAGGAAGGGCCTTGGTTCAAAACCTGGCTCTGCCACTTACTCGCTATGTGACCATGGGTGAGCTCACTAGCCATAATTACTCTGAGCCTCAGTTTTACCATCTTTAAAATGGACAATAGTAATAACTACTCAGAGTGCTGTTGGTAAGGTAAAACAAAATAATAAAGACTTAGCACAGGTGTCACAGATAGTAAGCACTTATATTAATTGTATTACTTCTAGAGTCCACTTGCATTCCTTGGCTCATGGCCCCATAACTCCAACCTCCACTTCCATTGTCACATCTCCTTCAGTAACTCTGATCCTCCTGCCTCCCTCTGATACAGTTCTTTGTGATTACATGGTGCCCACCAGGATAATCCATGATAATCTCCCTTTCATAAGATCCTTAATTTAATCATATCTGCAAGGCCTCTTTTGCCATGTAAGGTATATTCACCAATTCTGGAGATTCAGACAAGGAAATCTTTGGGGAGCCATTAACCTGACTACCACAGTGTTTATTAATTATTTGTTTAAAAAATGTAATCTCGATCCTTGAAGCCTGCTAATTGCTTTCTACATTTTCTAACACACAGGTTGACAACCTACGGCACGTATGACAAAGACAGCATGCCAACTACTGGTGGCTATACCACCACCACCTCACCCACCTGCTGCCAACTCCAAGATGATGGCCAGTGGTCAGCTTGCATTCTGGGTGTTCCCCATCCCACACATACCTCGCCCACAAGAAGTCAGAAGGCCCTTTTCACCTCTAGGCATAGTGACACATATTAATAAGTGACTTATAATGTCTTGGATTGTGACGATCACCTCATTACTCTCACTGTTAATACAGAAATGAAAACATGTAAAACCAACTGATAGAGAAGGAAAAGCCAGAAGTTGATGGGTTATTGTCTCTGGGTGTAAAAAAAAAAAAAAAAAAAAAAAAAAACAAGTTAAATTTCACATAGGTCTGATACCCTAATAAAAATTTCATGTAGATTGGTGGCCTTTGCTTCTCTGAACATAATAAGGGAAGTGATGAGAATGTGGCTTTTTAACAAAATGAAGCGTCACATGTTTGCAGATACCACCAAGGCCTCCCACCACTAGGAGAGACATACGTTCAAGACAGTCAGCCTAACAGATGAGTTATGGCCCAGTTCCCCTCATAAGTCAGGAGGTGACGTTACTCTAAAGTGCTCTAGCTCCCTCGGTTGTATCAGTGATTTCCATCTACCTGCCTACTTCACACCTCCACTTGTATGCCCAATAGCTATCTTAAACTCACCATGGCCCAACCATAAACAAAACGAAAAGACAACCTACAGAATGGGAGAAAAATATTTGCAAATAATGCGACCAACAAGGGATTAATTTCCAAAACATACAAACAGCTCATACAGCTCAATATCAAAACACCAAACAAACAACCCAATCAAAAAATGGGCATGGGGCTTCCCTGGTGGCGCAGTGGTTGAGAGTCCGCCTGCCAATGCAGGGGACACGGGTTCGTGCCCCGGTCCGGGAAGATCCCACATGCTGTGTAGCGGCTAGGCCCGTGAGCCATGGCCACTGAGCCTGCACGTCCGGAGCCTGTGCTCCGCAATGGGAGAGGCCACAACAGTGAGAGGCCTGCGTACCAGAAAAAAAAAAAAATGGGCAGAAGACCTAAATAGCCACTTCTCCAAAGAAGACATACAGATGGCCAACAGACACATGAAAAGATGCTCAACATCGCTAATTAGTAGAGAAATGCAAATCAAAACTACAATGAGGTATCACATCACACCGGTCAGAACAGCCATCATCAAAAAATCTGCAAATAATAAATGCTGGAGAAGGTGTGGAGAAAAGAGAACCCTCCTACACTGTTGGTGGGAATGTAAATTAGTGCAGCCACTATGGAGAAGAATATGGAGGTTCCTTAAAAAACTAAAAATAGAGTTACCATATGATCCAGCATTCCCACTCCTGGGCATATATCCGGAAAAGACGAAAACTCTAATTTGAAAGATACATGCACCCCAGTGTTCACTGCAGCACTAGTTACAATAGCCAAGACATGGAAGCAACCTAAATGTTCATCGATAGATGAGTGGATAAAGAAGATGTGGTGTGTATATATACATACATATATATATATATACGTGTATGTATATATATATGTATGTATGTATGTATATATAATGGAATATTACTCAGCCATAAAAAGAGTGAAATAATGCCATTTGCAGCAACATGGATGGACCTAGAGATTATCATACTAAGTGAAGTAAGTTAGACAAAGAAAAGTATCATATGATGTTACTTATATATAGAATCTAAAAAAAGATACAAATGAAATTATTTACAGAACAGAAACAGAGGGCTTCCCTGGTGGTACAGTGGTTAAGAATCGGCCTGCCAATGCAGGGGACACGGGTTCAAGCCCTGGTCCGGGAAGATCCCACATGCCATGGAGCAACTAAGCCCGTGCACCACAACTACTCAGCCTGCGCTCTAGAGCCCACAAGCCACAACTACTGAAGCCTGTGCACCTAGAGCCTGTGCTCTGCAACAGGAGAGGCCACCGCAATGAGAAGCCCGCGCACCACAATGAAGAGTAGCCCCCGCTCACCGCAACTAGAGAAAGCCCGCACACAGCAACAAAGACCCACCACAGCCAAAAATAAATAAATAAATTAAAAAAAAATTTTAAAAAACAGAAACAGACTCACAGACATAGAAAAGGAACTTATGGCTACCAAAGAGGAAGGGATTAGCAGATACAAACTACTATATATAAAATAGATAACCAACAGGGACCTACTGTATAGCACAGGGAACTATATTCAATATCTTGAGATACACACACACACACACACACACACACACACACACACACACACATCTGAATCACTTTGCTATACACCAGAAACTAACACAACATTGTAAATCAACTATACTTCAACTAAAAAAAAAAAAAAAAACTCACCATGGCCCAAACTAAATTCCAACTCCCACTCCAAACCCACTCTTCCCCAGTCTCCTCCTTCCCAGTAAGCGACAACTCTGGTCTTCCAGACGTTGAGGCCAAGACCTTGGTCTTACCCTTGATTCATCTCATTCTCTCACACCCCACATTTAATTGGTCAGCAAATCCTGCTGGTTCTACCTTGAAAGCATATAGGGATTCAGCCACTTCTCACATCCACTACTACCTCAGCCTGGTCCAAGCCACCATCATCTGTCTCCAGGAATACTGAAATAGCCCTTCTACGAGGTCTCTTTGTGTCTGCTCATATGCCCCAACTCAGTATGTTCTCTAAGCAGGCAGCATGATATTTTAAAAACACAAGTCAATTCATGCCAACCCTCTGTTCAATGTCCTCCAATGGCTTCTCACCTCACTCAGAGGAAAAGCCAAAGTCCCACAGGAGCTTTTAAGATCCTATGTGACCTGCCCCCAATCTCATCTCATACTACTCCCTCCTCTGCTTATCCTGCCTCAGCTACACTGGCATCCTTGCTATTCTTCAAACATGCCAGGCATGGTTCTACATCGAAGCCTTTGCAAATGCTCTTCCTCCTGCATAGAAAGCTCTTCTCCAGATAGCCACTTGGCTCACTCACTCTCCAGGGCTCTGCCTCAAATCCCC
Organism: Phocoena phocoena; assembly: GCF_963924675.1. Classification (NCBI taxonomy): domain Eukaryota; kingdom Metazoa; phylum Chordata; class Mammalia; order Artiodactyla; family Phocoenidae; genus Phocoena; species Phocoena phocoena. Next base: position 37,203,871 of record NC_089240.1, on the reverse strand, counting down.
TAATCATAAGGCTTTCCCTGACCACTCTATTGAAAATAGCAGCTCTTCCCCATGCCCTGTAACCAGTTTTAATTTTTTTCCCTAGTACTCATCACTTCCCAACATAGTATATATTTGTCTTGGTAATTATCTTCCTCTCCCACACGAATGCAAGCTCCATGAAGGCAGAGGTTTTTGTCTTGTCTGTTTATTTCTGTATCTACAGCACCTAGAGGAATATCTGGCACATAGCAGGTACTTAGTAAATAAATACTCGCTTTAATGAATTAAAAGGATGAATGGATGTACTTCTAGGATAATGATATTTAAGAAAGCAAAAAGAAATGTGCATGTTTTAGGGCTGAGGAACATGTCCTAGAATTTACTTGATCCTAAAATACAATTTAAAGCATAACATGCAAATTGGGTCATAATTTGGGGTTAATTTATTTGCTTGCCTAAGAATTTTGATCATGAGTTTTAAGAAACAAAATATAATGGTTTTAGGCAAGGTTGTGCTGGCATAGAAGACGTTTAAATATTGGTCCCAGCTCCTATTCTAGGCTGCCCTTGTGCAGTGAAACAGGGTATGTGGAGTCTTTGAAACTTTCCTCTGTTCATTGGCCGAACCAAATGCATTCATTCATTCTTTCATCGTCTGAATGAAACAAAGAAGCTTGCCCTCATGGACTGTGTAACTCTGCTGGGAGACACAAATAATAAATAAGATCTATATAAAAGTACAAAGTATGTTAAATGGTGACCAACGCTAAGGACTGGTGTGGGGAAGGTGGTGATGGGGGTGGGGTGCGCTGCAGGGAAGCTAAGCATGAAGAGGAAAGCATTCTAGGCAGAGGGAACAAGAAATCCAAAAGCAGGGAGTTGGGATTGTACCTGGCAGGGTCCCCTACCAATAAGTGAGTGAGGAGGAGTGAGTAGGAAGAGGATGCCATCAGAAGGGTCTCAGAGGACTGGGACGTGGAGCGCCTAGTAAGGACAGGGGCATTTACACTGTGTGACGTGGGAAGTCTAGGAGAGTTCTGCACACCGGAGGGACATATTCTGATTTGCATTTTAACAATCCCTACAAGGCCCACCCTTGGTCACTCTGTTAGGGCTTTCTTTCAAAGACTCATTTGTTCAGAATTGAAGTTCCTTGAAAGCAAAAAATGCATCTTACACATCTCTTTTCTTCCTGAGCCCTAAACTCTCAGCATCTTCCTCACTTAGTTTGTCCTCAACAGATGTTTATTGATACACTCACTGTAGTTACCTGGGCAGGGTTGTACATTGGCTAACTTATCAGTGGAGATTAATGGATCCAATTAGGCAGACAGTTGGCACGGCTGAGCGTGCACCCATCGGCACAGTAGAAAATACTCTCTCCTTGGGCAGAAGGTCATTCAAGACCCCCTTTTCACAATATCAAAACTCTTATCTTCTCAAGATACGTAGGAATTCTTCACACCAAAAATGTCAGATGTGAGATCTGTGAAGCACCGTCAGTACCAAACACAATCTGTACAGGTCTGTCATTAAAGGAAGTAGGGCAAGTAGATGAGGCAGACAGCAGAAGAATTACTCAAAGTTACCAAGTAAATCACTAAAAGGAATTTGCTGCCTTTCTGCGTCACTGAATCATTTTGATTCAAGATCTTCCATAACCTTAACTTCAAAGAAAAGAGATCATTAACTTGACATTCAATTCAATATAGCATTACATCTTATAAGACAATCTATTCCCTGTGCCCCTTTTATCTGTACCGGAAATGTAATATGAAGCCCCTTTGCAACTCAAATTATTCTTTTACTAAGAAAGAAATTCCCTGAAGGCAAAGAAAAGGTGAGTCGTTCATGGAACAAATGCTCACCAAAATTCGAGTTATTAAAAATCTCTTAGGTCATCATTCCCATGGTTCATTTTTTTTCGTACACCACCCACTTCCACCCACTTTCACAACCAGGTGCTGGAAGAGACCAGGTCAATCTTAGCAAGTGAACACAGGCAACAATTGCACTGTTCTTGGATGGAGCGTTCCACCTGATTTTTATTTGACCATGTTGGCTTCTATTCGGAGGAGAGAAAAGGACAATGTTACTAGAAGCAATGGGCACAAACTCTCCTAAAGGAGTGGCTCTCAAGCTTGCACGTGCATCAGAATCCCCCGGATGGCCAGTTAAAATGCATTGAGTTCTGGGCTTCATCCCAGAGTTGGGATGGGGCCTGAGACTCCTCATGTCTCAAAAGTTCCCAGTGATGCCGATGCTGTTGGACCACACTCTGAGAACCACTGGCCTTAAGATAGAAAATCTGAAACATCTAGCTGTGATTTAAAATACCCAGCTGTTTGGAGATAGAAGCTGGTTGGATGAAAGTCATATAAGGCCTAATGTATATGTGCACAGTTTAATATATATACAGAAGGATCCACTCCTGAAGAGCCTAGAGTTGTCACATCTTTCTTCCCAAGCCTCCTTTATGTCTTCAGGTCTCCTTAACATGTCTATCTTGCTCCATATTGTACCCTCAGTACCCAGCCCTCCACACAAGGGTTTGGCACATGGTGGGTACCTTTAGTCTAAGTGGCCTGGGCCCCGAAAAAGAAGGCAAAGCCCTCTGGAGACTGACTTTTCCTGATCACCATCTTGTTAGGACTTGCCCAGCTGGAGGCAGAAAAAGACTTTTGTTTCCAGCTCTTTGATTCAGTCGATGTCTGAGCACTTGTTGATATAATGTTGTGATCAAAGGCTGAACCCTGGTCTTCTGAATTCCCCTAACACCATTAGGAAAACATCATAGAAATATCTGTTGAGATAGATTCAGCATCATCCCTGGCCTCCTGCCAAGCCCGCAATGACATTCCAGAACACACAAAGAGGCCAATTAAAGGATGGTGGCTTCTCCAGAGTTTGGGGGTTTTTACACACACACACACACACTTGTGAAACACCCTGGGAAATACCCTGGTGGAACACGGCATCCACTCCTTTCTGGCTCTGTGGCTGCCTCCTTTTATCCCACGGTACCCAGGGGGCTGGCACACACTCTGCTTTTATTTTCTGCTCCAGTGTGAGTGAGAAGAATTATATGCCAGTTGCATCACCATCACAGTGTCAGGGCTGCACAGGAAAGAGCAGAAGGCATGAATCAGATGTGTGTTCCATGAGAGAGAGACATTCAGCTCATTGCAATTAACAGATTATTTGAGAGGCCTCAATGTGGTCAGCTGCCAACAACAACAGAAAAAATGCAATACTGATTTCAAGTAGAAAAATTCCCCCTACTCATAGGCACTGCTGTTCTTTGTATGGGCTTTGTTAAGCTTTTTATTGTCTTAAGGGAAAGTGGGGGATGCAAATGAATTCTTCCAGGCTGGGAAATACAGCAGTGCTCACACACTGTGGTGGGGGGAGCAGCACTGAGCAGCAGGTGTAAAAAAATAGAGGCCGGGATTTTCCGTGGTTGTCTAAAACCAAGATGCTTAGACACTTGGGGGCAATCAAGAGATCTCACTCGCTTTACCAACTGAGGTACAGAAAAAGGGCTGAGTGGTGAGGTTTCCAAATGTCATAGGAAGGCTTCGCTTTACCTGCTTTGAAACTCTAGAAGGAAAAGCTACAAAATCAAGACAGACATCTGAAGGGGGAAGAAGAGCATTCCGTATCTGATATCCCAAAGGGACCAAGAAGAATTATAAGTGCTATCTCCCCACGAATCAGATGGGCCAGGGAGGGGGGTGGATGAACATGATCATTCTCCTTCACAAAGAACTCTTACGGGACTACAACCCTTGACAGAGGCTTGCGCTGAGAATGGAATCCCAGGGGAAGCTTAGGGGAAAGCTGATTCCAAGTGTGAGTTCAAACCATTGAGACCAGAGTGCTTTTCGAAGTCTGTTTTAAAGAGACGGTGCATGGCTAGGACTACAGCCTTGGGGTTGAACTGCTCACGGTGGCAGTCTTGGTTTTGGTCATCAGATGAGCCTCAGCCCCGGGCCTGAACCACAGTAGAGCAGTAGGCAGTGAGCATGCCCAGGGAAGGGGCCTGGGCTACACACAAGGGGACAAGTGGGAGAAAAAAAGATCCCATCCACCCTGGGAATCCTGCATTGAGGAAGAAACCAGTTCTGAAACAAAAGAGCCCTTGTCATTCCTGAGATCAATCCTGCATCCCTGTCTGGCCCAGAATGAAACAAGGGCAATGGCCTGGGTCCAAGCTGTGGGGACCCTCAGTCCGTAGATGGCTCGAAACCGTGTCGGGCTCACAGTGCCTGCTAGAAAGACTTGCAGGAATGCAGAGTAGCATGGCAGATGGAAGGGAAAGTCAATTTTGATATAGGAGTACCGGGTTCTATTTCTGGACCTGACACCAAGGCACCATGTAACCGTGGACACATTAATTCACTTCTCTAGGAACTGGCTTCCCTGTTCTAAAATAAGGGGTGACTAGTGACCTTTAAGGTTGCTTTAATCTCTAACATGTTATCATTTTAGAAAGTGAAAATGTGAAAACACACCTTCTCTAGAAGGGACTGGATGAACTGGATATATTGGGCAAATCAATGAGTTTAAAAACCATATGCTTTCTTCATCCTACCCTCCCTTGCCCCTGAATTTTGTGGTACAGAAGAGCCACACCTTCATTTTACAGAGTGTTAACTTCAGCAACCAGTACATAAGGCAAAAATCCCACACTGTGAAAATAACCCTTGAAAAGTGCTTTAAATGAACAGTACAGGTGATTTTGTATATACAGTGCAACCCTATATACTTATATGAATTTCTATATGTATTTTATACATATAAAGTATATAGTGGTAGAGAATATTTCATAAAGCAGAGATGCAAAATAGAATTTTAAGTATTTTAAATTATATGAGATAGACTGACGAACGTGTTAGAATGTAGCAATGTATACAGTTGAACCCACACAAGTTAAATGCCTGTGGAACTGGTTTATTAAACAGGCTGAACCTGACTGGGTATAAATAGGAAATGGCTGTATTTTTCTTCATTATCGCCTTCAACCTGGTTACATCAAACCAGCTTCCCTGCCTCTTGAAAACGTCTTACACAAATCTCCTGACTTTTTAAAAATTGACCTATTGTGTTAGTTTCAGATGTAAAATCTCCTGACTTTTAGGCCACTTTAAGAACAAGCCCTATTTTGGTATTTAAAAAATCCAGTCTAAGTCAATATTTTAATCTCATATCCAATTCAAAGCTTCTCCCCTTCCCCTGGCTCAGAGAACCAAAAAGTTGAATAAGAAGTCATACCAGGACTTTCCTGGCGGTCCAGTGGTTAAGACTCTGCACTTCCACTGCAGGGCGTGCAGGTTCGATCCCTGGTCAGGGAACTAAGATCCCGCATGCCGCAGGGTGCCAAAACAAAAAAAAGATTTCTGTGTTTCAATTCATGTAAAATATACTTCAGTAAAAAAAAATTTTTTTTTAAGTCATAACAGTTCTCTCCACTCTTTCTCCTGTAATGCAGCCTGGAACTACTTTTCCCAGAATTCCCTCCCCTGTATGGCTCTGAGTTAGGAAGGAGCACAGGAGAAATTTGCATAAGATGGAAGTGAAGGAGCCGCCATTTTCATGCTCTCAAGGTGGGAGCAGGGCCCCAGGCACAGCAGCAGCTCACATGCACTGCTGCTGATCTGCTGGCTCACCTCGTTGGTGTGGGCAACACTCAGGCCCGCAGCTCCTCCAAATCCCGCTGGATCTTCTCCTTCAGCTGCTCTAGGTCCTGGGCCAGGCATGCCTGCAGCTCTGTAGCAGACACTGCCAGCCTCCCCCACAGGTCATTTCTGACATCAAGTTCCAGTTTTTCCTTGCTCTTCCGCATTTCACATCCAGCTTCCCTTCCTGGCTAGTTGGCCTGGCTGACCTATAGACACACTGGCCCCAACACCAGACCTAGAAGCAACAGTCCCACGTAGATTTCTCCATCAGCTCCCGCAAAGTATAAGGTTTAATTCCTATAATAAACCCCTATTCTTTATTACTCATCATAATTCTACTCCTCTCATCAAACCCAGGCTGGTACACTTCCCCTTCTTGCACACTTCTGCTTGCTTCTCTGGGATAGAGACAAGATTATAGGAAAAGGGCAACATCGCATGTCAATGATGCTATTATAAAATGCCTCTGTCGTGGCAGCCACCAAAGTGCTGGATCTACTATGGGTTGCAGCTGCAAGGGGAGTGGGATCTTTGGATCCTCTGAGTGGCAGTCTCCTGGCTCTGGTGACACACTCTGGATGATCAGTTCTGACTCCCTTCAGCTTTTCCAACTGCAAGAAATCCTGAAGCCTCTTACTTCTAGAATCCCCCTGTTCCAACAAGCCACCTTCTTGGGCAGGGTCCCTGAAAGATGACTCCAGCTACCTTGCCCACAGTCCTCTTGGCCCCCAGGATCTGTATCCCAGCCCACTAAATGGTGGAAACACAGCCTATCCTGCTCGCCCTACCCTTGGACTGCTCTTGTTGCTCCAGCTCTGCCCTTCAGACTCCTCCAGGTGAGAAGTACGCATCAGTCTCTTTAATCCTAAACACCCTTAAATTCCAAGGGAAGCACATAGATTTCTCCCAAGAGCTGCATCACGGTGCTCTGTTCCATCCCAAGAAAACACCGGGATGGCTGGAGAAAAGCCAAGTACTTACTGATTCCTTAAATCCACTTCTTGAGTTTCTAGCCTCCTCTAAACTTTGCTGCTGGGGTGATAGTCTCTGGATGGTTTCTGTTCAATTTTAATGAGTTCTGGTTATGTTTTTTTGAACATGGGGGTTTTGTCACCTATTATAGTTGGCTTTGGTTCTTTAGTTCTATTGAATATCCTTATACTATTTCTTTAAACCTCAGCTTTGAGTAAAACTGTCCTTAAAATTAATAATAAAAGTCTATGATATCATTTTAGGAATCGTAGGAAGGTCTGCCTGCCCAAATATTTTCCTCCCTCCTTCCTTCTGTGATGCCTTGGACGCCACCATTAGAAGTGTATTTCACCTGATCTGACAGATTAGGCCCTCAAGGGTCCTTGGGGGAAACACCTTCAGCTATTATCCTTTAGCAACACTTTGCCATGAATAAGTTGGTCAGATTGCTTTCCAGAGAGACAATTAGTTGAGTAGGGGTGAGCATAAACTTCAACACAGGAAAGTTTTGAGGAGAGAAAGCTAAGTTTGCATCACAGGGTGTATGTATAGGTGCCGAATCTAAGCCCTCAGGGACCAGCACGAGAGCCCTGGAGCCAAGAGCAGGAGGGCAAGGAAGGATGTTGAAAGGTAGAAAGAAAGAAAAGGTTCCCTCATTCAAATTTTTCTAGGTAGTTTTTGATACAAAGAGTACATTATGTGCTAAATAAATGCTTCTTTTAATTGTTTAAGAGCATAATAATCCCACTTCTGAGGATAAAATATTTAAATGCCTTTTTAAATCTCACATCTACAGTTTGTCCTCCTTCACCCCAATATCTGTTCCCCCAGATTATTTCATTACCTAATGGATATTTGAACTAAGGTGATAAATATTTTAGAAAACAAGTTTCTTTGGTGGCTAGGGAGCGAGTCCACAGGAAATTCATTTTGGGGTGGAGCTCTGCTGACGCTTAGCTACAGAAACAAGAGGAAGTTCGATGTGTTGAGCCAGATTTAGTCACACAATGTTATCCTTTCACTCGTTATTTCTGCCACTGCTATGGAGGGAGAGAGAACAGGATAAAGATAACATGGACCAGGGTAGTGGTTCTCAAACTTGAGTGAGCATCAGAATCACCTGGGAGCTTGCTGAAAACAGATCCCAGGGCCCCACACGCGAAGACCATACTTTGAAAAACTCTGAGCTGGGGCTTACAAAGGCAGGCCCCTAGGTCTGCCCACTCCCGAGACACGCGCCTACACATCTGTCAGGCATTTGTTGAGCTTCCTGCCTAACCCCACTGGGTCCTTTTTCAGTGCATATCAACTCCCAAAAGTTTGATCCTGACAAGTTTCCTTTCCTCACCTACATTTTTCTGACCCAAACGATTCAATGGCACCTCCAGGAAAGGTTTATGGATTTGTCTCTCCAGGACAGACCCCCATTAACCACATCCTTCAGGGAGATTAATATGTAAAATAGGAATGCCAGATTACTGATTCACAAAGAAATATCTGTCCACAGGTGAGGGCTGAACACTTGCACCCCTGCATTCTCTCCCTAGAAGAAATCTAACATAGGAAGAAGCTTATAATCAACAGTTTGCTTACTGGGCATGGAATCAGGCAAGGGCTTTGGGAAGAGGAATCATTAGTGGGCGCTGAGAGGTTAAGAGTGCCTGGTGCATCTGTCTGCATAATCGGGATCCACTTCCCCCCAGGACCCAATGGGCCAAGGCAGCCTGTGTCTTGGATAAGGCTTGGAAGAGAACTGCCATTAGCCTGGGTGACATGTGTCTGTCTATGTGTCCAGGAGGGGACCAACTTCTCCTCTGGTGGACACATTTCCTCACTAGGAGTCATAAAATAAATATCTATTGAATTATTAATTAACCCGTAATGACTGAATCCCTTCACTCTGGATACATTATGTAGTGGCTTACAGACATGAAAGTCATCCTGTCTCTTTAAAGAAACTTATCTCTCTGAGAATTAAGCTGTAACATCACCACATAAAGGATCAGAGGGAAGAGACGGAATCTGTCTTCCATTAATTCTTGGGGAGCAAATTTAAGTTCTGGATTACAACAGTTTTAAGGTCCCAGCGCCCAGGACAGAGAATTAAAAAGAAAATTCCTGGCAGAGGGTGAGAAGTGGAGCAACAGCCGCCATCGTGCTACGTGTGGTCCCTGTGGCATTGTGGCCAGAGACAAACAAAGGAACCCTGAAGAACATTCCTAAAGCCCTCCAGAGGGCCATCCTGAGTCATAAGAGATTGAAAATGTATAGGGCCAAGCTACTGGTCTGATTTTGTATTTGGCTTTGGTACTTTTAAGGTTTATCCAAAATGGCATCTCAATTCTTCAAAATATAGTCTTTAAAATTTTTCTTCTCAAAATGATAAGATTATGCTAGTTATGCAAAGAGAAAAGATTCATTAATAAATGCACCAGGGGAGGTACACATTTATGGGCCAAAGTACTGTTAAAAGGGATAGATATTTTATAAAGAATCTGCAAGGGTGAATGAACCGTCACCTCTGGTGGCTCGAGCTTCTGGTTCCCTTTGTGGTGCCTGCACCCCCTTAACTCTAGACTATCTCCCCCTCCCTACTCACCAGCTTGAGCCATTGAGATCTCCTGTTGCTACTCACCAGCCCGGCCCAGAGCTCACAGGCATATCCATCCAAGATGACACTTGATTACCCAGAAAACACAGAACAAAAAATGACTACCTTAACCACCCTAGAAACATCTCATTTCTAGTATAAAATAGGAACTAAGACCAAAGTCCAGCTACTGTCAACAGGATCTGAAATCAAGAGTTTTAAGACCATGACTACAGACATCCTCACCACCCTCACCCCTGAACCCTCCCCAGCGGCTAATGCCCTGGCCTGTCACTGTGTGCTGAAAGTTACCACAAAGGGACCAAACCCTTAACCAAAAACCAATAATAACATTGGTATCTACTGAAGCATATCCCAGGGCACAATTCCCATCCCTCTGAACAACTCTCTTTTGTGAAGACCAATAATAAAAGATCATCCCACCTGTGATTCCAGGACAAAAGGGATGAGTGAAAATTCAAGACCTCTGTATATTTGAGTGACATTCTGCTTTGCTTTTTCAATAACTAAGGCACATCTATAATTAAAACAAGCAAGGAAACAGTTACAAGGTTTTCCTATTCAGCATAGAGATAGAGCCTTTCTCCTAATTTATACTCTGCCATCAATTTTCTGTGTGATGCAGACAATATCCCCTCTCTGGGCCTCTGATTTCACACCTGAAAATACAGGGATTGGCCTAGGTGATCTTTAAAGTCTCCTTCCAATGTGATAATCTGTGTTTCTATAGAATAAAGGCTAATACAGAGGACTCATGATATTAATGGTAGCCTAGTGCTTGGCACTTAATAAAATCATTTAGTCCTGTCAACTTAATGTACACCATTTCATTTAATCCTCCCCCAACCTTGTGAGGAATGTGTTGTTAATCCCGCTATTCTGGCTGCTATGAGGCATCAGTTTTTAATATTAATAAATAATATGATAAGTATTATAAATATATAAATAATGACAATAAGATGTATTAAATATTTTTGTTTAAAAACATAGTTATTGTATCTCACAGTTTCTCCGGGTCAGGAATCTGGGAGGCTCTCTTGGACTGTGTGGCTCGGGGTCTTTCAGGCAGCTGCAGTCAGGCAGTGACTGCGGCTGGAACTGCAGGAGGCTGGAGCAGCTGGGGGCTGACTGAGCATCCTCCATGTTTATGTTCACTATTTGAGGTATTTATGTCCTATAAAGTCACCATAAACACTAAATTAGCAAATGCTGAATCATTGCTCCTGGGGGAAATACCGGGTTAGGTTCCTGCAAGCCTCTGGTCACAATACTTTCAACAACTGATCAATATGTAACCTTGTTTTGTGTGTGTTTCTGTTTCAAGACACCTTATTTGATACATATTGTTGGTTCATTAACATTGAACTCACAGCCAACAGCAATATAACACATGTCTGAAGGACACTTGTCAAACACATGTATTTTCTCCGTAAAGTACACCACAGTCTTCTCGAGCTTAGGAACACTAGCCAGCCAGCACTTCAGCACTACGCTTGGGGGCCACTTTAAACAGCAAAAACACCAATAAAAAAACCCACAAACAAACAAAAAACCATGGCACTAAATATTAGACTGCAAAAAGGACACTTGTTTACAGTATGAGCACTGAAAGAAGAAGGCAGAGGGTTGCCTTGTTTGACCTGAGCTGAGAAGTGTGCATCGGGAGACTCAAATCATTTGTCACTGTGCACATGTCCCCAAAGGACCACAAAAGCCTTGCAAGCACTGAGTTGGGGTTACACATAAATTTTGGCAAATAGGGAAAGTCACCAATACAAAATGTGCAAATAGCGAGGATCTACTGTACTTTCAGAACTTCTCAATATGGTTTCTAACCAGAATTCATTTGGGCTTCCTCACAGCATTGTGGGTTCTAGACAGCCAGACAGCTTATGTGGCAGGTCACGGCTTCAGCGTGAGTGTTCCAGCAAGCAAGGTGGAAGCTGCATCACCTTTTCTGACCTACCCTCTAAGGTCATGCAGCATTACATCCACTGCATTCAACTGACCACAAGCAAGCCACAAACCCATCCAGATTCAAAAGCAAGGGGCATAGGCCCCATCTTCTGAGAGGAAGTGGCAAGGTTCTAGAAGAGAATGGGGGATGGGAGATTGTTGTGGCTATCTTTGGAAAATACAATTTGTTACACCCATTTTACAGATGAGGAAATAGAGGTTTGGAAAGTTAAACAGTTTTCTCAATATCATCCAGTTAATATGTAGCAGAGCCAGAATTTGAACCCAGGCTTCTCTGACTCCAAAGCCTATGCCCTAACCATTTTGCATCCTGCTCCATGTAGTATCCCTTTGGTCTATAATCCATAGTTTTAACACAGTGCAAACAAAAATGGGAGAGCACCAGTATGGCTGAGCAAAGGGCTTCATGAAACATGGAATTTTAGGAGGAATCTGTAGAAGGGAAAGGAAGTTGCTTGACAACTGCTGTTGGAGAGGTCGATCAAAGCATGAAACTGAATATGAAGAAGTCAAGGAAAATAGAACAAAAGTCGAGCAAAGCAAGGATTTAGCTCAGACACAATATAAAGAAGGGATAAAAGAGAAATCTTGAGTCTCAAGACCTAGTAAAGCATACAGAGGAACAGAGCCACATGGACAGAAATGCAGTAGAACTTGGACACTGGAAGCAGCACAAAAACCCACAGATGAGCCGGTCAGCACAGAATGACCTTTAGCACGTTAATAAAATTCTATCACAAGACAAGCCCCTATTTTCACCCATCACTTGAGAAGTAGATTCTGGCTCTGGGGGGGTCCCGGAATAAACTAGGAAACTGAAAACTATGGTGTAGAATTCTGGGTCTGCCAGAAACATGCTCCCCATAGGGCCGTTGACTATAAAATGGGGGAGCGGAGGTACCTGCTTCTTGGTGAAGTTACGCAAGCTAGCGCCACGTTTTCCAATGACAACTACCCCCAGTTCAGGCAAAGCAGCCTGTTGATAATAGGGCAAGCCAAGGATCACTGCCTTCATTACAACAGTTAACTGTGATTATCCCTGACACAATTTCTCCCATGAAAATGATTCTTTGAACATTCAGATAAAATCACCATTTTGGTTACTCAAATGTAGGTTTATCTTAACCAAGTATCTCAGCATGAAAGAGGGACCCCAACCCTCAGTGGAAACCTGGAAATACAAAGCCTCTGATGAAGGGCTCCATGGGGGCCATCTTCCTGATGATAATTCTCTTCCTGTTGCTAATTCTGAGTCTCAGATTCCTCACTGCTCTTATTGGGTGACCAATATTCATTTTCTTTTTCTTGCTGATTATTCTATTTTTTTATTGATGTACAACAACTCAGCAAATTTAGTGGATTTAAAACAGTAGTTTGACTTTGTTCAGGATTTTGTGGGTCAGGACTTCAGGAAAGGCTTGTCTACACAGTTCTTGCTTGGAGTCTTCAGGTGGATGCAGTCAGATGCCAGCTGAGGCTACAATCATCTGAAGGCTTGAATGGGCTGGATGTCCAACATGGTGTACACACAGGGCAGACGTTGATGCCAGCTGTTGGCCAGGAGCTCAGCTGGGACTAAAGACTGGAGCACCTACATCTCCAGGACAGTGATCTCAGGATGGTCAGACTTCCAACATGGTGACTGGCTTCTTCCAGAGTTTCCCAAGAGAGCCAAGCAGGGGCTATAAGGCCTTCTACAACCTAGCCTTGGAAGTCACTTCCACCATACTCTATTAGTAGACATAATCACGAGCAATCGGATTCAAAGGGAGGGGCAAGACCTACCTCTTGATGGGAGGAATGTTGAAGAATGTGAAGGCCATGTTTTAAAACCACCTATTATAGGTCGAAATGTGTTCCCCTAAAGATGTTGAAATCCTAGCCCCAGGCCTGTGAATGTGACCTTATTTGGAAATAGGGCCTTTGCAGATGATCAAATTAAGATGAGGTCATTAGGGTGGGCCTTATTCACCTAATCCAATATGACTATGTCCTTATAAAAAAGGGAAATTTGGACACAGAGAACATACACACAGGGAGAATGCCATGTGGAGATGAAGGCAGAGATCTGGGTGATCCCAAGGAAGAAGCCAAGGAATGCCAAAGATTGCCAACAAACCACCAGAAGCTATGAAAAATACATAGAACAGGTCCTTCCCTCACAGCCCTCAGAAGGAATTCACCCTCTGCCGACACCTTGATCTCAGACTTCTGGCCCCCAGAACTGTGAGACAATAAATATCTATTGTTTACGCCACCTAATTTGTAGTACTTTGTTACATCAGCCCTAGAAAACGAATACACTCCCTTACCAGCTAAAAGCACCTTGATTTTGTTTAAGAAAACAAGCCCAGGTGAAAACATCCACCTTCCCAGACTCTCTTGCTGCTTAGAGATGGCAATATAACACTGATCTGCCAGGGATTTCTGTTTACTTGCTAAAAGGTCATCCTCTCCACCTTCTCCATTCCTCCTTCTTACTGCCTGTAATACAGATATGAGCTATAGGAACAAATAAGCCATTTTGCAACTATGAGGACACAAGCAGGTCCAGAAGATGGAAAGAACCTGAGTCCCTGAGGGTAGCCCTCTCAGTCCAACAAACAGGTCACCGTTGACAGAGCATCTCTTGTGCACCAGGCACCATGCTAGATGCTGGGGACGGTCTTCCCTATCTGCCTCTAATGATCTGTCTTTAACTTCAGTGGCAGATCTCAACTTAATGAGATAAATGGAGGCCTAAGATGTGGATGTGATGTTATGGACTCGCAGAGGGAAGCCTCCTACCCAGCCTTCCAGGAGAACTTCCCGGAACTCCCTTCAGGGAGGAACCCAAGAGATGTGCATCCTTAAAAGTCTCTGTCAGTCTCTGGGGAGCTGAGAGGCCAGGGGAATGTCCTCCTCTCCCTCAACAAGAAACACGGCTTCCTGGGGTATGAGGTGGTCACACCCAGGCTCTCTGAAGCCCCCAGATGCTGAGCACGACGTGGCTGAGGCTGCCCACTGTTCTCCTGGCAGCTGCCACCTCAGGACTCCTAGCCACCAGGGCCTCCCAGGCTGTCCTGGGAGACACCTCAGGCTGCCACAGAGTAGCCAAGCTTGCACTGTTCTCAAAAGGGCTAATCAACGGCAACCAGAAAGAAGCCACACCACAGATAAAACCAAGCGGGCCCAGAACCTGGCTGCTAAACATCCTTTTAGCTGTGAGGCTCTGCAATCAGCCTGTTTCTCATAAACGCTTCAATTCTCAGCATCACCAGCAGCAGCAACGTGGTGGCTTCCAGGGTTTTCTGCATAAAGCTAGGACACTAGGCTTCCTGCTGACCCGGGTCTGGCTTTCCTCATGCCACTGGGAATCCAGGCATGAGGAGCCTGAGAGGAGCCTGAGAACAGAAGTCACTCTAGAAAGTTCACCGCCCTTGGCCCTTCCTGAACTTCCACCAGTCCAAGGCAATTGCCACCCTCCGGGACCCAGGCCAATGCGCGTGACTCCTTTCAGAGGCAACAGCTTACTGGAACCTGCTCCTCATTCACTTCCAGAACCCTCACCTCCCTCTGAGAAGACTCATAAATGAGGTCCTCAAAACAGCTGGAGAGGGATGATCATGGGTTTCCATGGTCCCTCTGCCAACGGATGTAAGGATAGTGAAGGCAGAGTGGGGTCAAACGTCAACCAAACAGATCTGTCCTCAAATCTCTAGTTTTATGGCCTTGCACCAGTTACTGAAACTCCGAGCCACAATTTTCTCATCTATAAGACAAGGTAATAATACTTACCACTCTGGTTGAGAGGATTAGACAAGAAAATGTAGGTACAGTGTCCAGCAGGCTACCTGGCATGTAGCAGGAAGTACTCAACAACCGGTGGTCTCCTTCTCTACTTCCCTCATCATGCTTTGATTTCCAAAGTCCTCTGGGGAAGAAGCCATGAGGAATTGGAGGTGCCCTGCCATGTCCCTTTAAGAGTGAGGTTCATGTTGTCTCGTTTCTATGTTCCCCATGGCACCTGCCATGGTGTTTACCCATGGTACGTATCCAGCAGCACAGTAATAAAGGAGTTAAGAAGAGTGAGGGGAGAGGAAAGAGGGAGGACAAGGAAAAGACAGTCTCATCAAAATGGCATTTGCTATTAAAAAAGCATTTTCGAATCTGGGATAAAACCAGTGGTGCAGTGAGGTAGCAATAAAAGCCAGCTCTCTCTGGCGTGCTGAACAAGCCCAATATTTTCCCCACAGGCAGAGGTGGTGTGAGAGAGGACCACAGCATCCCCCAGACTTGGGAAAGGAACCTCAAACCCACCCATTCACACCCCATCCACACCTTCACCAGGCCCCACTGAGTCTCCACTAGCCTTCTCTGCTCTCTCTCTTTTCTGAATTTTTTCAACTTACATTCCATTTATTTTAAAATTAAACATTATATAAATAGTATATGCTTCTTCAGCTAGGTTGTATAATTTTTTTCCAGTTTTATTGAGAAATAAGTGATATATAATTGAATTAGTGTAAGGCATACAACATAATGATGCATACACTGTGAAATGATTGCCACAATAAATTTATTTAACATCCATCACCTCACATAGTTACAATTTTTTTTCTTTGTGATGAGAACTTTTAAAATCTACTCAGAAACTTGTAAATATACAATACAGTATTGTTAACTATAGTCATCACGCTGTACATGACATCGCCAGAACTTATTCATCTTTTAACTGGAAGTTTGTACCTCCTGACCACCTTCACACACCACTCTCTCTTACACTTGACTCCCTCCCTACTCACTGTCAACACCAGCATCTCAGCCCTTCCCATCTTGCCTTCCCACCCTTGAGCATCTCCATCCAAGCCACTCTGCCAGCCTCCCACCCCGCCTTCTCAGATTCATTTGCCCTAATGGCAACTGCTGACCTGCCAAAGAGACTGATCCTGTCAAACAACTCACATTTCATAAGATATTTTAAAATAACACACATAATGGATAATTATCATAGAAAGATTTTAAAACCAAAAATAAGCCCCCCTAAAAAGTTTCATAGGGCCACTCCCCTCCCCCAGAGATAAGAAAACCAAAGCATGGAGAAGCTCAGTAACCTTGCAGAAATGCTCAGCCCTTCTATGAAGTGGTAGTTGCAGGATTCAGTCCTAAACAGTCTCCTCCAGAGCGGCAACCCTAACCACTACACACACTGCCTGTGAGACAAAAACAAGACTGAAGAGAAGGTTTGGGGTCAAATCATAGATCATGGATCAAACACCATCGTCAGGCATTGTAATCTTGTTATGTTGGCTTAAAAAGTCATTGTAGATTCAGGGGAAGGATGCGGTAAAGCCAGTACTCTCGTACAAGAGATGGTAGCACAACCTTTTGGGAGGGTAATATAGTATTATAAATTCAGAGGCCTAAAAAGGGCTTTTTGATCCGTTGACCTGATATCCGATATTTATATTCAGAAAATAACTGGAGAAACTTATAAGGGCATACGTGTATGATTGTTTATGGCAGTAATATTTCAAAGAGAAAAAAAAAGACCTAACATAAATTAACCTAAATGTCAGCAGTCCTCTGCACATTCCAGGAACTTCTATGCCTCCGTATTAGCACCTTGCTGGTGCCTCAGCCTGGAGTGCCTTTGTCCCACTTCTCTGCCTAGTGAATTCCCACTCGGCCTTCAAGGTCCAAGGCAAACCCGTCCTCCTCCGTGAACACCTCGATCCCCTGAGTTGAACTTCATTATCACTTCCCCCTGTGGCTCCAGATTGCTTTGCCGGTGCGTCCAGCATCTCTCTTTTACTCTCCCTTATTCTGAGTTTTATCAGTGCCTGGCTCTCACCCCAGGCAATTTCTGCCCTCACAAGGCGCTCTGTGTCTGATTCCTCCCATCTGGCACATAGTGGGTACTCACTGATACTGAGTTGAATTACCCATGCCTCTAGTTATACAGCATTTTATAATTTAGAAAGCACATTCACAAATATGCACCTTTGATTTTTAAAATATTAAAAAGCAGCAAAATAATAAAATAGCCATTTAAATTAATTTTTTAAAAAGCAGCAGAAGTAAATATTTTTGTTCCCATTTTAGAGATAAGGAAACTGAGGCTCAGAATGGAGTTTTCCAAAGGTCACACAACCAGTCAGGGATAGATGGCCTTCTGACTTGCATGCAATGATCTCTCTACAACACCAAGAAAGGGGGAAATGGGTTGCAGTGGCCCCCTAGTGGGCTACTCACCCACCTTCACTGTGGGGAGACTGCATGGCACCCAAGGGACTGGGAAAGCATCTCCTAAGGAGCCAGAGCTCTTGAGAATAAGTAATTTCTCCACCTGCCATCCTAACTATCCTTTCTCCTTACACAATCCTTCAGGCTGGTTCCAATCCCAAATCCATCCCCATTCTATACACCCAGCCTCAATTTTTGAAACTGGCTTGAAGTGGCCTAACTCGTAGCTTGGGTTTTTAAAAGCCACGCCCACCCCGACCAATCTTCCACATCAGGCTACTCCCTTAGCATCAATATCAGTTTGCCTTCTCCAATCCTTCCACCTTACTCTGGCCACAGCCTACACTTGGGCTTTTATTCTTCGGCACAGCCTGAGACACCAGGAAAAGACAATCACCTTCCTCCAGGCTGAGGGACAGGCCTTACCCTGCACCAACACAGGGCCTCTCAGATCAGCTCCCCAACGTGTCCCTATGTCGAAATGCCTTGGAGGCCTGCTCCAATTGCCTTCTAAATAAGCCCCAGCACCTTATCCAAGGGCCTTCACAATCACTCTGCTTCGTACGGTGCAGATTGAAATATAAGAAGACTTTCCATTGTACATGCAAAAGGGCTTCAAGGGACTCAGTTTCCAGATGCTCTTTCCTAAAATCTGCCTACAGAAGTGCCTGTGATGGAAATGCAGACCCACCTTTCCTACCTCCCTTTTACACTCTGCTGAAAAAAAAGGCCCACCTCCCATCCTTCCAGAATCTTCTACTGGTGCATTGCCCCAGGCAGTAAAAATGTCTTAGGCATCAAACAGAGGGAAAATTTCAAATTTGGGGCTGGTGTTGATGAAGCAAATAACTCTAATCATTCCCTAGCAAATCTTGTTGCAATCAAGTGGTATCCATTTTTTTGCTTTCACCAAAACTGTAGGAAGACCTACTGGAGTTGTCAGCTGATAATTAATAATTTTTGATAAGGACTTCCCTGGTGGTCCCGTGGCTAAGACTCTGTGCTTCCAATGCAAGGGGTGCAGGTTCAATCTGTGGTCGGGGAACTAAGATCCCACATGCCGTGCAGTGTGGCCCAAAATATAAATTTTTAAAAATTTATAAAAACAATTTTTTTGATAATAGTTTACTACAGGATCTTCAGCATGTGATGCAGAAGGAGTTTAAGGAGCCAAGCAATGTTACTGTAATAAAATTCCTTCCACTCTGATCTGCATATTTATGTGAATAAGATTTCTGGGTACTTAAATCCATACATATGAAAAATAGGAATACAGTTGATGCTGAACGCTGCTTTCTAGCAATAAGTAATACTCATTCACAGATACATTTATAAAGAGATGCATTTCCAATAAAATTTTACTTTTATGCTTAATAATTTACATTTTATCAAACTTTGATATATATTATATCGTTTTGATCAATTTGGTAGCAATAATATAGTAATGATAACTTCATTGAGAAGAGACTTTTTTTAAGCACTTAGAGTCTTACTGTTTCTAATGTATTATCTACAACATGAATATCTCCCCCCAAATTTAGGCATGTTTATTCAGTTGCCTATTTGATAATTCTACTGGAATGTGTAACAGGTATCTCAAACTTAACATGTCTAAAATCAGACTTCTGGTATTCCTCCTCAAACCAGCTCTTCCTGTAGGCTTCCACAGCTCATGAAGGCACTATCATCCTTTCAGCTGCTCAGATCAAAAACCTTAGAGTTGTCCTTGACCCCTGAGGCAGCCATGAGACTATGTCTCACAGACCTCCCATGCAGGGAGTGCAACTGAGTGAGAACACCAGACGCTGTGCTTGAAATCCATCATCACGTTTGCATGGAGGCCACCTCTTCCATGGACTGCTCCGCACCAATAATTGAGTATGGCAGGAATACTAAGGCAGACCCATTCCCGGGAGACAAAGGACTCCTTTGTTGGCCAACTTTGGCTTAAGAACTCTCCAATGGCTTTCCCAAACCTTCCTTAGACTGCATGGTGGCCTTGGACTCTTTCACCCAACACTGTCTCCCCCTCCCTTTCATCCAGGGTCAAACTTCCATCATGGTCGGATGGCTCACCCAGCTTTCCCTGGCTCCTTTCCTATTTTCTTTCACACAGGAAATAATAAAATGCTTATATGCTTTAATTCCACCTGGGCATCTGCTTCTCAGAAAACACAGATGAACACATTCCTCTCTTTCTCTCACACCTCACATCCAACCAGCAAACCCTGTCTGCTCACTTCAATCTATAACCAGGATCTAACTGCTTCTCGCCATCACCCTGGTTCAAGCTATCATCATCTCTCACCAGATTATGGCAACAGCCTCCTGTCTCAGGCAGCATGGTACATGAAAGATGGTCATAAATTCATTGTTCTCCTTTCTACCCTCTTGAACCTGGCCTTGGCCTCTGAGTGCTTTAGCCAATTGCATATAGAAGAAGCCATGCTGTGCCAGGCTTTAAGACGACTGTCAGCTTCTGCTTCCTGCCTCTTGGAACCTAGCCTCCATGCTGTGTGGAAGCCCTAACAGCTCACTTGGAGGAGAATCAAAGCCCCTGGCCGAAAGCCCCAGCTGAGCTCCTAGACAACAGCTAGGACCAACTTGCCAGCCACTTGAGTGAGCCATCTTGGAAATGAATCCTCCAGCCCCAGCTACCTTAGCCGATGCCACATGGGGTGAAGATGAGCTATCCCTGCCAAGCCTTGCCTAAATTATAAAAGCGTGAGCAAATCAACGACTGTGGTTGTTTTAAGCCATTAAGTTTGGGGATGGTTTTTTACACAGCAATAAATAACTGTAAGAGCCAGAGCCCCAACAGGAAATAGATGGCACACTGAAGGGGTAACTGAAGACAGTTTAATTAAGGGACCATGTTTGCAAAGGTGTGACCAGGGTAAGGGATAATGAAGCACCAGGGACTCAAGTGAGGGGGATTCCATGTCCGTGTCTAGGCCTAAAGGAGCAATGGAAGACAGCAGTTACAAGAAGCCCAAAAGGGTAGCTACAAGGGAAACACACCACCTGACAGGAGTTGTGGGCCCAGGTAGAGGGACTCAGCCAACCTGCAGTGACTAGAGGACTAAATGGAATATATACCCAGATCTCATTCTCTCTCCCTCTTGTCTCCTACTGGTCCGCATTAGCTGAATCCACTGAAAGCCAGAGAGCAAGGAGCCCACTGCTGTAGTCCCTAGAGGTCAGCCTCCCAGGGCACAGAGCAGGCTGGAGAAAGGTGGATAGTAGATCTGAAGAGCAAATGAAAGCTATCCAGCACCCCATTAGCAGCTCTCCCTGCTTTAGCCCATACCCCCTTGCGGTATTTTCAACACAGCAGCTAGAAAGATCTTACGAAAGCTTAAGTCAGATGACATAATTTCTTTGCTCAAAACCCTCCATTATCAATCAAAGCTAAAAACCCTCAAAATATCCTACAAGACCCTACATAATCTTACTACTCATGAGCTCTGAATTCACCTCCAGGGGTTCCCACTCTCCATCTGGCTCCGGCCGTGCTGGCCTTCTTGCCCTTCTCCAGACATGACACGCTAGGCTCAGGGGGCTTGCGCCAGCTAC
Organism: Phocoena phocoena; assembly: GCF_963924675.1. Lineage (NCBI taxonomy): Eukaryota > Metazoa > Chordata > Mammalia > Artiodactyla > Phocoenidae > Phocoena > Phocoena phocoena. The sequence continues at coordinate 37,182,847 of NC_089240.1, read as the reverse complement.
TTGCTGTATCTAGCATGTTCTTCCCCTCAGATTCACATAACTGGGTCCTCTACTTCCTTCAGATCACTTGCAAAAGTTGCCTTTTCAGGGAGGCCACCCTATCAAAAATGTCAACACCACCTCCCGTCTGACATGATATACCTCCTTTCCCTGCTTTGTTTCTCTTCGTAGCACGTTACAATATCTAAAATTACATATATTTTACTTATTTATCCTGTATATTGAATGTCTCCCTCACCATAAAGTAAGTTCCATGAGGGCGGGGATTTTTGTCTGTTTTGTTTATTAGAACAGCACCTAGAACAATGTCTGGCACAGAATAAGCATTCAATAAATACTTGTTTAATAAATGAATGAAAGGACATGGAAAATGGCAATGGGTAATTTCAACATATATATCTGTATATGTATATGTGCATGTGTGTATGTTTGTATGCAGGAAATTGTAATAGAGTGATTAAATAAAAATCTTTCAAACGTACAGTACATCAGGACAATTTTGAGGGAGAATAGAAAGAAAATTCCAGTTCAAAGAGAAAAAGGAATGATATAAAATTTCTATTAAGGAAGAACCTGTTTGTGTGTTTTGTAAATGGACGTTAACGGGTAGCAAATGGCTATGGTATTTAGATCTCACTTCCAAGTGTGACATTAAGTGTCTTAGTTTAAAATGACAATATTTCCAAAAAACTGGAAATTAAATTATCTGCAACTATTTAAGTTTATGATTATAGATATTTTAGATGTTAATTTCAAAATATGTGAAGGGGGTTCATAAGTTTAACAAAAACAATTCAGGGGATATGCAAACAAAAGAGTTTGAAGACCGCTGCTCCCCTAGGCCTAGGATTAGAAAATCTCACAGCTTATCTTGGCTCTGCCCCTAACTAGCTGCGTGACCTTAGAGAAGTCACTTAACCTCTCTGGGCCTCAGTTTTCTCATCTGTGAAATTACATAATGAGAGAACATGAAATCTAAAGTCACTTCCAGTTCTAAAACCCTCTGCTCTGTGGCCTCTAAAATTGTTTTTCTGTCTCTTTACAATTTTTTTTCTTCATGAGAATCTCTTCCACCCTTCTGCTCCTGCTCCTATGGCCACACACCCACCCCTATCATTTGTGGGCTGGGTAAAGAATACAAATAAAGGTTCCCAGGCTGCAGCAGCCCCCCTCTTCTCTTCCATGAGGAGACTTGTGTGCATGGGCACGGGCAGCTCAGCATGCACATCCAAGGGCCAGGCACTCTTCCTACACTCCCTACCCCTCACACTCCCTCAGCCCTTGCAGACCACAATCCCTCAGGCTGGGGAGTATAGCACTGTTGTCTTAGTCCATTGGGGTGGCTATAACAGAATACTACAGACTGGGTGGCTATAAACAACAAACATTTATTCCTCACAGTTCTGGAGGCGGCGAAGTCCAAGATCAAGGCGCTGGCATATTTGGTGTCTGGAGAGAACCCGCTTCCTGGTTCATAGACGGCCATCTTTTTACTGTGTCCTCACATGGCAGAAGGGGCGAGGGGGTTCTCTGGGCCTCTTTTATGAGGGCACTAATCCCATTCATAAGGGTTCTGTCCTCATGACCTAATCACCTCCCAAAGACTTCACCTGCAAATACACTGAGTTTCAGCAAATGAATTTTGGAGGGACACAGGCAATTTAGTCTATGGCAGCTGAACACCCACAGGAGGACTATGCAGGAGAAAGGCCCCTACATGTCCTGGCAGCAGACTCAGGGCCATTTGGGCAGGGGATTGTCTGCTTCTGGGCACCTAAGCAAGAGTTCCGAGTGGTCACATCCCTGTTGGCCCACAGCCATTTCACCTCATGAGGAAGGATGTGTCTGGAGGAAGGCCAAAGAGAGGTCTTCTAAAGTCCAGGGCCAAGGGAATGGTCCCAGTTGCCCAGGTCTAAGGTGGCTCTGTCTGGCCCTAACCTTTGCTGAATGATTGCCTGTCAACATGAATGGATAAACATGTATACATATCCATACAAGGATGCACTACACAGCAAGAAAAAGGGATAAACTACGGGTACACAAACCAACATGGGTGAATCTCAGACACTATGCTAAGCAAAGGACACCAGAAACAAAAGAGTATAAACTATGTGATTTCATTTATTTGAAATTCTAGAACAGGCAGATTCTATAGTGATAAAACACAGATCAGCGGTTACCTAGAGCTGGGAGTAGGGGAAATGGCTTCAAAGAGGCATGAGAGAACTTTCTGGGATAATGAGAATGCTTGTAATTTATCATGGTGGCTTCACGGATGTATACATTTGTCAAAACTCATCAAACTTAAAATGGGTGCATTTTAATTTTTTTTTTTTTTTTTTTTTTTTGCTACACTGCACAGCATGTGGGATCTTAGTTCCCCGACCAGGGATCAAACTCATGCCCCCTGCAGTGGAAGTGCAGAGTCCTAACCACTGGACCACCAGGGAAGTTCCAAAATGGGTGCATTTTATTATATGTAAATTATACTTCATTGACGTTGGTTTATGAAGAAAAACATTAAGAACAAAAGGATTGCCTAGCAGAACTAACGTCTGTCAATAAGTATACATTCTACATCATGGTATGATTTCTCTTGCCCTGTCCTAATACAATTCTCCTTAAATCCCATGTTCTCAAATAAATATGTATGTGCAGATGTATGGGGGAGAGGGACTGCCACCCATCAGTCAAACCTAGGAGCTGACTCTGAACCCCAAACTTTTTCCTTGTCGCCAGTTTATCTTAATTTTGGAATTAAAATCTCCCCCATGGAAGGCAGTGTGGAATGTTACAAGCTGTGAATCCAGCAGCCCTGGGTTCAAGTCCCAGGCCTGCCACTTGTAGGCTGCATGGCCTTATACAGTAGTCAGAGGAGGACCCAAACATACAGGATCTTATTTCATCCTCACCCAAACCCTATGAAATACGTGACTTTGATCATCACTATTTTACAGATGAGACAACTGAGGCTAAGTTCCCACACCTAAGAAGCTATAAGCAGGGATTTGAATCCATATCTCTTAAGATCTGCAGTCTTATGCTTCTCCAGAGCAAGTTACTTAACTTCTGAAACTAGAGTTCCCTTCCTTCTAAGACTGGAATAACACTGCTTACATTTTAGGATCATTGTGAAAACCAAATAAGGTGCCTTGAGAATTCCCTGGCAGTCCAGTGGTTAAGACTCAGCGCTCTCACTACCGGGGCCCTGGGTTCAATCCCTGGTCGGGGAACTGAGATCCCGCAACCCGTGCAGTGTGGCCAAAAACAAACAAACAAAATCCAAATAAGGTGCCTGTGTCATTCATGGGCTCAGTAAGTTTCAGCAGTCTATTATTATGGGTACAGAATTTCCAGCCATTTACAGCTTTGGGGTTAAATACCAACATCAGTACTTCTTGCTCACCTTCCTCCTGGCAGGCTCCCCAGTTTTAGAAACTAGGGATTAATCCTGGAGGGTTCTCAAGTGACCAGGAATTTCATTACAGCAACTAAGCAATGTTTAGCAATGTGTGTACCTGAGAATGTACAAACATTCAATTTGCTGTTTGAAGCCAATTAAAGGAATTCTTCCATTCCAAGAGGCAAGATACTGAATGTTAAAACTCATTAGGAGAAGACTTAAGATCAAACAAAGGACATTTGAGGCTTCTCTTCTTGTGGTCCCCCATCCTTCACAAAAAAATACCCCCCATAGCAAATCCCCCATACACAGACACCGTCCCTGCTTAAAAGTGCCAAAGGAAAAACAATCTTTTTTTTAAAAAGGGGGGACTTCCCTGGTGGTCCAGTGGTTAGGACTTCGCCTTCCAATGCACAGGGTGCAGGTTCAATTCCTGGTCAGGGAACTAAGATCCCACATGACTCAAAAACCAAAACATAAAACAGAAGCAATCTTGTAACAAATTCAATAAACACTTTAAAAATGGTCCACATCAAAAAAAATCTTTAAAAAAAAAAGTGCCAAAGGATTCTAGGGGTGGGTTCTTTAGTAACACAGTTGTGCTGTGTTACTTCCAAGAAAAAGAAGGGTTCTAACAACCCCGTGCCTTCATTTCACGCGCCAAGAAACAAGGGGAACTATGATGATTCTGTGTCGAGATTAAAAAAGGTAATATCTAAATAAGAAGCTGTGTAGTTACAAACCCACCCACCACATGGGACTTCTCACTGCTGAGCATCACATCGTTGCTATGAGATGAATGGAGGCGGTTGGAGGAAATGTTCCTGGCACACAATGGGAGCTCAATGCAGCCTAGTGCCCGGCCCCTCTCTGAGGTTTGAGTGGGCAGGATTTTCTCAGAAGCACCAGACTCTCTTCTTTATTGTAGCAACTGAGTCAACAGGGGAGGCATCTACCTTAATTTCTGGAAAAACAGGGTGAGCAAAATTGCCGTGGAGGTGCCACCATGTCTAGGCTTAAATGCCCATTGGTCCATCACAGGAAACAAAGTAAAAGAGGGCTTTCCTAGAGGCTAATTAACAGACAACTACAGTCATCTGAGACTTAAAAGAATAAAAACAAACCACCAACTGTCACTGATCTTTTCCATCTCCTTTTGGAACAGTGTAGCTAATGGGAGGATGCTCCTAGCAATGGCTGCCAATAGTCTCTAGAATGGTTACTGAGAACAAATTCAGCCTGTAAGTAATCAGATAACGGATAGAATCTGCACCCTGGGGTGCTCTCCACCCCAAATCTCACCTCTAGTGCAACAGAGGTGACCACTCTCTCCTCCCCATTCAGGGCTCTGCTCAGAGAGGACCTGCCCAGGTAAACTTTTCCTGATTGGCCAAGTCTGCCCACAGCTCACTGTACTTGGATCCAAGCTGGGTTATGGTCTCTTGACTGAAACTTGGAAGTGAGACTCAGTTCAGTAGTTAACTACAGGTGATGAACATGTAAGATGACAGACGTAGGGGCGAGGACATCATTTGGTGCTTGCATGTTTGGCTCATAGGCTCAGAGATGCAAAAGAAGCCATTCAACCTGAAAGAAAGAAGACTGCTGCAGAGCCACAGATGGAGGCAGGGAGAAGAGGCAGAGAAACTCAGAGGAGAAAGAGGAAGGGCTCTTGGATGGTCCTTCATGTAGCCCTGCTGCATTCACCCCATTTTGTCTCAGACTGACTTGAGTCATATACAACACTCCTGTTGTCAATTCCAGACATTCTGATCCTTAAGGGCTTCAGTCCTTTAGTTGAAATGTTATACTGATGCCCCATGAAAAGATACCGTATTAAATCTTATTATTGGTCATTGGAATATTCACATGAATGACACTGTCAGAATCTTTCCCAAAGGCAAATTTTGATATGGAGATTAGTGAGGGGAGTCCAAGGATGGCCCCTTGGAAGGGCAAAATGCTCTCCAAACAAGAGAGTAGAAGAGCCCAGAAATGATGTGGGCCAGCCAACCCATCTAGTCACTTCGGTTGATCGCCAGCCCAGTTGAGTGCCCACTGTGCTTGGCTCTCCTGTCAGCCTTTCCTCCTTTCTCTCTAACCCAGTCCCTGTCCTCTTCCTCTCTTACCTGGACTTTACCTCACTCTCATAATTAGCCTCCCATGCTACAGCCTCGCTCACCACACCCTCCCCACTGTCATGTCAGTGTATTCCTTGGTTAGCTGTGTATTCCTTTGTTGGATGTCTCCTCCATGAGGCTGTCCACTTAGGAGACCAAGGACCTTGTCTGTCTTACTCTGCAGTCATATTTAACCATTCCTAATGCAGAGTTTCCAAAGCTTGCTGCCGATGCCTTCTTGTCACTCTTTTATAGTGTTTCCTGTGCTTTGAGTGGTTTTACTCATGCTGGCTTTCTCCTTCCCATATGCTCTGGAAGCTTTCCAATGCCACAGGCAATGACTGATTCCTCTCTGAGGCCCCAGTTCCACACAGAGTCAGACCTGTAAAAATGCTGGCTGCCTGGTCACATATCCAGAAAAGATGAAAACTCGAATTCAAAAGGTTATACGTAACCTAATGTTCATAGCAGCACTATTTACAATAGCCAAGACATGGAAGCAACCTAAATGTCCACGGACAGAGGAATGGATAAAGATGATGTGGTACGTACTTACAATAGAATATTACTCGGCCATAAAAAAGAATGAAATAAAGCCATTTGCAGTAACATGAATAGAACTAGATATTATCATACTAAGTGAAGTAAGTCAAACAGAGAAAGACAAGTATCATATGATATTACTTATACCTGGACTCTAAAAACAATGATACAAATGAACTTATTGACACAACAGAAATAGAATCACAGACAAAGAAAACTTATGGCTACCAAAAGGGGAAAGCAGGGGAGAGGGATAAATTATGAATTTGGGATTAACAGATACACACTATTATATATAAAATAAACAGGGCTTCCCTGGTGGCGCAGTGGTTGAGAGTCCGCCTGCTGATGCAGGGGATATGGGTTCGTGCCCCAGTCCGGGAAGATCCCACATGCCGCAGAGCGGCTAGGCCCGTGAGCCATGGACGCTGAGCCTGCACGTCTGGAGCCTATTGCTCCTCAACGGGAGAGGACACAACAGTGAGAGGCCGTGTACCACAAAAAAAAAAAAAAAAAAAAAAAAAAAAAAAAAAAAAAAGATAAACAACAAGGACCTACTGTACAGCACAGGGAACTATACTCAATATCTTGTAATAACATACAATGGAAAAGAATATGAAAAAGAATATATATATAATACATAGAATTCATATATAACTGAATCACTTTGCTGTACACCTGAAACATTGTAAATCAACTATACTTCAACAAAAAAAAATGCTGGCTGGATGGAAGAATTGGATTGACAGATAGAAGAATGAAGGGAGAGAGTGAAGGAGTAACAAAGCCAGAGGGGATAATTTTTGTTACTACGGCTATATAATAAACAACTCCAAAACTGATTGGCATAAAAATAATTTTCTTAGGCCCACAGGAATCTAGAGGGGGAACGGGAGTCAGGAATTTGGGAAGGGCTTGGCTACACAGTCTTCACTTGGGGTCTGTCATGTGGTTGCAGGCAGATGTCAGCTGGAGTTGTGGTCATCTGAAGGCTAGACTGGGCTGAACACCCAAGATGGCCTTCACATGTCTAACAATTGATACTGGCTTGGAAAGGAGGTCAACTGAGACTCAACTATAACACATGTGGCCCATGGATGTGGCTTGGGCTTCATCACAGTCAGGCCTCCATAGTATAGCAAAACATCTTACACAGTGGCTAGGGCTCCAGAGTTAAGTGTCCCAGCAAAGAAGGGAGAGGGTACATTGCCTTTCCAGACCCAGCCTCAGAAGTCACACAGCATCACTCCTGCCATCCTCTGTTGGTTGAAGCAGTCACAAGCCCCCCAGATTTAAGGGAAGGGGACGTACATTCCACCTCTCAATAAAGGATGCCAAAGAGTTTTGAAGACACTTGTTAAAACTGCTTTGGGACCTTAAGACTTTTCCAGTACACCTGCTTTTATTATGGTGGAGGAAATCAAAGCTCAGGGAATTTACAAGGCTTATTCAAAGTCACATTAAAGGGGGGTACCCTCAAGATGGGAGAGGGGTAAGACATGGAGATTACCTTCCTCCCCACATATACATCAAAAATACATCTAAATGTAGAACAGCTCCTATAGAACACCTACTGAACGCTGGCCAAAGGCCTCAGACCTCCCAAAAGGAAAGAAAATCCCCACGTACCTGACCGTGTGGCTGACAGGGTCTAGGTGCTCTGGCGTGGTGTCATACCTGAGTCTCTGAGGTGGGAGAGCCGACTTCAGTACATTGGACCACCAGAGACACCCGGCCCCATATAATATAAATCGGTGAGAGCTCTCCAAGAGATCTGCATCTCAATGCTAAGACCCACCTCCACCCAACGGCCAGCAAGCTAAAGTGCTGAATGCCCCATGCCAGACAACCAGCAAGACAGGAACACAGCCCCACCCATGAGCAGAGAGGCTGCCTAAAGTCATACTAAGGTCAGAGACACCCCAAAACGCACCAGCGGATGTGGCCCTGCCCACTAGAAAGACAAGAACCAGCCCCACCCACCAGAACACAGACAACAGTCCCCTCCACCAAGAAGCCTACAAAAGCCACTGAACCAACCTCACCCACAGGAGGCAGACACCAAAAACAATGCGAACTACAAACCTGCAGCCTGCGAAAAGGAGAACCCAAGACAGTAAATTAAACAAAATGAGATAACAGAGAAATATGCAGCAGATTAAAGACAAAGGTAAAAACCCACATGACCAAACAAATGAGGAGGAAATAGGCAGAATACCTAAAAAAGAATTCAGAGTAATGGTAGTAAGGATGATCAAAAATCTTGGAATTAGAATGGAGATAATACAAGAAACATTTAACAAGGACCTAGAAGAACTAAAGAGCAAACAAACAATTATGAACAACACAATAAAAGAAATTAAAAATTCTCTAGAAGGAATCAATAGCAGAATAACTGAGGCAGAAGAACAGATAAGTGACCTGGAAGATAAAATAGTGGAAATAACTACTGCAGAGCTGAATAAAAAAAGAAGAATGAAAAGAACTGAGGACAGTCTCAGAGACCGCTAGGACAACATTAAATGCACCATCACTCGAATTATAGGGGTCCCAGAAGAAGAAGAGAAAAAGAAACGGTCTGAGAAAATATATGAAGAGCTTATAGTTGAAAACTGCCTGAATATGGGAAAGAAATAGTCAATCAAGCCCAGGAAGCACAGAGAGTCCCATACAGGATAAATCCAAGGAGAAACACGACAAGACACATATTAATCAAACTATCAAAAATTAAATACAAAGGAAAAATATTAAAAGCAGCAAGGGAAAAACAACAAATAACATACAAGGGAATCCCCATAAGGTTAACAGCTGATCTTTCCACAGAAACTCGGCAAGCAAAAAGGAAGTGGCAGGACATATTTAAAGTGATGAAAGGGAAAAACCTACAACCAAGATTACTCTACCCAGCAAGGAGCTCATTCAGCTTCAACGGAGAAATTAAAACGTTTACAGACAAGCAAAAGCTAAGAGAATTCAGCACCACCAAGCCAGCTTTACCACAAGTGCTAAAGGAACTTCTCTGGGCAGGAAACACAAGAGAAGGAAAAGACAAACAATAACAAAGCCAAAACAATTAAGACAATGGTAATAGGAACATACATATCAATAATTACCTTAAATGTAAATGGATTAAATGCTCCAACCAAAAGACACAGAATGGCTGAATGGATACAAAAACAAGACCCGTATATACGCTGCCTACAAGAGACCCACTTCAGACCTAGAGACACATACAGACTGAAATTAAGGGGATGCAAAAAGATATTCCATGCAAATGGAAATCAGAAGAAGGCTGGAGTAGCAATTCTCATATCAGACAAAATAGACTTTAAAATAAAGACTATTACAAGAGACAAAGAAGGACAAGACATAATGATCAACAGATCAATCCAAGAAGAAGATATAACAATTGTAAATATTTATGCACCCGACATAGGAGCACCTCAATACATAAGGCAAATGCTAATAGCCATAAAAGGGGAAATCGACAGTAACACAATCATAGTAGGGGACTTAAACACCCCAGTTTCACCAATGTACAGATCAAGCAAAATGAAAATAAATAAGGAAACAAAAGCTTTAAATGACACATTAAACAAGATGGGCTTAGTTGATATTTATAGGACATTCCATCGAAAAACAACAGAATACACTTTCTTCTCAAGCGCCCATGGGACATTCTCCATGATAGATCATATCTTGGACCACAAATCAAGCCTTGGTAAATTTAAGAAAATTGAAATCATATCAAGTATCTTTTCAGACCACAGTGTTATGAGACTAGATATCAATTACAGGAAAAACACTGTAAAAAACACAAACACAGGGAGGCTAAACAATACACTACTAAATGAGCAAGAGATCACTGAAGAAATCAACAAATACCTAGAAACAAATGACAATGAAAACACTACGAACCAAAACCCATGGGATGCAGCAAAAGCAGTTCTAACAGGGAAGTTTATAGCAATACAATCCTACCTCAAGAAAAAAGAAACATCTCAAATAAACAATAAAACCTTACACCTAAAGCAATAAGAGAAAGAGGAACAAAAAGAAACCTGAAGTTAGCAGAAGGATATAAATCATAAAGATCAGATCAGAAACAAATTAAAAAGAAATGAAGGAAACAGTAGCAAAGATCAATAAAACTAAAAGCTGGGTCTTTGAGAAGATAAACAATTGAGAAACCACTAGCCAGGCTCATCAAGAAAAAAGGGAGAAGACTCAAATCAACAGAATTAGAAATGAGAAAGAAGTAACAACTGACGCTGTAGAAATACAAAGGATGATGAGAGACTACTACAAGCAACTGTATGCCAATAAAATGGACAACCTGGAAGAAAAGGACAAATTCTTAGAAAAGCACAACCTTCTGAGACTGAACCAGGAAAAAATAGAAAATATGAACAGACCAATCACAAGCACTGAAATTGAAACTGTGACTAAAAATCTTCCAACAAACAAAAGCCTAGGAGCAGATGGTTTCAGAGGCAAATTCTATCAAACATTTAGAGAGGAGCTAACGCCTATCCTTCTCAAAGTCTTCCAAAATATAGCAAAGGGAGGAACGCTCCCAAATTCATTCTACAAGGCCACCATAACCCTGATACCAAAACCAGACAAAGATGTCACACACACAAAAAAAAAACTACAGGCCAATATCACTGATGAACACAGATGCAAAAATCCTCAATAGAATATTAGCAAACAGAATCCAACAGCACATTAAAAGGATTGTACACCATGATCAAGTAGGATTTATCCCAACGCAAGGATTCTTCAATACACTCAAATCAATCAATGTGATACACCATATTAACAAATTGAAGGATAAAAACTGTATGATCATCTCAATACACACAGAAAAAGCTTTCGACAAAGTTCATCACCCATTTATGATAAAAACCCTCCAGAATGTAGGCATAGAGGGAAACTACCCCAACATAATAAAGGCCATATATGACAAACCCACAGCCAATATCGTTCTCAACAGTGAAAAACTGAAACTGTTTCCTCTAAGATCAGGAAAAATGCAAGGTTGCCCACTCTCACCACTATAATTCAACATACTTTTGGAAATATTAGCCACAGAAATCAGAGAAGAAAAAGTAATAAAAGAAATCAAAATCGGAAGAGAAGAAGTAAAACTGTCACTGCTTGCAGATGACATGATAATATACATAGAGAATCCTGAAGATGCTACCAGAAAACTACTAGAGCTAATCAATGAATTTGGTAAACTAGCAGGATTAAAAATTAATGCACAGAAATCTCTTGCATTCCTAAACACTAATGATGAAAAATCTGAAAGAGAAATTAAAGAAACACTCCCACTTACCATTGCAACAAAAACAATAAAATACCTAGGAAAAAAACATACCAAAGAGACAAAAGAGCTGTAAGCAGAAAACTATAAGACCTTGATGAAAGAAATTAAAGATGATACAAACAGATGGAGAGATATACCATGTTCTTGCATTGGAAGAATCAACACTGTGAAAATGATTATACTACGCAAAGCAATCTACAGATTCAGCAAAATCCGTATCCAACTACTAAGGGCATTTTTCAGAGAACTAGAACAAAAAATTTCACAATTTCTATGGAAACACAAAAGACCCCAAATATCCAAAGCAATCTTGAGAAAGAAAAATGGAGCCAGAGGAATCAGGCTACCTGACTTCAGACTATACTACAAAGCTACAGTAATCAAGACAGTCAATGGAACAGAATAGAAAGACCAGAGATAAACTCACGTACATATGGTCACCTTATCTTTGATGAAGGAGGCAAGAATATACAATGGAGAAAAGAGAGCCTCTTCAATAAGTGGTGCTGGGAAAACTGGACAGCTACATGTAAAAGAATGAAATTAGAACACTCCCTAACACCATACACAAAAATAAACCTAAAATGAGAAGTCCTAAAGTCCTAAATGTAAGGCTAGACACTATAAAACTCTTAGAGGAAAACATAGGCAGAACACTCTATCACATAAATCACACCAAGATCCTTTTTGACCCACCTCCTAGAGAAATGGAAACAAAAACAAACTAATATGACCTAATGAAACTTCAAAGCTTCTGTACAGCAAAGGAGCCATAAAGAACACGAAAAGAAAAGCCTCAGAATGAGAGAAAATATTTGCAAATTAAGCAAGTGACAAAGGACTAATCTCCAAAATTTACAAGCAGCTCACACAGCTCAATATCAAAAACACAAACAACCCAATCCAAAAATGGGCAGAAGACCTAAATAGACATTTCTCCAAAGAAGACATACAGATGGCTAAGAAGCACATCTAAAGCTGCTCAACATCATTAATTATTAGAGAAATGCAAATCAAAACTACCATGAGGTATCACATCACACCAGTTAGAATGGGAATCATCAGAAAATCTACAAACAACAAATGCTGGAGAGCGTGTGGAGAAAACGGAACCCTCTTGAACTGTTGGTGGGAATGTAAATTGATACAGCCACTATGGAGAACAGTATGTAGGTTCCTTAAGAAACTAAAAATAGAACTACCATATGACCCAGCAATCCCACTACTGGGCATATACCCTGAGAAAACCATAATTCAAAAAGTCACATGCACTCCAATATTCATTGCAGCACTATTTACAACAGCCAGGTCATGGAAACAACCTAAATGCCCATCGACAGATGAATGGGTAAAGAAGATGTGGTCCATGGGCTTCCCTGGTGGCGCAGTGGTTGAGTGTCCGCCTGCTGATGCAGGGGACACGGGTTTGTGCCCTGGTCCAGGAAGATTCCACATGCCACAGAGCAGCTAGGCCCGTGAGCCATGGCTGCTGAGCCTGCACGTCCGGAGCCTGTGCTCCGCAATGGGAGAGGCCACAACAGTGAGAGGCCCGCGTACCACAAAAAAAAAAAAGATGTGGTCCGTATATACAATGGAATATTACTCAGCCATGAAAAGGAACGAAATTGGGTCATTTACAGAGATGTGGATGGATCTAGAGCCTGTCATACAGAGTGAAGTAAGTCAGAAAAACAAATATCGTATATTAACGCATATATGTGGAACCTTGAAAAATGGTACAGATGAACCAGTTTGCAGAGCAGAAATTGAGACACAGATGTAGAGAACAAACGTATGGACACCAAGCGGGGAAAGCGGTGGGCTGGTGCGGGTGGTGGCGTGATGAATTGAGCGATTGGGATTGACATGTATACGCTGATGTGTATAAAACAGATAACTGATAAGAACCTGCTGTATAAAATATATGTGTGTGTGTGTGTGTGTGTGTGTGTGTATACTATTCAAGTCATCTAAAAACAAAAAAATTATCTTCTTTCCTTCCAATCCCATTGGAAACTACTGTATTCCAGTTTCCTTCCAGAGAATTTTTATGCTTATAAAAGCAAATATGAGTAATTTTCTTTGCTATACCTTTTGATTTTTCATACAAATAAAAGCACACTATAAACACACACACACAAAAAAAAACTACAATGAGGTATCACCTCACACCGGTCAGAACTGCCATCATCAGAAAATCTACAAACAACAAATGCTGGAGAGGGTGTGGAGAAAAGGGAACCCTCTTGCACTGTTGGTGGGAATGTAAACTGATACAGCCACTATGGAGAACAGTATGGAGGTTCCTTAAAGCGCTAAAAATAGAATTACCATATGACCCAGCAATCTCACTACTGGGCATATACCCTGAGAAAACCATAATTCAAAAAGACACATGATGCCTGGTGCACCTCCACGCAGCCTACACCCCATGCCACGAGGTGTCACTCCTGCTGGTGGTGTGCAGTAACATCTACAAGGGCCTGGATGGGGATGAAAACCAAGGGCCCCTGGCGGCTGACGCCTTCCTTCCACTGCTAACAGAGGAACTAATCTGGAGTCCAGACATTGGAGACGCAGTTGGACATGGAGTTTCTCATGGAGCTCTTGGATCTGGACGAGCGACGGGGAGAAGTCGGGTACTACCTGACCACGTGGTTTGGGGCCCTGTACCACATTGCCCACTACCCTAACAGCCCAACACGGGCCACAGGCGCCAGGTCCTCAGCTCTCAGGCCCAGGCCTCTCTGTGCCAGTGGCACCGCAGGCAGACGCTGCAAAAATAAAGGCCCACTGAAGCCCAGGCCAAGCTGCCCCTTGAGGAACCATGGGCAATACAGACTGTGCAAGAGACCAATGATGATTAGAATCTCAAACCCTTCTGCTCTGCAAGTAATATTCGGGAGACACCTGGAACAGCACCAACTTCTGACCACTGTAGTTTAGACTAGAGGCAGCAAGAAGGAGGGGTTCCCAGGAAAAGGAAATGGGTCTGAGGGAAGACCTCTGAGCCTTTGCATTGCCTGTTCGTGCTTTCTGGCATGCCATTCCCGAATATCCACACTGCTCCTTTCCCTCCCTTCCTTCAGGTCTTTAGGCAGATGTCACCTTCCTAGTGAGGCTCTCTCCCAGACACCCCTGTCTAAAACCAAAGCTTCTCTGGCTTGACCCTCTCTGTAGGAAACAGAATAATGCCGCCCCCCAAGATGTTCACCTCCTAATCCCCATAATCTGTGTATAGGTTACCTTAAGTGGTAAAAAGGGACATTACAAACGTGATGAAATTAAGGATCTTGGACTTCTCTGGTGGTTCAGGGGTTAAGACTCTATGCTTCCACTTCAGGGGCCACGGATTTAATCCCTGGTGGGGGAAGTTCCGCATACCACAGGGTGCGGCTAAAAAAAAAAAAAATTAAGGGTCTTGCGATAGGGAGATTACCCTGGATTCAGATGGGCCTGATGTAATCCCCAGGGTCCTTGTAAGAGGAAGGCACTGGGGTGAGAGACAGAGGAAGAGATGCATGATGATGCAAGAAGAGGTCAGAGTGATGTGGTCAGGAGTCAAACAATGTAGGCAACTTCTACAAGCTGAAAAAGACAAGAAATGGATTTTCCCCTGGAATCTCCAGAAGGAACTCAGTTTATTTATTTCTTTTTCTTATTAGTTATCCATTTTATACACATCGGTGTACACATGTCAATCTCAATCTCCAAATTCATCACACCACAACCCTCACCCCTTGCCGCTTTCCCCACTTGGTGTCCATACGGTTTTTCTCTACTTCTGTGTCTCAATTTCTGCTCTGCAAACCGGTTCATCTGTACCATTATCTAGGTCCCACATGCATGCGTTAATATATGATATTTGTTTTTCTCTTTCTGACTTACTTCACTCTGTATGACAGTCTCTAGATGCATCCCCGTCTCTAAAAATGACCCAATTTCATTCCTTTTCATGGCTGAGTAATATTCCATTGTATATATGGACCACATCTTCTTGATCCATTCGTCTGTTGATGGGCATTTAGGTTGCTTCCATGGCCTTGCTATTGTAAACAGTATTGCAGTGAACATGGGGGTGCGTGTGTCTTTTTGAATTATGGTTTTCTCAGGGTATATGCCCAGTAGTGGGATTGCTGGGTCATATGGTACTTCTATTTTTAGTTTCTTAAGGAACCTCCATACTGTTCTCCATAGTGGCTGTACCAAATCACATTCCCACCAACAGTGCAAGAGGGTTCCCTTTTCTCCACATGCTCTCCAGCATTTGTTGTTCGTAGATTTTCTGATGATGCCCATTCTAACTGGTGTGAGGTGATACCTCATTGTAGCTTTGATTTGCATCTCGCTAATAATTAGTGATGTTGAGCAGCTTTTCATGTGCTTCTTGGCCATCTGCATGTCTGCTTTGGAGAAATGTCTATTTAGGTCTTCTGCCCATTTTGTTGATTGGGTTGTTTTTTTTTAAATATTGAACTGCATGAGCTGTTTATGTATTTTGGAGATTAACCCTTGGTCCGATGATTCATTTGCAAAGATTTTCTCCCATTCTGAGGGTTGTCTTTTCATCTTCTTTGTGTTTTCCTCTGCTATGCAAAAGCTTTTAAGCATAATTAGGTCCCATTTGTTTATTTTAGGTTTTATTTCCATTTTTCTAGGAGGTGGGTCAAAAAGGATCTTCCTGTGATTTATGTCATAGAGTGTTCTGCTTATGTTTTCCTCTAAGAGTTTTATAGTGTCTAGCCTTACAGTTAGGACTTCAATGCATTTTAGGTTTATTTTTGTGTATGGTGTTAGGGAGTGTTCTAACTTCATTCTTTTACATGTAGCTGTCCAGTTTTCCCAGCACCACTTATTGAAGAGGCTGTCTTTTCTCCATTGTATATCCTTGCCTCCTTTCTCATAGATTAGTTGACCAGAGGTGCGTGGGGTTTATCTCTGGGCTTTCTATCGTGTTCCATTGATCTATGTTTCTGTTTTTGTGCCAGTACCATATTGTCATGATTACTGTAGCTTTGTAGTATAGTCTGAAGTCAGGGAGCCTGATTCCTCCAGCTCCGTTTTTTTCTCTCAACACTGCTTTGGCTATTCGGGGTCTTTTGTGTCTCCATACAAATTTTAAAATTTTTTGTTCTAGTTTTGTAAAAAATGCCATTGGTAATTTGATAGGGATTGCATTTAATCTGTAGATTGCTTTGGGTAATATAGTCATTTTCACAATATTGATTCTTCCAATCCAAGAATATGGTATATCTCTCCATCTGCTTATATCATCTTTAATTTCTTTCATCAGGGTCTTACAGTTTTCTGCATACAGATCTTTTGTCTCCCTAGGTAGGTTTACTCCTAGGTATTTTATTCTTTTTGTTGCAGTGGTAAATGGGAGTGTTTCCCTAATTTCTCTTTCACATTTTTCATCAATAGTGTAGAGGAATGCAAGCGATTTCTGTGCATTAATTTTGTAACCTGCAACGTTACCAAATTCATTGGTTAGCTCTAGTAGTTTTCTGGTGGCATCTTTAGGATTCTCTGTGTATAGTATCATGTCATCTGCAAACAGTGACAGTTTTACTTCTTCTTTTCCAATTTGTATTCCTTTTATTTCTTTTTCTTCTCTGATTTCCGTGGCTAGGACTTACAAAACTATGTTGAATAATAGTGGGGAGAGTGGATATCCTTGTCTTATGCCTTATCTTAGAGGAAATGCTTTCAGTTTTTCACCATTGAGAATGATGTTTGCTGTGGGTTTGTCGTATATGGCCTTTATTACGTTGAAGTAGGTTCCCTCTATGCCCACTTTCTGGAGAGATATTAAAATAAATCGGTGCTGAATTTTGTCAAAAGCTTTTTCTGCATCTATTGAGGTGATCACACGGGTTTTATTCTTCAATTTGTTAATATGGTGTATCACATTGATTGACTTGCGTATACTGAAGAATCCTTGCAACTCAAATAAATCCCACTTCATCATGATGTATGATCCTTTTAATGTGTTGTTGAATTCTGTTTGCTAGTATTTTGTTGAGGATTTTTGCATCTATATTCATCAGTGATATTGGTCTGTAATTTTCTTCTTTGTACGATCTTTCTCTGGTTTTGGTATCAGGGTGATGGTGGTCTCATAGAATGAGTTTGGGAGTGTTCCTTCCTCTGAAATTTTTTGGAAGACTTTGAGAAAGATGGGTGTTAGCTCTTCTCTAAATGTTTGATAGAATTCACCTGTGAAGCCATCCGGTCCTGCACTTTTGTTTGTTGGAAGATTTTTAATCACAGTTTCAATGTCATTACTTGTGACTGGTCTGTTCATATTTTCTATTTCTTTCTGGTTCAGTCTTGGAAGGTTATACCTTTCTAAGAATTTGTCCAGTTCCTCGCAGGTTGTCCACTTTATTGCCATAGAGTTGCTTTTAGTAGTCTCTTAGGATGCTCTGTATTTCTGCGGTGTCTGTTGTAACTTCTCATTTTTCATTTCTAGTTTTATTGATTTGGGTCCTCTCCCTCTCTTTCTTGATGAGTCTGGCTAATGGTTTATCCATTTTTTTAATCTTCTCAAAGAACCAGCTTTTGGTTTTATTGATGTTTGCTCTTGTTTTCTTTGTTTCTATTTCATTTATTTCTGCTCTGATCTTTATGATTTCTTTCCTTCTGCTAACTTTCGGTTTTGTTTCTTCTTCTTTCTTAATTCTTTTAGGTGTAACGTTAGATTGTCTGTTTGAGGTTTTTCTTGTTGCTTAAGGTAGGCTTGTATAGCTATAAATTTCCCTCTTAGAACTGCTTTTGCTGCATCCCATAGGTTTTGGATTGTCGTGTTTTAGTTGTCATTTGTCTCTAGGTATTTTTTGATTTCCTCTTTGATTTCTTCAGTGATCTCTTGGTTATTTGGTAACGTATTGTTTAACCTCCATGTATTTCTGTTCTTTTACGTTTTTTTCCCTGTAATTGATTTCTAATCTCATAGCGTTGTGGTCAGAAAAGATGCTTGATATGATTTCAATTTTCTTAAATTTACTGAGGCTTGATTTGTGACCCAAGATGTGATCTATCCTGGAGAATGTTCCATGTGCACTTGAGAAGAAAGTGTAATCTGCTATTTTTGGATGGAATGTCCTATAAATATCAACTAAATCTATCTGGTCTATTGTGTCATTTAAAGCTTGTGATCCTCATTAACTTTCTGTTTGGATGATCTTTCCATTGGTGTAAGTGAGGTGTTAAAGTCCCCCACTATTAATGTGTTACTGTCAATTTCCTCTTTTAGAGCTGTTAGTAGTTGCCTTATGTATTGAGGTGCTCCTATATTGGGCGCATATATATTTATAATTGTTTTATCTTCTTCTTGGATTGATCCCTTGAGCATTACGTGTCCTTCCTTGTCTCTTGTAACACTGTTTATTTTAAAGTCTATTTTATCTGAAATGAGTATTGCTAGTCCAGCTTTCGTCTGATTTCCATTTGCATGGAATATCTTATTTCATCCCCTTACTTTCAGTCTGTATGTGTCCCTAGGTCTGAAGTGGGTCTCTTGTAGGCAGCATATATATGGTTGTTGTTTTTGTATCCATTCAGCAAGCCTGTGTCTTATGGTTGGAGCATTTAATCCATTCATGTTTAAGGTAATTATCGATATGTATGTTCCTATGACCATTTTCTTAATTCTCTTGGGTTTGTTTTTGTAGGTCCTTTTCTTCTCTTGTGTTTCCCACTTAGAGAGGTTCCTTTAGCATTTGTTGTAGAGCGGGTTTGGTGGTGTTCTCTTAGCTGTTGCTTGTCTGTAAAGCTTTTGATTTCTCCTTCGAATCTGAATGAGATCCTTGCCGGGTAGAGTAATCTTTTTGTAGGTTCTTCCCTTTCATCACTTTAAGTATATCATGCCACTCCCTTCTGGCTTGTAGAGTTTCTACTGAGAAATCAGCTGTTAACCTTATGGGAGTTCCCTTGTATGTTAGTTGTCTTTTTCCCTTGCTGCTTTCAATAATTTTTCTTTGTCTTTAATTTTTGCCAGTTTGATTACTATGTGTCTTGGTGTGTTTCTCCTTGGGTTTATCCTGTATGGGACTGTCTGCATTTCCTGGACTTGGGTGGCTATTTCCTTTCCCATGTTAGGGAAGTTTTCAACTATAATCTCTTCAAATATTTTCTCAGGCCCTTTCTCTCTCTCTTCTCCTTCTGGGACCCCTATAATGCTAATGTTACTGCATTTAATGTTGTCCCAGAGGTCTCTTAGGCTGTCTTCATTTCTTTTCATTCTTTTTTCCTTATTCTATTACGCAGCAGCGAATTCCACCATTCTGTCTTCCAGGTCACTTATCCGTTCTTCTGCCTCAGTTATTCTGCTATTCATTCCTTCTAGTATAGTTTTCATTTCAGTTATTGTATTGTTCATCTCTGTTTGTTTGTTCTTTAATTCTTCTAAGTCTTTGTTAAACATTTCTTGCATCTTCTCAATCTTTGCCTCCATTCTTTTTCTGAGGTCCTGGATCATCTTCACTGTCATTATTCTGAATTCTTTTTCTAGAAGGTTTCCTATTCCACTTCATTCAGTTGTTTTTCTGGGCTTTTATCTTGTTCCTTTATCTGGTACATAGCCCTCTGCCTTTTCATCTTGTCTATCTGTCTGTGACTGTGGTTTTTGTTCCACAGGCTGCAGGACTGTAGTTCTTCTTGCTTCTGTTGTCTGCCCTCTGGTGGATGAGGCTATCTAAGAGGCTTATGCAAGTTTCCTGATGGGAGAGACTGGTGGTGGGTAGAGCTTGCTGTTGCTTGGTGGGCAGAGCTCAGTAAAACTTTAATCCGCTTGTCTGCTGATGGGTGGGGCTGGGTTCCCTCCCTGTTGGTTGTTTGGCCTGAGGTGTCTGTCGGAACACTGGAACCTACCCAGGCTCTTTGGTGGGGCTAATGGTGGACTCTGGGAGCGCTCAAGCCAAGAAGTACTTCTCAGAACTTCTGTTGCCAGTGTCTCTTTGTCCTTGGTGAGCCACAGCTGCTCCCCACCTCTGCAGGAGACCCTCCAACACTAGCAGGTAGGTCTGGTTCAGCCTCCTATGGGGTCACAGCTCCTTCCCCTGGGTCCTGATGCACATGCTACTTTGTGTGTGCCCTCCAAGAGTGGAGTCTCTGTTTCCCCCAGTCCCGCCAAAGTCCTGCAATCAAATCCCACTAGGCTTCAAAGTCTGATTCTCTAGGAATTCCTCCTCTCATTGCCAGACCCCCAGGTTGGGAAGCCTGACGTGGGGCTCATAACCTTCACTACAGTGGGTGGACTTCTGTGGTATAAGTGTTCTCCAGTTTGTGAGTCACCCACCCAGCAGTTATGGGATTTGATTTTATTGTGATAGCGCCCCTCCTACCATCTCATTGTGGCTTGTCCTTTGTCTTTGGATGTGGGGTATCTTTTTTGGTGAGTTCCAGTGTCTTTCTGTTGATGACTGTTCAGCAGTTAGTTGTGATTCCGGTGTTCTCGAAAGAGGGAGTGAGAGGATGTCCTTCTACTCCGCCATCTTGAACCAATCTCAGGAACTCAGCTTTTGATTTTTTTAAACTAAAGTATGGTTAATTTACAATGTTGTGTTAGTTTCAAGTGTATAGCAAGGTGATTAAGTTATATATATATATATATATATATATATATATACTTTTTCAGATTATTTTCCATTATAGGTTATTACAAGATATTGAGTATAGTTCCCTGTGTTGTACTGTAGGTCCTTGTTGTTTACCTATTTTATGTATAGTAGTGTAATATTAATCCCAAACTCCTAATTTATCCCTCCCTCCCAACCTCCGTTATCCCATTTGGTAACCATTAGTTTGTTTTCTGTGTCTGTAAATCTGTTTCTGTTTTGTAAATAAGTTTGTTTGTATCTTTTTTTTCTTTTTGGATTCCACATACAAGTGATACCATATGACATTTGTCTTTCTCTGTCTGACTTACTTTACTTAATGTGATAATCTCTAAGTCCACTCAAGTTCAGCGTTTGATTTAGACCCTAAGACGTATTTTGGATATCTGACCTTTAGAACTGCAAGATAATAAACGTGTGTTTTTAAGCCAAAAAATAAAAAGACACATGCACCCCAATGTTGATTGCAGCACTATTTACAATAGCTAGTTTATGGAAACAACCTAAATGCCCATCAACAGACAAATGGATAAAGAAGATGTGGTACAGATACACAATGGAATATTACTCAGCCATAAAAAGGAACGAAACTGGGTCTTTCGTAGAGACGTGAGTGGACCTAGAGACTGTCATACAGAGTGAAGTAAGTCAGAAAGAGTAAAACAGATATCATATATTAACGCATATATGTGGAATCTAGAAAAATGGTACAGATGAACGGGTTTGCAAGGCAGAAATAAAGACACAGATGTAGAGAACAAATGTATGGACACCAAGGGGTGAAAGCAGGGGGTAGAGGGTGGGATGAATTGGGAGACTGGGATTGACATATATACACTAATATGTATAAAATAGATAACTAATAAGAACCTGCTGTATAGCATAGGGAAGTCCACTTTACTGTACAGTAGAAACTAACACAACATTGTAAAACAGCTATATGCCAATTTAAAAAAATTGATTTAAAAATAAAAAAACAAAGTCACATTAAATGAGTGACAGAGCAAGGCTAGAAGCAAAGTTCCTTCACTCAAGCCAGTTCAGCCTCCATCTACTTCATTACTTTAAGGAGGCCTCTATTAGTTAAAGTGTTCTCACTTTTAATCAACTGAAACCAACTTTGACAAAATTAGAAACAACAATAAAAGGTGGAATGAAATTTAATAGAAAAGTACTTGGTACATCTTACAGAATTAAATGAATTGTTAGCCCCAGGGCACTTCCAGGGCCCTCGGGAGAAACCATTCAGAGTATCTCCCTAAAGAGTTATGATCAGCAGGAGTTGGTGCCAACACCTCTCCAGTACTGTCTCTGTTCCAAGGTCCAAATTTCCAAGAGAGAGAGCCTCACCTACCGCAGTGGAGTTGGGTTTCTACCTCCCCATCAGCCATGCCAGGGGGAATGAGGTCGCAGAGTACAGACATGGACGTGGAACGCCTCCCCTGAGTTTCATGACATGTCCAGGAAAACGGTGTTCACCACAGCCCTGAAGCCATTGTGAGCCTGACTGAGCATCATCTCAGCAAAGGGAAACCACTGAGACATGTGACCCAGAGGATTTGAAAAATGCATCCTCCTCCCCATTAGAGAGTTGAGACACAGGCTTGACAGACACCATGTGACGAACTGGAGGCTGATCTCATGTCCCTAGTGACCACAGACTGTAATTACCGGGCTGTAAATGGTTAAGGATCACTCAATGTGTCTCAGACTCCATATGTTACAGCACTTCTTGCTGGCAAGCCAAGTACATGGAATTTGAGATTCCACAGCACAAAACAAGGCAAGATACAAAGAAACAGAAAGAAACTCAATCAAGGCAGTAGGGGATTTTTGCAAAACATGTGGGAGTTTTGCTCTCACAAATCAGCATTCCTCAAGCCATGCCATGCCAACATGTTGAGGTCAGTTTTGAGGTGAGTTGTGAGGAAATGTATTTTTACTAATACTGGTTTAAATAGCAAAGTTTAAGAACCAGTTCTTAAATAAAAAGAATATCTATGAATACATATATATATTCCCCCTAATAACACCAGGGTCACATATACATATATACTTTCTCTAGTGGGAGAGAAAGGGGTGGTGTTAGAGGCCCCATATAACCTTGGGCAAGCCCAGGGGAGTATGTCACACATGTGGCTGTCATCTAATATCATTGGTAGAGAAAAACTTCAAAACAGCTGCCCAAAGTGATGCCACTGCTGATCTGCCAAGAACAGGGAAGTTTAAAAGTATCCTGGGCTCCTGGTACTGGTTCAAGTTCTGTCTCGTGTTAAGAAAAATTATCCAAAACTGGGAACTTAAGCAGGAGAATGATGGCATATCCTTTGAATGTCATTTTAACCAGGTTCACCCGAAAACTATTTGACTGTACAGGAGAATGCACTTGCGTTTGCCTTTGCTATTTTCTATCTGATCGGGGCCCCAAGACTGTGAAGTTAGATGTTAATTTGCATCTTTTTGTCCAGTAGAAAAGGTGACATTTCTTTTCTATTTCATTTTCTTTTTTATGTTCCCATAAAACATTTACCAGTTTTATCTCTATTAGCAAATTCATTTCAGCATTCCTTTGACAGTATACATAAATATGTGTCCTTTGAACCAGCCTCACCATCTTGCTGGTACCCTCATTAATTAATGAAATGAATACAATCTTTTTTTTTTTTTTTTTTTTTCGGTATGCGGGCCTCTCACTGCTGCGGCCTCTCCCGTTGCGGAGCACAGGTTCCGGACGCGCAGGCTCAGCGGCCATGGCTCACGGGCCCAGCCGCTCCGTGGCATGTGGGATCCTCCCGGACCGGGGCACGAACCCGTGTCCCCTGCATCGGCAGGCGGACTCTCCACCACTGCGCCACCAGGGAAGCCCCTGAATAAAATCTTTGACATGTGTCCATTCTATATTTGCCTAAGTGTCATGTTTTTAACATTTTGAAGATTATACTTCAACACGAGGAATGAGTCTGCAATTTTCCAGTTTCCTCAAATGCAGGGTAGTGGGTAAGCTGGGTTCCAAGATCCCTTCCAGTGCCAATACTGTATGATTTCTTCAATAAAATTATGGTATAAAATATTCAGTGGGGTAGCTTATTTGTTAGAGAAATTTTCAAAGGGAAAGTTTCAGAAAGGTTTAAGGATGATTATATTTTAAAAAATGAATTTCAGCTAGACAAAGAATCTCAAAATTATTACCACGTAACCTGAGTACCCAGAAATTAAGAGACAGAGTCTGGCAGAATCTGGCAAAAGCATCCTACCTTGTCTGGAGATGGTCGTTAATCCTCACTATGCCTGCCTTGTGGAATAGAGTTTGATCACCTGATGAATACAAGAGCCAGAAAATGATCCCTGACTCCTCTTATTCTTGCAGATGAGAGCCTATGGCATCCAGTGGTGAAGAGCAATCTGACCAGGTCACTTGGCTTCTTGCTACCCAAAGTGTGGACCAAGGACCAGCTGCAAAGACATCTCTTGGGAATGCGTTAGGAGTGCAGAATATCGGATCCAGGCCAGACCTAGTAAAACAAAATCTACACTTTAACAATATCCCCTGGTGATTGATATGCACAGAAAGTTTGAGAAGCAGTGATCTGGCTGCAGGTTCCCAAGATGGTTCCCACCCCTGGCTGCACTTGAGAAGTTTTCACGCTTACAGAGTTGGGGTATTATTAGTATCTGTCGTAGCAGGATGGGAAAGATGACAGATGGAAAGCATAAGCCACTCTTCTCAAGTCAAGACTGTAAGAAAAAGCCCAACAAGGGCTTTTACCAATACCAGACTTTTTCAGTTTGGGTTCTAGGAAAGGAGACAGGGAGAGGGAAGCCTAAAGGGCTACAGGGAGGAAGGGAGGAAGTTGAAGAATGACAAGCCTGTGGATTCTTCTCTTGATTATTTCCCCCAGGGATGAAGGAGTCTGTGGCTGGCCAGGATGTCTGTCCTCTGTTCAGGCTAATTTTATTCTGTGAGTTTATCCAGAGTTTAAGAGCAATAATCAGGGGCCATAAAGCCCCAAAGGTCTCAGAAAGCACAAGTAAGGGGAAGGACAGGCTTTACCATTCTTTAAGTCCCTTTCCTCATTCTGCATCCCAGACAGGGAATATTGCTTTATTCAAAAATCTATAGTAAGAAACTCCCATACTAACCAAGTTAAACTTCTCACTATCGCAACCTGCAGTTGCCATTTTTAGAAACACTGTGCTGTGAACACAAGACGATTGGGTTAAGTACCAGTGGCCTGCAAATGTGGGCCCAAATACTTGTCATAGACATATTCTGACAACTGCATCCAACAATCTGTTTAGCAGTTTCCTGTGCTTTACTCCTTCAATTATGAAGTGCTGCTTGTGGGGCTGGTGGGTTCAGGGGAATCAAAGAGAGCTGTCGGGTGCTACAGAAAGTCTCTTTGGAAAACTTTAAATTGAAAACGATAGTGCACGTAAATTAAACCGATGAGTTAAGTGGGGGTACATTAGTCAGGATAATGCTAGCTGCTATGATAATAAACAAACACAAAATGTATAGTGGTTCAAAACAATAGAAGCTTATTTGGCCCTCACATAAAGTCCAAAATGGGTGCTCTAACCATAGACTCAAGGCCTGGGGCTCAGGCTCACTCCATCTTGAGGCACTGACATCTTAAACATGTGGCTTTCAAGATTGCCACATCTGTCTGCATCAAGCCAGTGGCGTGGGAAAAGCCTTGATGGATCCCACGTGGAAAGCTTTTATAGGTCAAATCTGAAAGAGGCACATTACTCCTGACCAGATTTTATTAGCTAGAATTCAGTGCCTTGGCCACATCAAACCTTGAGGGAGGCTGGAAAATGTAGACTAGCTGTGTGCCCAGAGAGGAAATGGGTTCCGTAACCATTTTTGCCACAGTGAGTCAAGAGCATCATTTAAAAATGGGATACAGGGAACTCCCTGGTGGCACAGTAGATAAGAATCCACCTGCCAATGCAGGGGACATGGGTTCCATCCCTGGTCCGGGAAGATCCTACATGCCACGGAGCAACTAAGCCCGTGTGCCACAACTACCGAGCCTGCACTCTAGATCCCGCGAGCCACAACTACTGAAGCCCACACACCTAGAGCCCGTGCTCTGCAATAAGGGAAGCTGCCGCAATGAGAAGCCCGTGCACCACAACGACGAGTAGCCCCCGCTCACCACAACTAGAGAAAGTCCACACACAGCAACGAAGACCCAACGCAGCCAAAAATAAATAAAATTAAATCTTTTTTTAAAAAATGGGATACAACACAATAGAATAGATCAAACTGAGCTTGACCTGGCATACAGGAAGGGTTAGTGTAGTTTTGGAAAAGCTTTCAGTCACTTATATATTTGTATACATGCATGTATGAACTGATTGAAGTATAAAATGTATTTCTTACACTGGGTCACGGCCAAAAGTTATTCTACCAATCCCTATAGACAACATTAGAAGAGACAGCAAAAGGAGAAAAGGAGGGCTTAGGCCCTGAAGGGGGTTTTTAAATCATTGAGAAGCTGAGCAAGTGTGAATATGCTTAAATATTCATAAAGTGACAGCAACATCTAAAAACCAGACACAGCTGTGTGGACTGGGCTGATCCTGAGAAACACTGGCACATGAGTCAGGTTGGACTTAGGTGCCCATTTATCCCTCTGATAGCGGCCCGCCCCTACTCTCCAGGTACCTCACCTGTGCCCACGCATGCCAAGGATAAGGTGATAATTTCGTTGTTCCCAGCAGAACATGTATGGAAAACCCACCATGAATCAAAAGAATGAGGCTGCTAAAGTTAGATAAAGGGCTGCTTTCTTCATTTTAGGGCAAAGACTCTGGTCTAAGTACAACTTTAAATCATATCACACATCACATGAAGAGCCACTCTCTCCATGCGCTGTGGTGCTGTGTATGAGCACAAGTGTGTGTGTGCACATGTGTGTGCACATGGGTATGCTTGAGCACATGCGTGTGCACATGTGTATGCTTGAGTACATGCTGACCTGTGTGCTGAGGCTCAGGGGAGGTAGAACGATAGGAAGTTCCAAAAGCATAGAGAATTCTTAGCATAAATAAAATGAATGGAGCCAGGTTGATCTCTTTTGATAAGACTTGATATAGGAAATTATTTCAGTGGGCTTTTCTAGGGAGAGACAGGGCATACAGTTGACCTTTGAACAACACAGGTTTGAACTACTCAGGTCCCCTTGTAGGAAAGTTTTTTTCAATAAATTCACACTACACTATTACACAATCCGGGGTTGGTTGAATCTGTGGATGTGGGCCTGAGGATGCGGAACCATGAATATGGAGGGCTGACTGTAAACTTTTAGGTGAATTTTTGACTGAGGGGGGGAAGGGGGTTTAGCAGCCCTAACCCCTTCGTTGTTCAAGGGTCAACTGTAGTTTGGAAAAATACAGCAGAAATGACATCTTGAGTGTAGGGACCCTTTGGTGAGCCATAGAACATGCTTTAGGGCTGAAGTCAGCAGACGTATATTTGAGTCCCAAAGAGATAGTTTATTCTTCCCATAATACAGATAAGGAAACTCAGAGTCATAGAGGTTACACCCAAGGTCTTTCAGCTCATAGGTGGAACTGGCACTCAAAGAAGTAGGCTCAATAATGGGAAAGGACAAGAATCTACCAAGCAGGACTGTCTAGCTGGGGACAGAACATGCTGGGACAGCAGGAAATTCAGATGGTGGCTGAGGGCACCCTGAGATATGCAGCTAACCGGGGCTCTTGAGCATCAGGACAGAGATAGCAATCCTTACTAGGGTGCCTTGGGCCCTTGTTTCACCAGGGGAAAAGGATGAGGCAACAGCAAGATGCAAAGGTGGTGGACATTCTGTGAAATGTCATCAGCTAGACGCATCCCATCTCTTCCCTGCTGTACTATATTCCCTGGGGGATACACACACACACACACACACACACACACACACACACACACACACCTATATATTTTTATATATATGTATTTATATATATTCTAAATTAAAAAGAAAAAGCTTAAGCATCTGTAAAACGGGCACCCAACTCAATTTTCCCATGCAAATCTATAAATCTAGCCCCTCCCTTTCCCATTCCCCCTCCCACGACCCACTGGAACAGGGCTGGAGACAGTCACTTCTTAGAAACACTAAAAATATACATTACATCATTCCTCCTCCAGTCTCCAGCCCCCCTACATCAAGCCAAGTAATTTGAGCCCCTCTGCAAGGCCTGCCATAGCTTCCCTTTGAGGTCTGTGTTTTCCCTACTTAACGTACCTGGGAGACTGACAGACATATGTTTTATGATACATTATATATTAGGCTTGGCTAGAGGCTCCATTTCCATTAAAGATGACTAAAGCACTAAGGCATAGCTGCCTGGACCTCCCCTGCCATTTGTCCTCTGAAGCTATTCTCTAAGCTGTATTTCTGTCTTTTAGTACAACATTTGCTCACAAAATGGTCAGAACTTGGCTGTTAAAAACCAAAGACTCTTTGCTTCTACAATATTTTATAGAACAGAGCACTGGAGCCCTCTTCTTAAACTCCTCCAGTTCTCGGTTCTGACAATTGCCCGAAATAGACGAGTGCTCCCCAAAGCTGCAAAATCACATCTCTCTTTAAAATACCAGCTAAAACTGAGAAAGAGAAAATAAAAACATCTACTTTTTCCAAATGGGGTTATGCAAGTTGCTGCTCCCTTAAGGCATTTGTTCAGTAATCGGCACCCAGTTCCTGCATAGTAGTCGGTTAAATGCTCACCCTCACTCATAAGACACATACTTGGGAAGAGTACTGCTCTTCAACACTGCTTTTAAATTTAGAAAGACGCCTTTAGACCAATTTAGACACTATGTTCTTGCACAGGTATTAGTAAAATAAGCAAAAGACAGTGCATAAAAGTTGAAGCAACATCAGGAAAAACCCAACCTTCATTAACATTATAAACTATGATTTAAGACTGGTAAGGGGAAAAAATTAACTTCATTTATTCTAGGCAAGAGTCATTGATTAATTGAAAATACACATCAAAGAGCTTCATTTGCATATAGCAGCTCTGGTACCCCAAGAAACTTTGTGTTGGAAGGGATTCCCTATGGCACACACACAGACACACAGAGACCCCAAAACACTACAGGAGCCATCACTCCCTCTGACTATGAAGGATGTCCATCTAGCTTCATGAGTATATTGACAGCCAGGCCCAAAGAGAACACTGAGTCTAACAATGGACAAACAGACACACAACAATTTATAGATGTATAAATATGTAAAGAAGAAGAGAAACATATCCTTTAGTAATTTTTTTTAATCTGGACGTTTTCTCCACAAGTGGTTTTCCATCCTCTATTTCCCACAATTAATGTCTTATGAAGGAAAACATTCCCCCTCCTTCTCAATCTTCCATCCTGAAGACTATTCCAAAAATGTGTGTGGATGCCCCATCCACACCAGCCTTCACATTCACTGCCACGTAGAGTGGCAAACTTCTGGGGCACTGATTACTCATCGTCTCTCTGAATACAGGATGCTCAGTCTCTTTGTAAGTCTCCTTTTGAAAGTTGATGAGATATTAAAGAGACATATCAATGGAACTTGCTCCACCCTTGCCCCACCCAAGATGTGCAGACACTACTCCAAATATGAATCTGCTCAGTTCTGAGAAGCCTTCCAGTTTGGGTGTTGTCTGTGGCAAACACAACCACAGAAGGTCATTACTGGAGCAGGACTTCCAGAATAGCTGAGTGAGGAGCTTGGTAAATCCTCTTCCCAAAGAGCAACAATAAAACTGGACAAAACTGTCAAAAACAACAATTTCTGGAATCTGGAAATTGACCAAGTGCAAAAAACAGATAAGCACTTATTTAAGAAAAACTATTGAATCTCAGTAAGAACAGGGAGAGTTTACTGTGTTTTTGCCTGAAGCTGTTCCCTGCCTCTCAGCTCTGAGGCACAAGGGTTCTACAAGGGCAAGGCAGGCCATAAGCACCAGCAGCTCCATTGCTAAAGGGGTTGACATAATTTGAAGTAAGCATAGAAAAACTCATGCCCAGGGGCACTGTTGAAAACAATGTAGCAATCTCGGCAGGAAATAATCAAAGAAGAGCAAAAAAGCTAGTTTGAGATTGCCATACTGGTTGGGTATACCCGTAGAAAGCTAAAAAAATTATCAGTGAGATCTGGGGATCAAGACAGCCACAGTCAGCCTTGATAAGCTCCCAAATATCCCTGGGGGTCTGAAAGGCTATGTGTTTACACTCAGAAGAGACCCGGAGAGGTCCTTAGTGAGCTACTCATTCCTGGATGAATGTGAAACTTTGCAAGCACAGAAAGCAAAAGCTGTGAAGGACTTGCACAGTACCTAAACTCTGAATGTCATTTCCCAAACACACAGATCCATTGGCGAGAGTAAAAGCCCTACTGGCTCAAGGTGTTTAAACAAAACATCTGACCAATCTTTGGCTAACTACTAAGTTATGCTAACCAAGGAGCAACCCCAGAAAACCAGGCTTAAACATAAAATCAAAAATCATTTTTTTTAAATTGGAGTGGGGGCTTTTTTATCTAAAGAAAACAAAAACACAAATTTGAAAATACATATGCACCTCCATGTTCACTGCAGCATTATTTACAATAGCCAAGATATGGAAACAACCTAAGTGTCCATCAACGAATGAATGGATAAAGAAGATGTGAGATAGATATAGATATATATAATAGATATATATAGGTGTGTGTGTGTATATATATACTATTCAGCCATAAAAAAGAATGAGATCTTGCCATTTGCAAAAACATGGATGGACCATGGGGGCATTATGCTAAGTGAAATAAGTCATATAGAGAAACACAAATACCATACGATCTCACTTATATGTAGAATCAAAAAAAATGAGCTCATCGATACAAAGAACAGATTGGTGATTGCCAGAGGCGGGGAGTTGATGGGTGGGTGAAATGGGTAAAGGCGGTCAAAATGTTCAAACGTCCAGTTATAAAATAAATCATAGGGATGTAATGTACAGCATAGTAACTATAGTTAATAATACTGTACAGCGCATTTGAAAGTTGCTAAGGCAGTAAAAGTCCTCATCACAAGAAAAAAAAATTTTTGTAACTATTATGGTGATGAATGTTAACTAGACTTATTGTGATGACAATTTCACAATATATACAATATCAAATGTTGTACACTTGAAACTAATATGATTTTATATGCTAGTTATACCTCAATTTTTAAAAAGAATTGTTTTCTTAAAATACTGAGTAGAGACATCAGTGATTGCACACTACTAGGGAGAGAGACACCATAGAATTAGTCCAGGCAAGTCACTAAACAAATAAACACCAAAAAAACAAAAACAGCAACAATAAACCCAGGGGAGAGGAGAATAAGAATCCAGAGATGCTATAATACATTATCGAAAATGTCCAGTTTTCAACAAAAAGTTATGAGGCAAGCAAAAAACAAAAACAGGACAGGGTGACCCATACACAAGAAAAAAGGCAGGCAGTAGAAGCTGTTTCTGAAAGATCTCAGGTGATGGACTTACCAGACAAAGAATTCAAAGCAGGTATTACAAATATGTTCAAAGAACTAAAGGAAACCATGTTTAAAGAATTAAAAGGAAATATAACAATAGCAACTCATCAAATACAGAATATCAATAAAGGGACAAAAATTATTTTAAAAGGACCATTTTGAAATTCTGGAGTTTAGGACTACAAGAACTGAAAGGAAAAATTCACTAGAGGAACTCAACAACAGACTTCAGCTAGCAGAAGAAAGAATCAGCAAACTTGAAGGTAAATCAATAGAAATTGTCCAACCCAAAGAACAGAAAAAAAACATAATGAAGAAATATTAGCAGAATCTGAGAGATCTGTGAGACATCATTAAGTATACCAACATAAGCGTACATGAAGTCCAAGAGGAAGAGAGAGAAAAAGGGGCAGAAAAGAACATTTGAAGACATAATGGCCAAAAATGTTATCAAACTTCATCAAAAACATTAATCTACACATTCAAGAAGCTCAATGAACTCCAAGTAGAAAAAAACACAAAGAAATCCACACTGAGATACATCATAGTCAAAGTGTTGAAAGCCAAAGAAAAAGAGAAAATATTGAAAGTAGCAAGAGAAAAACAACCCATCACATACAATGGGGAAGGGACTCAATAGTTTAACACCAGAAATGGTGAAGGCCCAGAAAGCAGGAGGGTGACATATTCAAAGTACTGAAAGAAAAAAAAAAAATCAACCAAGAATCCCATGTCCAGCAAAAATGAAGGCAAAATAAAGACGTTCCCAGATAAAGATGACTTGCCTTATAAAGAATACTAAATACTAAAGGAAATTCTTCAGGCTGAAAAGAAATGGCACTAGACAGTAATTCAAATTCACACAAAGAAATAAAGAGCATGAATAAAGGTAATTATGTAGTTAAATAAAAAAGATAAAGAGAGTTTTTCTCATTTCTTCTCTTAACATATTTAAAAAAGAATCACATAAAGAATAGTTATAATTGGAGGAATATAGCATATAAAGAAGTAATATATATGACAATAGTATCACAAAGGAAGGGGGAGGCAATAGAGCAATATCGGAGCAGTTTCTATATTTTACTGGAATTAAGTTAGCATTATCTGAAATAGATTGTTTTTAAGTTTAGAAGCATATTATAATTCTTCCAGAAGAAGCACTAAGAAAACCATTCCAAAAAATATAATTAAAAACAAAGGAATTTAAAGGGGACACTAGAAAAAAATTATTTAATACAAAAAAAAGTAATAAAGGAGGAATACAGGAACAAAAAGACATGATACATAGAAAATAAATAAAAATCGAGAGATATGATACAAATACATCAATACCAACATTAAAAAATAAATGATTATATGCACTTTGGCATCACATATATGAAAACGGCAATGAGATGAAAAAGATTAGCATGGTCCCTTTGCAAGGACGATATGCAAATTTAAAGTGCTCCATATTTTTTGAGTGAAAAATGCCAATCCCAAATTGTTACATAACACATGGTTCGCTTCATATAAGATTTTTGAAATGATGAAATTTTAGAAATAGAGGTCAGATTAGTGTTTGCCAATGGTCAGGGAGGGGCAAGGGTGGTGGTGGCAGGAAAGTGGGAGTGGTTATAAAAGGGCAACAGGAGTGATCCTTGTGGTGTTGGAACTGTTCAGTTCCTTGACTGTGGTGGTGGATACACCAACCTACACAGGTGATAAAACTGTATAGGACTTAATAAAGTTATGGCCCCCCACTCCACCCCCCCCCACACACAAATGAGTATAAATAAAACTAGGAAAATCTGAATAAGAGCTATGGATCATATCAATGTCAATACCCAGGTTATAATATTATACTGTAGTTTTGCAAAATGTTACCATTGGAGAAAACTAGCCAAAGTGCACCACGGACCACTCTGTATTATTTCTTAGACCTGCACATGTCAATGCAATTTTATAGAGAAACAAAAATCTTTTCAACAAAAGGCACTGGGACAACTGGATATCCACATGAAAAAAGATGAATTTAGATGCTTTCCTCACACTATCCACAAAAATTAACTCACAGTGCATCATAGACCTAAACTGAAGAGCTAAAAGTATAAAACTTTCAGAAGAAAATACAGGAGAAAACTTTATGACCTCGATCTAGGCAAAGAGTTCTTAGATACAACATCAAAAATACAATCAATAAAAGAAAAATGATAAATTGCACTGTATAAAAATTTAAAACTTTGCTCTTCAAAAGGCACTTTTAAGAAAATTAAAAGACAAGCCACAAACTGAGAGGAAATATTTGCAAATTATATATCTGATAAAGGATTTGTATCCAGAGTATGTACAGAACTCTTACAACACAACAGTAAAAAGGCAAACAACCCAGTTAAATTTTTGGCAAAAGATTTGAATAGACATTTCAGCAAAGAAACCTATAAATAATAAATATGTACAAAGATGCTCAACATCATTATTCATTAGTGAAATTCAAATTATAACTACAATGAGCTATCATTTCACACCCACTAGAATGGCTATCATCAAAAAAGACAGACAGTAATAAGTGTTGGCAAGGATATATAGAAACTAGACTCTTCCTTTAGCATATGACCCATCAATTCCACTCCTGGTTATTTATGAAAGAGAAATAAAAACATACATCCATACAATGACTTGTACATGCATGTTCATAGCACCATTATTCATAATGGGCAAAAGGTGGAAACAATCAAATATCCATCAACTGGCAATGGAGAAACAAATGTGTATCCATACAGTAGAACCCTATCAGGCAATAAAAAGCAATGAAGTTCTTATACATGCTACAATGTGGCTGAATTTCAAAAAACATTATGCTGAGTGAAAGAAGCCAGACCCAAAAGACCATACACTGTATGATTTCATTCTGATGAAATGTCCAGAAAAGGCAAATCTATAAATACAGAAAGCAGATTAATGGTTGCCTGGGGCTGGGGGTGGAAGGCAAATGGGCATGAGAGATCTTTTGGAGGTGATGGAAATGTTCCAAAACTGGATTGTGGTGATGTTTAGTCAACTCTATAAATTCAACAATCATTGAATTCTTCATTCAAGAATCACTGAATTGTACACTTAAAAGGAGTGAACTCAGGGTATGTAAATTATACTTTAATTAATGTGTTTTAAAAAATAAACACAACCATTACCAGGAAAGGCTACCCCTAAATAAATTACAAATAAACATGTTAAGCACCCCCAGAACAGCTTAGTGTGAATGAGTTTACTAGAAGCACAGCCTGAAGAAATTAATTCCTAGCAGCAGAAGGCTGATTTCAACAAACAGAGAGACCTTACAGGGAGCAAGAGGGGCACAGCCCTGTGCTTCCCATACCAGGAGGTTTCCCTACCCAATCGCTGCATCTATTACTCTTAATCTTATTCCTTTGGGAAAGGGAAATAGAAATCAAAGTATGATTTATGCTCTTCTAAAGATCTTAAGAAGTATTTCCCATTGAGGGAGTCTTGATTTTCAAACAAGTGTTTCAAAATAAGGTATCAGATGTCATTCCACATAGAAGACCAATAGTGAATCCAGGGGCTTAAGAAAGACTCAACCAGTCTGTAGCCATTTACTACACTGGAAACAGGCTCATATGACTCACTTTAATTACACTCTCCTGCCACACACACTCACAACAAATTAACAACCAACTTTCATAGATAATCATAACAATTGGTATTTATTGTGTGTCAGTCATTGTAGTCAGGGCTTCAGTCCTCTCAACAAACATAACCCTTTCAGTCAGGATCTATCTTTATCACTACTTTACAGATGAGGAGTCTGAGGCCCGAAGAGGTTATAAGACTTGCCCACCATCAGGCATCTGATAATTATGGAGCTGAGATTCTTCTATATAAGTCTTCTAACTGCAGAGGCTAGATTCTCATCCCCTAAACTCTAGGGCAGTCTTTCTCAAACTTTCTTTTTAACCACAAGTTGGAGTAAAAAATACATTCTACATCATAACCCAGGACGTACAGGTTTATCTACAAATGAAGCTCCATGAAACAATACTTAACCTTACTATGCACCATACACACTGATATTTTTATTCTATTTATCTTATTGTACTCTTTAATATCTTGGTCAATACCACTAATTCCATTTCATGACATATTCATGGATCACCACTCACAATTTAAAAGAAAAACAATACTACTACTTATAAAACGTGTAAATGTCACATTGAGATGAGACTCCAGAGAAACTCTGAAGATCTCTGTAGACCAGTCTGTCAAAGTCAAGTGCCTGACAGCCTGATTATCCACTCACTCTACAGCCCTTCACCCACAAGAGGAAGGAGGAAGATAGAGCTAAAAGCCCGCTTGAGTGGGTCACCCACTGAATGGCCCCTACTCAAGTGTGCATTAGCTAGAACCTGGACATGGGGATGGCAGGAAAAGAGAGAAGCAATCCATTTGCCTGAATAAAGTGTGCCAAAACAGAATTCTTAGCAACAAACCCAGAAACCAAGAGATTCTAAGAAAAATCTCATTTACCTAGGACTAGAGTATCATTGGTAGGCCAGTATCAAATTCACCTTGCCTTAATACCACCTCAAGATACTTTATAAGGGACAGACCTTCAAGATGGCTAAGTAGTAAGATATGGAGATCACCTTCCTCCCCACAAATGCATCAGAAATACATCTACATGTGGAATAACTCCTACAGAACACCTACCGAACGCTGGCAGAAGACCTCAGACCTCCCAAAAGGCAAGGAACTCCCCACGTACCTGGGTAGGGCAAAAGAAAAAGGAAAAACAGAGACAAAAGAACACGGACAGGACCTGCACCAGTGGGAGGGAGCTGTGAAGGAGGAAAAGTTTCCACACACTAGGAAGCCCCTTCACTGGTGGAGACAGGTGGCGGAGGGGGGAAACTTTGGCGCCACGGAGGAGAGCACAGCAACAGCAGTGCAGAGGGTAACGGAGAGATTCCCACAGAGGACCGGTGCCGACCAGCACTCACCAGCCCGAGAGGCTTGTCTGCTCACCCACCGGGGCAGGTGGGGCAGGGAGCTGAGGCTCGGGCTTCCGAGGTCAGATCCCAGGGAGAGAACTGGGGTTGGTTGCGTGAACACAGCCTAAAGGGGGCTAGTGAGCCACAACTAGCCAGGAGGGAGTCCGGGAAAAAGTCTGGACCTGCCAGAGAGGCAAGAGACCTTTGTTTCGGGGTGTGTGAGGAGAGGAGATTCCTTCCCAGTGTGTCCACAGAAGGCAGAGCACCGCCTAAGTGAGCTCCAGAGACGGGCACAAGCTGCGGCTATCAGCTTGGACCCCAGAGACCAGCATGAACTGCTAATACTGCGGGCGCTGCCACCAGGAATCCTGTGTGCAATCGCAGGTCACTATCCACCCCACCCCCCAGGAACCTGTGCAGCCCGCCACTGCCAGGGCCGCAAGATCCAGGGACAACTTCCCCAGGAGAAAACACAGCGTGTCTCAGGCTGTTGCAAGGTCACGTCAGCCTCTGCCACCTCAGGCTCGCACTGCATTCCATGACTACTACACCCCTCCCTCCCCACCGCCTGAGTGAGCAAGAGAGCCCTAATCAGCTACTGCTTTAACTCCCTCCTGTCTGGGTGGGGAACAGATTCCCGAGGGCAGCCTACACACAGGGGCAGGGCAAAAACCAAAGCTAAAACCCAGGAGCTGTGCAAACAAAGAAGAAAAAGGGAAATTTCTCTGTGCAGCCTCAGGAGCAGCGGATTAAATCCCCACAATCAACTTGATAAACACTACACCTGAAGAATACCTGAATAGACAACAAATGTTCCCAAAATTAAGGCCCTGGACTTTGGGAGCAACTGTAGACTTGAGGTTTGCTTTCTGCATCTAATTTGTTTCTGGTTTTATGTTTATCTTAGTTTGGTATTTAGAGCTTACTATCATGGGTGGATTTGTTTCTTGGTTTGGTTGCTCTCTTCCTTTTTTTTTTTTTACTATATACATTTTTTTTCCTTTTCCTCTTTTTGGGAGTGTGTATGTGTATGCTTACTTGTGTGATTTTCTCTGTATAGGTTTGCTTTTACCATTTGTCCTAGGGTTCTCTCTGTACATTTTTTGTTTTGTTTTGTTTGTTTTATTCTTTCTTCCTTTTCTCCTGAGCTGTGTGGCTGGCAGGCCTTGGTGCTCCAGCCGGATGTCAGGCCTGAGCCTCCAAAGTGGGAGGGCCGAGTCTATGACATTGCACCACCAGAAACCTCCCAGCCCCACATAATATCAATCAGCAAGGGCTCTCCCACAAATCTTCATCTCAACACTAAGACCCAGCTCCACCCAATGCCCAGTTAGGTCCACTGCTGGAAGCCCCATGCCAAGCAACAACCAAGACAGGAACAAAACCCCATCCATTAGCAGAGAGGCTGCCTAAAGTCACACTAAGGTCACAGACACTCCAAAACACACCAGCGGATGCAGCACTGCCCACCAGGAGGACAAGATACAGCTCCAGACACCAGAACACAGGCACCAGTCCCCTCCACCAGGAAGCCTACAGAACCCACTGAACCAACCTCATCCACAGGGTGCAGACACCAAAAATAACGGAAACTACGAACCTGCAACCTGCAGAAGAAGACCCAAAACATAGTAAGTTATACAAAATGAGAAAACAGAGAAACATGCAGCAGATGAAGGAGCAAGGTGAAAACACACCAGACCAAACAAATGAAGAGGAAATAGGCAATCTACTTGAAAAAAAATTTGGAGTAATGATAGTAAAGGTGATCTGAAATCTTGGAAAGAGAATGGAGAAAATACAAGAAAAGTTTAACAAGGACTTAGAAGAACTGAAGAGCAAACAAACAATGATGAACAACACAATAAATGAAATTAAAAATTTGATAGAAGGAATCAGTAGCATTCTGAGGCAGAAGAACGGATAAGTGACCTGTTAAATAAAAGAGTGCAAAAAACTACTGCAGAGCACAATAAAGAAAAAAGAATGAAAAGAATTGAGGACAGAAGAGCTTCAAGGTGGCGGAAGACTAAGACGTGGAGATCACCTTCCTCCCCACAAATACATCAGAAATACATCTACATGTGGAACAACTCCTACAGAACACCTACTGAACGCTGGCAGAAGACCTCAGACCTCCCAAAAGGCAAGGAACTCCCCACGTACCTGGGTAGGGCAAAAGAAAAAAGAAAAAACAGAGACAAAAGAATAGGGACTGGACCTGCACCAGTGGGAGGGAGCTGTGAAGGAGGAAAGGTTTCCACACACTAGGAAGCCCCTTCGCAGGCGGAAACTGTGGGTGGCGGAAGGGGGAAGCTTTGGAGCTGCAGAGGAGAGCACAGCAACAGGGGTGCGGAGGGCAAAGCGGAGAGATTCCCGCACAGAGGATCGGTGCCAAGGCACTCCCCAGGCCGAGAGGCCTGTTTGCTCACCCGCCGGGGCGGGCGGGGCTGGGAGCTGAGGCTTGTGCTTCAGTCGGATCGCTGGGAGAGGACTGGGGTTGGCGGCGTGAACACAGCTTGAAGGGGCTGGTGCGTCACAGCTAGCCGGGAGGGAGTCCGGGAAAAAGTCTGGAGCTGCCAGAGAGGCGAGAGACTTTTTGTCGCCTCTGCTTCCTGGTGCGTGAGGAGAGGGGATTACCAGCACCTCTTAAAGGAGCTCCAGAGACGGGCGCAAGCCTCGGCTATCAGCACAGACCCCAGAGACGGCCATGAGACATTAAGGCTGCTGCTGCTGCAGCCACCAAGAAGCCTGTGCGCGAGCACAGGTCACTCTCCACACCTCCCCTCCTGGGAGCTGTGCAGCCCACCACTGCCAGGGTCCCAGGATCCAGGGACAACTTGCCCAGGAGAACCCACAGCGCGCCTCAGGCTGGTGCAACGTCACGCCGGCCTCTGCCGCTGCAGGCTCAGCCCGCACTCCGTACCCCTCCCTCCTCCTGGCCTGAGTGAGCCAGACCCCCGAATCAGCTGCTAATTTAACCCCGTCCTGTCCGAGTGAAGAGCAGACACCCTGAGGCAACCTACACACAGAGGCAGGGCCAGATTCAAAGCTGTACCCCAGGAGCTGTGTGAACAAAGAAGAGAAATGGAAATCTCTCCTAGCAGCCTCAGGAGCAGCAGATTAAATCTCCACAATCAACGTGATGTACCCTGAATCTGTGGAATACTGGAATAGATGACGAATCATCCCAAAATGAGGAGGTGGCTTTTGGGAGCAACGATACATATATTTTTTTCCCTTTATTTTTTTTTGTGAATGTGCATGTGTATGCTTCTGTGTGTGATTTTGTCTGTATAGCTTTGCTTTTACCATTTGTCCTAGGCTTCTGTCTGTCCGTTTTTTTTGTGTTTTTTTTTCTAGTATAGTTTTTAGTGCTTCTTATCACTGGTGGATTTGTTTTTTGGTTTGGTCGCTCTCTTCTTTCCTTCCTTTTTTATTACTTTTTTAAAAACTTTTTTAATAACTATTTTTTATTTTAATAACTTTATTTTATTTTATCTTCTTCTTTCTTTCTTTCTTCTTTTTTCTTCCTTTTATTCTGAACCATGTGGATGACAGTCTCTTAGTGCTCCAGCCAGGAGTCAAGGCTCTGCCTCTGAGGTGGGAGAGCCAAGTTCAGGACATTCGTCCACAAGAGACCTTCCAGTTCCACATAATATCAAATGGTGAAAATCTCCCAGAGATCTCCATCTCAACGCCAACACCCAGCTCAACTCAACAACCAGCAACCTCCAGTGCTGGACACCCTATGCCAAACAATGAGCAACACAGGAACACAACCCCACCCATTAGCAGAGAGGCTGCCTAAAATCATAATAAGGTCACAGACACCACAAAACACACCACACGGCAGGAGAGGCCACAACA
Organism: Phocoena phocoena; assembly: GCF_963924675.1. Lineage (NCBI taxonomy): Eukaryota > Metazoa > Chordata > Mammalia > Artiodactyla > Phocoenidae > Phocoena > Phocoena phocoena. The sequence continues at coordinate 37,142,441 of NC_089240.1, read as the reverse complement.
GTGAGAGGCCCGTGTACCAAAAAAACAAACAAACAAAAAAAAACAAAACCATAAGATCATCTCAAAAGATGCAGGAAAAGCTTTCAACAAAATTCAACACCCAATTATGATAAAAACTCTCCAGAAAGTGGGCATAGAGGGAACCTACCTCAGCATAATAAAGGCCATGTATGACTAACCCACAGCCAACATCGTTCTCAATGGTGAAAAACTGAAACCATTTCCACTAAGATCAGGAACAAGACAAGGCTGGCCACTCTCACTGCTATGATTCAACACAGTTCTGGAAGTTTCAGCCACAGCAGTCAGAAAAGAAAAAGAAATAAAAGAAATCCAAATCGGAAAAGAAGAAGTAAAACTTTCACTGCTTGCACATGACATGATACTGTACATAGAGAACCCTAAAGATGCTACCAGAAAACTACTAGAGCTAATCAATCAATTTGGTAAAGTAGCAGGATACAAAATTAATGCACAGAAATCTCTTGCATTCCTACATACTAACGACAGACAATCTGAAAGAGAAATTAAGGAAACACTCCCATTTACGATTGCAACAAAAAGAATAAAATACCTAGGAATAAACCTTCTCAAGGAGACAAAAGATCAGTATGCAGAAAACTATAAGACACTGATGAAAGAAATTAAAGATGAAACAAACAGATGGAGAGATATACCATGTTCTTCAATTGGAAGAATCAATATTGTGAAGATGACTATACAACCCAAAGCAATGTACAGATTCAATGCAACCCCTGTCAAGCTACCAATGGCATTTTTCACAGAACTAGAACAAAAAATTTTACAATGTGTATGGAAACACAAAAGTCCCAGAATAGTCAAAGCAATCTTGAGAAAGAAAAACGGAGCTGGAGGAATCAGGCTTCCTGACTTCAGACTATACTACAAAGCTACAGTAATCAAGACAGTATGGTACTGGCACAAAAACAGAAAGATAGATCAATGGAACAGGATAGAAAGCCCAGAGATAAACCCACGCACATATGGTCACCTTAACTTTGATGATGGGGGCAAGAATATACAGTGGAGAAAAGACAGCCTCTTCAATAAGTGGTGCTGGGAAAACTGGACAGGTACATGCAAAAGTATGAGATTAGAACACTCCCTAACACCATACACAAATATAAACTCAAAATGGATTAAAGACCTAAATGTAAGGCCAGACACTATCAAACTCTTAGAGGAAAACATAGGCAGAACACTCTATGACATAAATCACAGCAAGATCTTTCTTGACCCACCTCCTAGAGAAATGGAAATAAAAACAAAAATAAACAAATGGGACCTAATGAAACCTCAAAGCTTCTGCACAGCAAAGGAAACCATAAACAAGACCAAAAGACAACCCTCAGAATGGGAGAAAATATTTGCAAATGAAGCAACTGACAAAGGTTTAATCTCCAAAGTTTACAAGCAGCTCATGCAGCTCAATAACAAAAAAACAAACGACCCAATCCCAAAATGGGCAGAAGACCTAAATAGACATTTCTCCAAAGAAGATATACAGATTGCCAACAAACACATGAAAGAATGCTCAACATCATTAATCATTAGAGAAATGCAAATCAAAACTACAATGAGATATCATCTCACACCAGTCAGAATGACCATCATCAAAAAATCTAGAAACAATAAATGCCGGAGAGGATGTGGAGAAAAGGGAACCCTCTCGCACTGTTGGTGGGAATGTAAATTGATACAGCCACTATGGAGAACAGTATGGAGGTTCCTTAAAAAACTAAAAATAGAACTACCATATGACCCAGCAATCCCACTACTGGGCATGTACCCTGAGAAAACCATAATTCAAAAAGAGTCATGTACCACAATGTTCATTGCAGCTCTATTTACAATAGCCAGGACATGGAAGCAACCTAAGTGTCCATCGACAGATGAATGGATAAAGAAGATGTGGCCCATATATACAATGGAATATTACTCAGCCATAAAAAGAAAGGAAATTGTGTTATTTGTAGTGAGGTGGATGGACCTAGAGTCTGTCATACAGAGTGAAGTAAGTCAGAAAGAGAAGAACAAATACCATATGGTAACACATATATATGGAATCTAAAAAAAAACAATGGTTCTAAGTAACCTAGGAGCAGGACAGGAATAAACACGCAGACGTAGAGAACGGACTTGAGGACACGGGGAGGGGGAATGGTAAGCTGGGATGAAGTGAGAGAGTAGCATTGACATATATACACTACCAAATGTAAAATAGATAGCTAGTGGGAAGCAGCTGCATAGCACAGGGAGATCAGCTCGGTGCTTTGTGTTCACCTAGAGGGGTGGGATAGGGAGGGTGGGAGGGAGGCAAAAGAGGGAGGGGATATGGGGATATATGTATACGTATAACTGATTCACTTTGTTATACAGCAGAAACCAACACAACACTTTAACACTGTAAGAGTCCAATAAAGATGTTTAAAAATAATACTGAGTATAGTATCTAGCATATAGAAGGCCCTTAGGAAATGTTTAAATTGATAAAAAAACAAAAAAGACAATTTATAGAGGCCTGTGAGGTTACAGACCTGGCACATTCTAGCACTCACACCTTCTACCCACATCAAGAGCATAAAACTCAGATCCTAAATTTAGAGATGCACAAAATCCTGTCTGTTCCATTTATAATTAAAAGTATGTAGATTTTATTTGAACAGCTTCACCAAGTGAAAATTTTTCAAAAATAATTTCCTGCCTACATATTTCCACTTTATTAAAATGAAAACCTAACCTAGGTTTTGGGGTTTTTTTTCTTTTCTGGTCTGTTCCCTGTAACATTCTGGTATTTTATCGTGTGCTTATTTTAGGACAGTTCTTTTCTTTTCTATTAATCTTGGTAATCCTAGCAGACTTCCCCACAATTCATTTCTCTACAAAGTTGCCTCTGTCTGCTTAAATTTTTCTGCCAATGTAAGCACTTGGACTGGTCAAAAAGGTGAAGAGGGGATTAGGGAAGCCCATACCGAAGGTCTTAAACATGTGTGTTCTCAATTCTTTTCTTTATCAGGGAGATTATGTTCGAACAGTTATCTCTGCCTACTTAAGAGAGAGACACAGCATTGTGGAGATTCTGTTATTGAGAGTTTGTTAAGGATTACTGCTTTTCTTCTGTCTTTAACCATTGCATTCCTAAGAGGACTCCTTTGTAAAGCCCCTGCTTCAAAGTAGACTTTTAAGATGCAGATGTCTGTGGGGCAGCTCAGACCTAACATTTCTAAATCAGAACTTCTGACTGTCAGTGACCACCCCCACCCCAGCTTCTTCTCCCCACCCTCTTCAGATTATCAGAAAAAAGTCACCCCTTCCTCCCAATCACTTCAGCTGAAAACCCAGAGGCCATGCTTAATCCCTTTCCTTCTATCATTAACCCCCATACACAATCCATTAGCAAGTCCTACTGCTGTGCTTCCAAAATAGATCTCCAATCTATCTACTTTTCCCCATCTCCCTGCTCATAAGGCATATCTTCTCCCACTGGTACTGCTGCAATAGCTATCGAACGTGTAGGGGGTCTTGCCCCCTCTAATCCATTCTCCACCCAGCAGATAGATCTTACAAAAATTTAAAGCAGGTAATGTTCTTCCCCTGCTTAAAATCCTAAATAGATTTTCATTGCAGTTAGAATGATATCCTTCTTCTACAAGGTTCCGTACAGGTTGGCCCTTGGCCACCTCTCCCGACTAACCTTGTTCACTACACTTGAGCAACACTGGCTTTCTTACTGGTCTTCAAACACACCAGGCTCATTGCCACCGAAGGGCATTTGCACTTACTGTTCCCTCTGATCTTCACATGGTCTCAGCTCAAATGTCAAGTCTTCAGAAAAGCCTTCCATGACTGCCTTAACTAATGCTGCTCACCCACCCACTCACTATTACATTAACCTGTTCCATCTTCTTCATAACTCCTATCACTACTTGAAATAGTTTTTGCTTATTGTTTATTGTCTGTCTCCTCCATTGGAGTGCAGCTCCATGGGAGCAGGGACCGTGGTCTCGCTCATTCACTGTTGTACTGCACTATCTACGAGAGTGCTTGGCACCTAGAGGACACTTAATTAATAGTCAGTGAATGAACTGGCATGCTGCACTATTTCTGACTTCCTTTTGTATATTGACTAATGTACATATAATATAAGCTATCAATCAAATGTTTCAAGTAAGCCCTTTTCCAATGCCCTCCTTAGTAACATCAAGGATATTAAAACCATGAAAATCTAACTCTGAGGAATTAAATCTACCCTAGTCAATTCTGGCTCATTTATGCTTCTTATCATAATTCAGGGATCCAAAACACACTTAACCAAATAATTGCCAAAAGTCAGGCACTGTGCTAACCACAGGTATATCACCCAATCAGAACCTTAAGCTTTTACTTTTGTTTACAACTGGTGAAAACCGTATACTCGATACAGCCAAACATTAATTGCAATTATATATTTTTAAGATTTCATTTATTTACTTTATTTTAATATTGGACAATCAATCAGAGGGCAGGTAATAATTTCCTGTTACTTAGAAGGAGCTTTATACCAAATAGGAAGGTTGATTTTTCTTTTCTTTTTTCTGTCAAGAAAAACTAAATAAGAATTACATGGAAGAAAGCTGTACTAGTCAAATGTAAAATTTAACTATGGGATGGAGGGGAACAGAGAGCTGATTTTTCCTCAAAGTTTAAAAAAAAGTGGAATTTCTTTGAAATTCACAGCACATAATCTACTGCATGAAAATACAAGCAGCCAGTTCTTAGAGCCAGAACAGCTCCATTAGGGCACCTGTTTCAATTACAAACCAGTTTTGGTTTAGCCATGAACATTGAGGAAGTTATTAAAATTGGACAGGAGCTTCCCTGGTGGCGCAGTGGTTGAGAGTCCGCCTGCCGATGCAGGGGACACGGGTTCGTGCCCCGGTCCGGGAAGATCCCACATGCCGCGGAGCGGCTGGGCCCGTGAGCCACGGCCGCTGAGCCTGCGCGTCCGGAGCCTGTGCTCCGCAACGGGAGAGGCCACAACAGTGAGAGGCCCACGTACCGCAAAAAAAAAAAAAATTGCACAGAACCATTTAAGATTGGAGCTAGAAGGAAACTTGGCACTCAACTTGTTCACTTTTGTCAATTTATACATGAGGTCACTGCAGCCAGGCCATGTCAAGTGGCTTGTCCAATGTTTCACAATCAGTTAAGTGCCCAAGTTAGAAATCACAATCAAGTTTCCTGGCCCATTGGCTCTGACAGACACATTTTGTTATCTGTCCAATTGTCCATCCAGCTGCCCTTCTCCATTCCCTACCTGCCTGATAATAAAATCTGGATTTGTTCAAGAATCAGGCAGAGATTCTGTGATTTCAGAGAGGAAAGACCCCTTCCTTAGCCTCAGGAAATAAGTCATTATTGGATTAAGTGGCCCTCTAATGCCCTTTGGTCAGCAGCGGTCTATGATGGGCCTGTGAGCTATTTCTGGCTAATGAGATCTAAAGGACAGTCGTCTAGTAATGTGTCACTTCCCTCTCCCTCCCAAAAAATAAACAGCAACTCAGAAGGCAAAAAAACCCCACATTTTCCCCTTCAACTTTCTTTTTGCCTTGAACTTATGTGACACCCAGAGATGCTGTAGTTCTTTTGCAGCCATAAGGCAACAAGTCAATAGAATAAGCATAGCAGAAATAGAGAAAGGGCCAGGGTTGCTGAAACAATAGTGTTTACCCGCTTCCAGACTTCTCAATAAGGGATGAAAAAGTAATTCCCTATTTCTTTAACACACTGTCGTCCAATCTTCTATCGCTTGCAGCAGGGCACATCCCTAATTTGTACTACATATCAGAGACTTCTAAACTGTGATATTAGAAGCTATACAAGGTACGTTGTTGTCTCTCAAGGATCAAAGAAAGTGGAGGAATGAAGACAGACCGAGAGAAGAATCTGCAATTACAAGTCTCTAGCCCCACTTGAAGCTAAGCAGCCCTTTCCATATGATTCACTTATTGAACTTTCACAAAAGCTTTCATTCAAACAGAATATCCATAGAATCATTCTGAGAACCATTACAGCATGCCATGCAGCCCTATGCTTTCAATAAAGTGAAACCACAAATAAAATGCCCCAGGGGAGCTCAACAGGCAAATTAGTCCCCTAGAGACTTCTTTTGTAAAGAGATGAACCATCCTTCTTTTATATAGAAATATGGATTTCACATGTAGGTTCACTTAGAATAGGATAAACTTATCTCCCTCACTAGGGGCCTTGAAATTGGCCTCTGAAAATACACTGATCTCCTTGCTCCTTCCAATTCCATCCATTGGTTTGTCCTCTGATACTGTCAAGCGGATGCCAGGATAAACATCGCCAGCCATGATCGGTGTCAACTCCCCTCTTAGGACTAGAGAGTGGAGAATGGTTATTAGTCTGCCACTGTGGAAATTGAGTTTTCCTGTCCACTGGAGAGCTGAGGGCAGGGGCATTGTTTGTGAACACCTGAACAGGCCACTGACTCTTGTTTGTCCTCTGGGATAGGGATATGGCCCTTGCTAGGGCTATTTGTTCATGAACCAGGCAAGTCTGATCTGTATAGATCTTTTCTCAAACAGGAGTTCATTGATTACTGATGTAAGTTTTTCCAGAATAGTGACATGAGCCTTGAGGAGAATGTTCCTGGTGGCAATTGCATGTTCATCTCAGGTGGGAATCCAGGGGACGGGAGAAAACTGAAACAAGCTATACTGTATCTGTTTATGCTGTGTAGCCACTTGCTTTAAAGCCTGTATCCTTGGTTTAGTTAATGGGGAAGTTCAAGCATGTGCATGCGTATCAGGTACCTCTTGTAACCATCTCACATCCTCCCAGCCCACCTTTTACCCCAACTGTTGCTATGGCAACCATCTTCATGAATGTATAATTTGACAGCACCTCAATTCAACTCTCTGTGTGTCTGGCTCTCTGACCCAGAATCTGTCTGATGTTACAATATGGGCTCCCATCAAGACTTACCCATGGGTAGAGCTAGAAGTAAGAGAAAGACAACATCCCATGGGGCAGCCCCTGACCACGAGGAGATGGGAGTTGGTGAATTTATCTTCTGTCCTCCAGACAGACAATTCCCAGGTGTAACTACACAGCAACGCAGAAGATCTCAGCAGGACTGAGCCCTAAAAGCCCGCAGCATGACCAACTCAACAGTGCATGCTGGGATGGCTTTTCCTCCTTCCCTGTTTCACTCTTCTCGGTCTCCAACTCCTGTTCCGTGAGATCGCTTCCCCAAATAAACTACCTGCATCCAAGTCCTGGTCTCAAGATCTGCTGTCTAGGTAGGGGAACCCATCCCATCAATATGCAACCCCCATGGAACGCTGCAACCTCCATCACTCCAAGAAATGCTAGGCCTAGGAGGGCAGGGCTTCCTAGCATCCATATCATCTGAGCTGTCATCAAGGAGGCACATCCTTCTGCCAGAGGGACTTGTGGTGGTCTTAAAACAGAGCCACAAATTATTTCATGCTCTTTCCATCTACAGGTGGGGTTTATCATCCTTCCCCTTAAATATGGGAAGATTCGAAGATTCATGACCACTTCAACCAATAGAATATGGCAGAAGTAACACGGTTTCAAGGCTGGGTCATGAAAACCCACACAGCATATGTCTCATTTGCCAGATCACTAACTCTTGGACCTTGAACTGCTACATAAGAAATCTGACTATCCTGAGGCCACCATGCTACAGAGGCCACATGTAGGTACCCTAGCCCCAAGTCCCAGCTGAGTCCAGCCTTCCAGTCATCTGATCAAGGTGTCAGACATGTGAGTGAAGCTGTCTCGGACCTCCCAGACCAGCCCATCCACTAGGTGAATACCAACAAGTGACTTCCACTGACACTACATGGAACAGAAAACTCACCCAGCCAAGCCATATCCAAATTCCAGATCCACAAAATCATGAAATTTAATAACATGGTTGCTCTTTTAAGCCACTGAGCTTTGGAATCATTTGTTGAGCCATAATGGCTAACTGAAATACCCTGGAAATGCAAGTCAAGACTGCTTTAGGGAAGGAATTCCCTGGCGGCCCAGCAGTTCGGACTCGGCGCTTCCACTGTAAGTGGCATGGGTTCGATCCCTGGTTGGGGAGCTAAGATCCCGCAAGCCACGTGGTGTGGCCAAAAACAAAAGACTGCTTTAAGGGACAGCACTGCTGTCAGATCAGGGGAAAGAGCAACTCCGCGCAGAAAAGACTGTTCAAAAGTTCAAGGCTTCGTCAACTCTAACTTGATGTTATCTCTTCAGCCTACTCCGCCCCTACATTCTGTGTCTCTTTTCCTGCCTCAGTGATTAAATATTGATACCCCTAAACCTGCTGCCTCATTCCTCATTTAAATAAAACTCCTAGGGACTTCCCTGGTGGCACAGTGGTTAAGAATCCACCTGCCCGGCATAGCACAGGGAGATCAGCTCGGTGCTTTTTGACCACCTAGAGGGGTGGGATACGGAGGGTGGGAGGGAGCAAGACGCAAGAGGGAAGAGAAATGGGAACATATGTATATGTATAACTGATTCACTTTGTTATAAAGCAGAAACTAACACACCACTGTAAAGCAATTATACTCCAATAAAGATGTTTAAAATAAAAAAAAGAATCCGCCTCCAATGCAGGGGACACAGGTTCGAGCCCTAGTCCGGGAAGATCCCACATGCCACAGAGCAACTAAGCCCGTGCACCATAGCTACTGTGCCTTTGCTCTAGAGCCCACGAGCCACAACTACTGAACCTTCGTGCCACAACTACTGAAGCCTGCCTGCCTAGAGCCCATGTTTCACAAGAGAAGCCACCACAGTGAGAAGCCCACGCACCACAATGAACAGTAGCCCCTGCTCGCTACAACTAGAGAAAGCCCACGTGCAGCAACGAAGACCCAAAGCAGGCAAAAATAAATTATTTAATTAATTAAAAAAAAAAACTCCTAGCATTGCACCCTAATATCAAAGCGGCATCTCTGTGTCTTTGTCCCACCCCTCTTAGAAGTTTATGTCTACCAAAAGAGGTTTGAGAGTATCTGCTAGGGGGAAAAAAAGGCATTATGTCACCACATTGATAATGTTTAATGCATTATAATCTTAGTGTGTACGCAAGGGGAGGAAAAACAGAGTTGTTCAAAGGCCATCACAGGATGAAAATGCAATAATTGGGAACTAGCAGGGATTCTGAGACATAAAACAGTTGTTACTGCCTTTTATGCTTCTGTTTGTCACATTTAATAATAAGAATATTTTGCATTTCTATAATGCCTTACAGTTTTAAAAGCACTTTTATATACATTAGCTCACATTCTACAAACCTTCCATGTGTGATCTTACCTACATCTATGGCTTCAAGACATCATCTCCATGGAGATAACTCCCAAATCACCTAAATCAGTCTCTCGCTCTCGCGCGCGTGCACAAAATACTATACTTCTACCTGCTTCCTAGACTCTTCCACAAATATTCTGAAGTCACCCCAATATTATTGCTTCAATACCCAACTCATTTTCTCCACTACTCCGCCAACACACGTGCACACATACACATACCCCCAACTCTTCCATCTTCTCCTCCTTCTCCTCAAGGCCAATTAGTTGTCAGGTCCCGTGAGTTCTATTTCCACAATGTCTCTCACACTTGTACCCTCCTTTCTGTTCCCCCAGATGCCACCACCAGTTCAGGCCCTGCTCACCCATCTAGATCAGAGTCTGCAAAATATAGCCCTGGCCAGATCCAGCCCACTACCTTTTCTGTAAATAAAGTTCTACTGGAATGTAACTATACTCATTCATTTACATACCCTCTCTGGCTGATCTTATACTATAGCAGCTGAGTTGAGTAGTTGCAACAGAGGCCACATGGCCCACAAGGCCTAAAATCTGGTCCTTTCCAGAAAAAGTTTGCCAACCCCTGGTATACATAGTCTCCTACTGAATAAATCTGAAAGACAAGAGACACTCTTCAACTTTTACCTGCTTAGAGGTATTTCTTTTCACCAAGCAGAATATGCCAACAATTCTGCCTTCATAGTACTCAGTGTATGCCTTGCATGCAGTCAGAGTTTATATTGTTGATTTATCACAGTTTCTGTTATTTAAAACTGACTTCCTACAAATGAGCTTCATCCCCTGAGGCCTTATTAACTGAGCATGTACCTATAATTCTGCCCAGTGCATCAGAGGTTCCTCGAGACTAAGTCTAGACTCCCAGCTGGAGGTCCACAGCTAGAATTGAAGGAACTCAGCACCCCATGTTACACCCTGTGGTTTCCCTATTGCTGTAAGGTTTTCATTATTTATTTTGTATTCTTTGACATTCTGAAGTTTTTTAGGACATAGTCCTATCTTAATTAAATTTCAGATTATGGATTAAAATAGCGATTCTGACTTCTACCCATCCCTACTCCAAAAGGCAACACTGACAGTTTCTATATGATTCCAATACAACTGGTTGAAAAGAGAAATGATTTCTGTATTTCTTTTCCAGTGCCATATAAATTATCACAAACTTAGTAGCTTTAAAAAAACACAGGTTTCTTATGTCCTACTTCTGTAGGTGACAGTCTTGGCACAGTGTGACTGGATTCTCTACTCAGGTGTTGCCAGGCTGACATCAAAGTGGCCACCAAGGGCTGTGGTTCTCTGACGCTTGCAGTCTCGTTCGAAATTCACTGGAAGTTGGCAGAATTCATTTCCTTACAGTTTTCAGACTGAGGTCCCCTTTTCCTGCTAGCTGTGGGCTGGGGACCACTCTGGGCTCCTAGAAGCTGCACAAAGTTCCTTGCCATGTGGCCCCCAAAGGCAGTTCCTGTGGATATTTGCTCTCTTCCACACTAGCCAATGTGTGTCTCTCTGACATTCTCTTCTGTGACCCTTGGGGAAAAACTCTGCTTCTAAAGAGCTCATATGATTAGGTCAAGTCCACCTGGATAATCTTAAAGTCAACTGATTTAAGACCTTGACTGCATCTGCAAGATCCCTTCACAACAACACCGAGATTACTGTTTGAGTAACTGGGAGAAAGTGCATGTACAGCAGGGATCCAGAATCTTGGAGGGCCGTCTTAGAATTCTGTCTATTGCAATTTCTTTCTCAATAATTCCAAACACTGATTTAACTAATTGTTCAGTGACTTTAACTGTGTTTTACAAAGCTTATTCATTTTTTCAGTGACTTGGGGGGAGTCAAATTATCAAGAAACTTTGGACATTTTCAAAACTTCTTCCAAGTCTTTCTTTGAAATGAAGGCTAAGTTTATAGAGGTGCTTTGTGTTTTTGTTTTGTCTTGTAGTCACCAGATATTCATAGCATGAACTTCAAACATCTCTTAATGAGAATTACTTCCAAAAAACTCAAAAATAGAAAAGGATACATTTAGCTTTATTATAGGAAAAAACCTCTCTCAATATTTTCCATGTTATTTGATTTCATCTTCAGGTCTCTAGTTCTTTTCTATGAGGAGGGTATTTAATGGAATGAAGGAATGGAAAGTAGAAAATGTCTGGAAAATTAATATAAACTTCTTTCCTGGCTCTAAATGTTTAATAATTCCTTATCCAGGAAACTTTTTTTTTCAATTTCATCAATTTCTTTTTCTGTAGTTCTCTTTATAATTGGCTAAATGTACTGCCAACGCTTTTCTTATTTTTTAACTTCGGTCTGAAATATTTAGGCCTCTCATGCTTTTTCCCTTGCTTTCTCTATTATAAAGGATTTTATTGTGAAAATCATTATGTAATCACCTAAACTGTGTTTTTCAAATTTGATTTAATATATAGACCTCTTTTAAAGGAGAAACATGTTTACAGACTCCAGTGTTGTCTCATTATTTCTATTATAATATTACTTAAAAAGTCACAAACATAAAACTAAAAATAAACTTATGCTGAACACTCTTATTCAACTATAAAGCTAAAGTTAAATTATATATTAAATGCAAACAAAAGCAGAGTCAATAAAATTCAAATGATCAAATATGATGGATTACATTGCTTTGCTAAAACTAAATCACCATTGTTGAGTTTAACACTAGAAAGATGTAGCCTTAGCTGCAATTATATATATATATATATACACTTTTTTTTTTTTTTTTGCAGTACGCGGGCCTCTCACTGTTGTGGCCTCTCCCGTTGTGGAGCACAGGCTCCGGACACGCAGGCTCAGCGGCCATGGCTCACGGGCCTAGCTGCTTCGCGGCATGTGGGATCTTCCCAGACCGGGGCACGAACCCGTGTCCCCTGCATTGGCAGGTGGACTCTCAACCACTGCGCCACCAGGGAAGCCCTGCAATTCTATATTTAATCGCTCTCCGTATTTTGACTTCTATATAAAGAATGTCTGTTTACATAAGAAGATCATGCAAAAATAATTAATGACTTCATGGCTTTGTTTGCTACTTCAAGATAATCAGACCATACACGCAAATAAAACTCTTCCAGGGAGCAATCTTCAAATGCCAATTTTAATTAAGCGTACTGATACCTATGTCAACCTGTAGAAGGAACTGCAATGCACAGGTGCTAAGGTGGAAGCCTGCTTAGGGAGGGGGCTCAGGGGACAGCAAGGAGGCCAGTGCACCACAACAGTGATAGAGTTAAAGAGTGGTAGGAAACAAAGGCAGTGTTAACTAGGGGCCTGCCATAGGACCTTGTAAGTCACAGTTAAAACTCTGAATTATTTTCTGAGTGAGACGGAAAAGCATTAGTAGGTTTTAAGCAAAGGAAAGACATAATCCAACATGTTTTTAAAAGCCCACTGTAGCCGCTGTTTGGAGAGGGGCAATAGTGAAGGCAAAAAGACCAGTAAGGAGGCAATATTCCAGCCAAGAGATGATGAAGCCTTGAATCACGTGGCAGTGATAAGAACTGCTTGGATTGGGGATATATTCTGAAAATGGAGCTAACAGAATTTGCTGATGGATTGGATGTGGGATATGAAAGAAGAGTGGAGGTAGGATCATGCTGAAGTTTGGAGCCTGAACAACTAGATCAGAAACGTACTGCCATTCACTGAAGTGGTAAATATTGAGGGAGGAGCTGGTCTTAGTGGGAATGAGAATCAGATGTTCGGTTTTAGATATGCTGAGTTTTAGATGTCTATTGTACACATTATTTGAATAAATATACATAAGGGGCTTAGAACAATATCTGGTGTATAGGAATCATTCAATCTCTTTAGCTATTATTATTATTATTATCCATTGGAGATATCAAATAGGCAATTGGAAATGTAATGCATGAAATCACTTAGCAACTATGTGTAGAAAGATATTGAAATAAGTTTAAGGATTCAGCCCTGAAGCTGTCCAAAATTTAGAGACTGGGCAGCCTGGACAATCCAGAACAGCAGACTGAAAGGGAGCCACCAGTGAGATAAGAGGGAAACCAGGAGATGACAGTATCCCCATAGCCAAGTGAGGGAAGTGTTTCAAGGAAAGAATGATCACCTATGCTCAATGCTGCAGGTGGGCAAAATAAGGTAACATGGAGAGATTAGATACCTTGACAAATGCAGTATCGCTGAGGTAGTAGGAGGTAGTAGGAGTTATTGGATAAGGTTTAAGAAAGAATGAGAAGAAAAGTGGCAAAGGGGAGTCAGAGAGTATAAACAATGGTTTCAATGACTTTTTCTGTAAAGTGGAGCAGAAAAGGGGTGGTAGCTGAAGAATGATGTGGGTCATGGCAGGGTACTTTTAAGATGGAAAATGTTGCCCGTGTGGTTTTATGTCAATGGGAATGATCCAGCACAAAGGGGGAAATGACCATGCAAGAGGAATGGGGAAAATAGTAAAAGGGATGCCCTTAAGTAGGTAAGAATGAATGGAATTCAGCACAAGGAGGAATTGGACTTAGATAAGAATATCAACAATTCACCATTTTAGCAAAAGGATAGGTTTGTGTGTACGTTGCTATATTGGTGGAAGAAAAACATGGAAGTTCTCTAATTGTTTATATTTTCTCAAGTAAGTCAGTTACCAGTCAAGAGTGGAGATGGGAAAAGGATATTGGAGAAACAAGGGGAAGGTATGAAATAGAGAAATATATCAATAGTGGGATTGTGGGCAGAACTGAAGCGTATTTGAGGTTGGTGGTGATGAATCTAAAGTAAAACTCTTCGGCCTGGTTCTAAGTTTCTTTCCAGCCTTCATCAGCTGCTCAGCTGCATGCCTGGAGTGGGTGGAGAGTTGGCCTTAGCTAGGTGTGGTGGATGTTGTGCTGCACCACCCCGATTCCCCCTTCAGGACTGAGATACTCATTCTCCCAGCTGCTGGGAGTGTTGGAAGCCAACAGCTCTCAGCTGAACCACTCTCCAGGAATTGCCCTCACCTGAAGAAATCTGCCTTGCGCCCACTTCCCAGGACTTTCTGCACTTAATAACTGGTCAGTGAAAGGAGTTCAAAGCTCAGTCACCTTATCCCAAAGTGGGACGGTTCTGAAGAGCCATTCCAGCTCTTCGGCACACCCCATAGGATCAACGCATCACAGTTCAAGGTCCCCTTCTGCCCAATCCTGCTTCTTTCACTCCTCCCATGTGAATGTTTCCTAAAGCACTCCCCCACAAAACTCTTGCATGCAAATCTATTTCCTAGAGATCGTGCCCTCAGACACCAGCGATGCAATTTCACTGAGTCATCATGATGGAGGAAGACAGAGGTAAGGGAACTGAAGGCTTAAACAAAGGGAAGATTGTAATCATATACCATGAATTCTAATTAAGGTTTATAATGACATATAAGGAGGTAAAAATGGGGTACAGTCAATGCGTTGGAGATCCTGATGGGGTCAAAGAGTTGTGGACTGGGTGTATCTGAAGAAGTAAGCTAAAAACATAGAGGTAGTAGTCAAAGAGTGAGATGCTTGAGACTGAGAGCTTGAAGAGGGTAAAGCCACTGAACATGACGATGACAAAATGTAGCTGAGACTGAGTGGAGGACATAATAAAAAATTATGGGATCCCAACCCTAAAGCGAATCTTAAATTTTATCTAGTCTAAACTAGATAGAGGTTATAGTCTTACATTTTATAATCCTATATTTCATCTTATAGTCTTATATTTTATCTAATCTAGTCTAACCTTATATTTTATCTAGTCTTTACCATTCTACAGGTAAAGGAAGTGAAACCCAAAGAGCATCTATGACTTTCCCAAGGTCATACAATCACTCTAAGAGCCCAAGTCCCTGACTTCCAGTGATATGGGGTGGATTTCTTTCCCTATAATTGACAAAGAATAACAGTGGCTACATTCTGTTTACCCAAGACCTAGGTGATAATGTTCTGCTATATTTTTTTCATTTTTATTCCAGGTACTCAGCTGTTGGAATAATCTCTGGGGAGAAAAAAAAGATAGTTTAATAAAAGGATTGTCTCTGCCTATGGAACTCACACAGAACACCCCACAACACATAAAATACGTCTGAATCCATCCCTACAAATAACTTTTTCAAAGCATTTCAATAAATGCTATTTTTAAAATGACCAATTAAGCCTTTTAGTTTTTTGATGTAATACATCTCCATTTGCTGCCTGTACCCATTTCCTTTTTTTTCTGTGTACAGTAGTGACTCAATCCATCATTGTTAGAAAGAACAGTGCATTACGTAAGTTCAACTTCCAGATAACCAAAACGTAATTCTTTGAGAAACAAGGTTTTGAAGGATATATTTTTAAGGGCACAATCCCTACCTTCCAAGAGAGGTACTGAAAAGAATTTAATCTTTTCATCACTGAAAGCTGCCAGCAGCAACATCAATGATCACCCAGAGCAATAGAATGATGCCCTCTTTAGTAAATGGCCCTATCCTGTTGGTACTTGGACCTACTTCTATAGCTTTCTCCATATCCCTGGAGGTCAGCAGTCTTTTCTTCCCAGTACCAGGGTGCAGCCCCTTCCTGCTGACCACTGATACCACCTTATAGCTGGTTGTTTCTAATCACCCATGTGCCAGAAAACCATGTAACCAAGTGTGCTAAAACATAAAGTGGTCTTCAGAGAAAGACAAATATCATATGATATCATCTATATGTGGAATCTAAAAAAATTATACAAATGAACTTATTTACAAAACAGAAGCAGACTCACAGACTTCGAAAACAAACTTATGGTTATCAAAGGGGAAAAGTAGGGGGAGGGATAAATTAGGAGTTTGGGATTAACATATACACACTACTACATATAAAATAGATAATCAACAAGGACCTACTGTATGGCACAGGGAAATCTACTCAATATTCTGTAATAGCCTATATGGGAAAAGAATCCGAAAAAGAATGGATGTATGTATGTGTATAATTGAATCACTTTGCTACACACCTGAAACTAACACAGCATTGTAAATCAACTGTACTCTAAAATAAAAATTAAATTAAAAAAATAAATAAAATGGGCTTAACTACATTGACTTTGTGATAACTATTTCAACCACATGGGGACATATTTAGTATAATTCCAAGGTGAAAACTGAATTATTTCAGAAAGGAAAGTAGGGACTTCCCTGGTGGTGCAGTGGTTGGGAATCCACCTGCCAATGCAGGGGACATGGGTTCAAGCCCTGGTCTGGGAAGATCCCACATGCCACGGAGCAACTAAGCCCGTGCACCACAACTACTGAGCCTGTGCTCTAGAGCCCGTGAGCCACGGCTACTGAGCCTGCGCGTCACAACTACTGAAGCCCATGAGCCTAGAGCCCATGCTCCACAACAAGAGAAGCCACTGCAGTGAGAAACCCTCACACAGCAACGAAGAGTAGCCCCCGCTCACCCCAACTAGAAAAAGCCTGAGCATAGCAATGAAGACCCAACGTAGCCAATAAAGAAATAAATTCATTAAAAAAAAGAAAGGAAAGTAAATTCTTATAAGTTAGAACTTATAAGTGTTTGCCATACAAGGAGTCAAATAGCAGACCTAACTTGTAGCAAAGTGGATCCATATATGATTATCTGATAGATAACTGGCAATGTTATCTATCACGAACAGACATCTGATATGTAAATGAAGATCATTAAATCTACTCAAAAATTATTTTGCTCAATTGGGATCACCTCATAGTCTATGCCTTAACAGTAAAAATCTTTTTAGGGACTTCCCTGGTGGCGCAGTGGTTAAGAATCCACCTGCCGATGCAGGGGACATGGGTTCCATCCCTGGTACGGGAAGATCCCACATGCCGCGGAGCAACTAAGCCCATGTGCCACAACTACCGAGCCTGTGCTCTAGAGCCCGCGAGCCACAACTACTGAAGCCTGTGCGCTCTAGAGCCCATGCTCCGCAACAAGAGAAGCCACTACAATGAGAAGCCCACGCGCGCACCACAACGAAGAGTAGCCCCCTCTTGCTTCAACTAGAGAAAGCCTGCGCACAGCAATGAAGACCCAAGGCAGCCAAAACTAAATAAACAAGTTTTAAAAAAATTTCTTTTTAATTGCTAAAAAAAAATCTTTTTAGATTATTCTTTTTATCTTGTTAATTCAAGGGGAAATGCCTGAATGAAAACTCACTCTTTTCCAATTGCTGTCTCTGATCTATCAGAGACTTCAGGAATCTTAAATATCATCTAGTCCAACTCCTCCACTTTAAAAATTAGGAAATTGAAGCCTGGAGTAGTGTGATGCCCTATCCAAGGTCACACAATGAAGTGTCACAGATGGAAATGGAACCCGCGGCTTCTGTACCAACTCCCACAAATGCTTATGGTTTGACCTCTCATCTCTTGGCCCACATGGCTTTTAACAGTGATTCTCAGACTTCAGTGTGAATCAGAATCACCTGGAAGGCTTGTTAAACGTGTGGCTTGCTGGGCCCCACCCCCAGAGGTTCTAATTCAGTAGGTCTTGGATGCGGCTGGAGAATTTTGCACTGCTAACAAGTTACCAGGGGATGTTGATGTTGCTATTCCAAGGACCACACTTTGAGAATGCGGTTTTAGAAGGTAGGGAGCCAAATGAAGTTTTGCTTTTATTCCAGACTGTGGCAAATGGAACAAACTGAATTTTCACCAGGCACTTCCCCCTGGACTTACCAAAATGAAAAGAAAACTCTAGAAGGCCCTTTAATGTTAAGACAGTGTTTGAGGTGATCCCAACTGAGCAAAATTCTTCAATTGAGTAGATTTAAGTATCTCAGTAAATATCTAATAGGCATTTTTTTCTTACACAGCATTGCAATAATTAAGCATGATTCCCAATTAAAAACAAAGAAAAGAATTAAACGTAGCACTTGTTAATATTGATAAGTCTTTTGCCCTGTGGAAAAATTAACGTAGGATTTCTATCTCATCTAGAGTAAGAAAATAGTTTGATTATTTAGGTTTTAAAATAATCCCAAACCAAAGTATTCTTTACCTGACCAACTAATAGATGCAACACTTCTGGAATATGATTATTTGAAATCTTAGGGTAAAAAAAGTGTTTCATGCTGCATAATAGTATGTATTTGCTTTTGAGAAGTCTAAACAACAAATCTTCTAAGAAACTCCTTCTTCCACTTGAGCCCATTTTATCCCTGGCCTAGATAAGCGCTTCTCAAACTTTAGCATGAATTCAAATAACCTGGGGATCTTGGTAAAATGCAGATTCTAATTCAGTAGGTCTGGAGTGGAACCCAAGAGTCTGCATTTCTAGTAAGCTCCCAGATAAGACCTATGCTGATGGCCTATGGACTCCACTTTGAGTACAAAGTGTCTACAAAGTGCTACTACCACAGGTCACCAAGTCTTGCTGGTGACCATGTTCTCCAGAACCTAGTCCTCCCTCTTTTGTCTTTACTGCATCTGAACCACTTCAGCCTGAGCCCATCAGCAAGCCAGGAGCCACTGTGCCTTACCTAGAGAATGGTGCAGGGCTTCCCAGCGCCGACCAACGAGGCTCACAGAAGCATGTAATGATCCTCCAGGTGCGTTCTAGCTTGGCATCCCTCTGAGTTCCTTTTTTGCAGCTCTCAGATTTGGCCCTAGGAGCTTTCTATTAGGCCCTATTAAGTCGTTCTCATGGTATGATTTTTTCCACCTCTACCTGAATATATCCTCAGTTTATCTGCTCTCAGACAATAGACCATCTGCTCATACGTTCCTTTTCTGGGTTCCCACTCTTTCCCAAGGTCATGACTCATGGTTTTGTTTAACAAGGCAAGAGCCTAGAGCCCCAGGTGCTTTTTTACTGGCCTAGCATGGGTGTTAGACTGTTGTGGTCAGGCTACAACACCTCTCCTGGGCTTCTCTGAGAGTGTCAACAGCCTCACATCCATCCCACCTCAACCCTTCAAGATTGGTTGCCATTTCTCAACGATTATATATAGAATGGATAAACAACAAGGTCCTACTGTATAGCACAGAGAACTATATTCAGTATCCTGTCATAAACCATAATGGAAAAGAATATGAAAAAGAATGTATATATGCATAACTGAGTCACTTTGCTGTACAGCAGAAATTAACACAGCATTGTAAATCAACTATACTTCAACAAAATAAATTTTAAAAGAAGATTGGTTGCCATTTCTCAATTCTTCCTCTTCCTCTATCCTGCCCCCAAATATTCACATCTCTGCAGAAGTCATTATCATAAACAGAAATAATAATGGTTAACAAGACTGAGCACTAAACATGTGCCAAGTACTTTATAAGTATTATCTCAGATCTTCTCAACTAACCCACAAAATAAGAATTATAACTGCCTTTTTAAGGATATGGAAACTTAGTCTCAGAGATTAACAAATTCACCCAGGGTTACATAGATGAAAAGGGCAGAGCTAAGATTCAAACCCAACTCTGTCTGATTGCAAAGGCATTGTGCTATATTGCCTTCCTCAAGGAATTTCTAGAAAGGTTTTCTCCAATCGAGATCCAAGGACACTTGTCAGACCTTGGGTAGCTTGCCCTGATACAGTGGACAGTTCAACCATCCTGACCATTTAGTGACTTAGTATTCTCCTTTTTAGCCCGTGACTACTAAAAATTTAAGTATTTACAGTCTTCAGAAAGATGTGGTAAGTGGGTAGTCCAGACTCTATAGATACAGTGTCCTGTCCATCATGCCCACCAAGATACAGCCCACAAAGATAAACTCGGTGGAAAAACAAGTTAATGTATAAGGCATAGGCATATAACTAGAATTTCATTAATTACAAATAATAAAATTAAATCCTTCACATCATACAGAAATATAAATTGCAGGTCGATAAAAGACCTATAAATAAATCAACAAACAAATACATATCTTAAATTATTATAAGAAAATGTGAAGTGATAACTTTGTAATCTAAGGATAGAGAAAGCCTTCTTAAGACTCAAAAACCAGAAACAAGAGGGAATTCCCTGATGGTCCAGTGCTTAAGACTCAGTGCTTTCAATGCTGGGACCCGGGTTCAAGCCCTGGTGGGGAACTAAGATCTGCAAGCCATGCAGTGTGGCCAAAAAAGCAGAAACGAGAAAAATCGATATATTTGACTACAGGCAAATTAGAAACTTCTATATGGCAAAAGATACCATAAACAATTTTAAAAGGCAATCACAAGACTGGGAAAAAGTATTTTCAAGAATTACAACAGTCAAATATTAATAACCAATGTAAAGAAATCCTTCAAATTAACCAGAAAAATACAAACAACTCAATGGAACAATAGGCAACAGATTTAAAATGGTATTTAACAAAAGATGAAATACTTAACAATCAATAAATATGAAAATATGTGCACCCTCACCAATAATCAGGGAGAAATAATTTTTATGACATATCACTTTTCAACCACAAGATTGGCAAAGTTAAAGTTAGACAACATCAAATGCTGACTAGATTGTGGGAAAACAGGTACTCTCATCCTATGAATGGCACTCTGCTAGGATCCATTAAAACTGAAAATGTACTCTGCATACACTCTGATGCAGCAATTCCACTTCCAGGTATCTCCCTTAGAGAAACACCTGTACACATGCACAAGAAGACATGCACGAGGATGAAGCATTGCTTATGATATCAAAAAACAAAGGAAAAAAACCTAAATGTCCATCACCGAATATCCCACGTCAATAAAAAGTGGTATATACACATGATGGAATGCTATACAGCAGTGAAGAGTAAAACTATTTGTATATATCCACAGGGAGAGAGAAAGAGATCTCAAAAATTCTCTGTTGACTGAAAAAGTTAGCAGAACAATGTTTTTAAAAGATTCATAAAAATTAACTCAAAATGGATCATAGACTTAAATATAAAATGCAAAACTATAAAACTCCTAGAAGATAACATAGGTGAAAATCTAGGTGACCTTGGGTATGGTGATGACTTTTTATATACAATACCAAAGGCACAGTCCATGAAAGAAGGAACTGATAAGTTGGATTTCATTAAAATTTTAAAGCCTTTGCTGTCTGTAAGACACTGTCAAGAGAATGAAAAGACAAGCCATAGACTGGGAGAAAATACTTACAAAAGACACATGTGATAAAGGACTGTTAGTCAAAATATACAAAGAACTCTTAAAATTCAATAAACAACCCAATTAAAAAGTAGTCAAAAGATCTAAACAGGGACTTCCCTGGCAGTCCAGTGGTTAAGACTCTGCGCTTCCACTGCAGGGGGCACGGGTTTGATCCCTGGTTGGGGAACTAAGATCCCACATGCCACACGGCACGGCCAAAAAAAAAAAAAAAAAAAAAAAAAGACCTAAACAGACACCTCACCAAAGAAGATATACAGATGGCAAATAAGCATGTGAAAAAATGTTCCAGATCACATATCATAGGAGAATTGCAAATTAAAACAATAATGAGATACCATTGCACACTTACTAGAATGGCTAAAATCCAGGATACTGACAATACCAAATGCTGGTGAGGATGTGGAGCAACAGGAACTCTCATTCATTGCTGATGGGAATGCAAAATGGTACAGCCACTTTGGAAGACCGTTTGGCAGTTTCCTACTCTTAGTAAGAGTAAACATACTCTTACTACACAATCCAGCAATCACATTCCTTGCTATTTACCCAAATGAGATAAGAGTTTATGTCCACACATAACCTGCAAGCAGATGTTTATAGCAGCTTTATTCATAATTGCCAAAACTTGGAAGCCACCAAGATGCCCTTTAATAGATGAATGGATAAACAACCTGTGATACATCAACAGTTGAATATTATTAAACACTTAAAAGAAATGAGCTATGAAGCCATAAAAAGACATGGAGCAATCTTTTTTTTTGATAAATAAGACTTTTATATATATTATAGTGATAAGTACCAGGAAAAACAGAAAGAGGGCAAAGTGATAATGACTGGGTGGGGTCCAACATCAGATGCTCAGGGAGTCTCTGTGAAGAAGGAATTTGTGCACTGAGATCTGAGGGACAAGAAAGAGGCAGTCTGTGAAGGTCAGGATAAAGGATGTGCTAAGCGAAACCAGTGAGAAGCAGCAGGAGCAAAACCAGGTGTGGCTGGAGCAGAGTGAGCTGGGGGGTCGCAGAGGAGCTGGAGCCATATGATGTAGGATCCGTAAGGCCATGGTCAGGTGTTAGGACTTATTCCAAGTGTGATGAGACGTCCTGGGTGGGTTACAGCAGGGCTGGGGATGTGGGGGTGAGGCTGATTTGGTTTACATCTATCTTTCAAAGACTCTCTGGTTGTCATGAGGTCAAGGAAAGAAGTTAGGGGCCATTGTAGCAGCCCACGTGAGAGCAATATGGGCTTTGTCCAGGGCAGTAGCCGTGTATATGGAGATGATATGGATTTGTTCTGTATTTTGGAGGTAAAGCCAACAGGAATGACTGGTGATTAGATATGGGGTGAGAGGACACCAGAGGAGTCTAGATGACTTTGAAGATTTTGGACTGAACACCACGTGGTAACACTTATTGAAATAGGGAGGCTGGGAGAAGAGCAGGTTTGGGGGCAGGTTCCATTTTGGCCAAATAAGTTTGAAAGCCCTGGTAGTCATGGAAGTAGAGCTGTCCAATAGGCATATCAAACTTCACATGTCCCAAATCTCTCACCCATTAGCTCTGCTTCCTCACCTGGAAAACAGGTAATGGTGTCTTCCCTGCATGCCTCACAGAGCTATTTTAGGGATCCACTATATTTAAGAGAACTTCCATGTTTTCGGCCTGTTATGGGAGAGTAAGATTGTATTAGGTCAGATGAGGAAATGGAGGCCCAGAGAAGTTAAGTGGCTTGACCAGGGTCATCCAGCCTGGATTAGCGCTTGAGTCTCCTGACTGACAGTCATGGTGCCTCGTGGCATCACGCTCCGCTATTTCTTCCCTTCTTTACTTGGTGGTACTGCCTGGTCTGGTGCTCAGTGGGTACCTAAGGTGGTCCTGTCTGCTCCTTGTATCCCTCTTGCGAAGAATTTTCTATTCTGATCAGCTGCTGGGGAGCCACAGTCCATCCACATACTGATACCCAGAGTCCCTGGGGCAGGTGGGTCCTTCCTTGTCCTCAGTGTTTTAGGAAACTAGGGGTTGAAGCTCTAAGACAGAGATCACAAACTGGTTGGCCTACCAATATCGTTTTAAATACAACCAGTGGTCAACAGCTTTTGTTTTAAAGTCAGGAGATTTCACATAAAACCTAGACTTTTGGCTTTTCTTGACAAATGGGAAGATTTCCTGGTAACAATCCATCAGAGATGAGTAGGGCCACCTCTTGAGGCAGGGCATGCATTCTTCATGTCACCACAGGCCCCGCCATTCCCCAGTGTTCCCCAAGAGTGCGGCTGGCAGTCCCAATTCACCATGATACACTGGCTCTCTTTGCTCACTTACATAACCTGCTGGGCTCTGTAGGCATCTGAGTGCACAGGTCCCCATCTGAGCGGGACATGGAGGACTGTTAAATGCATATTACTAAGTGAAAGAAGCCAATCTGAAAAGGCTACATATTTTATGATTCCAACTATATGAAATTCTGGAAAAGGTAAAGCCGTGAAGACAGTAAAAAGATCAGTGCTTACCAGGGGTTGAGAGGGAGAGATGAATGGGAAAAGCACAGAGGATCTTTAGGGCCGTGAAACTAGTCTGGGTGATACTATAATAGTGGATACACATCATTATACATTTGTCAGAACCCATAGAATGTACAACATCAAGAGTGAATGCTAATGTAAACTATGGACTTTGGGTGATAACAATGTGTCGATATAAATTTATTGACTGGAACAAATGTACCATTCTGAAGCAGAGAGCTGATGGTGGTAGAGGCTGTGCACGTGTGGGGCAGAGCGTATATGGGAACACTCGGTACATTCCAGTCAATTTTGCTGTGAACCTAAAACTGTTATTAAAAAAAAAAAGTCTACTTTAAAAAAAGGAAAAAAGAAAAAAAACATATGCCGAAAATATCCTATATATTTAATGACTACATTAATTAAGTTATTCAGGAAACATTTATTAAACATCAACTATGTGCAAGACCCAGTTCCAGGTACTGTGGATAAGATGGTAAACAAGACTATGAGATCCTAACAATGTCCTATATTCATGGGGCTTATATTCTAGTAGGAAGAAGCAGCATACAAATAAACATATGCAAAAAATATCCAGCAGTAATAAATGCTGCAATGAAAACAAAACAGGAGGATATGTTTAAATGTGACTGGGAACTATTTTGATTAGATGGTCAGAGAAGACCCAAGGTGTGAATGACAAAAGGATGCTTCCACGTGGAGCTGAGAACAGAAAGCAGGCCATTCAGAGGAAACAGCTGGTACGAAGGCCCCATTAAGGGAAGAGGAAGTGTAGTTTTATAGAGAAGCAAAGAGAAGGCCAGTGTGACTTGAGCTCAGTGAGCAAGGGGAACAGTAGTCACGTTGAGAACAGAGAAGCAGGCAGGGCCCAGATCATGTAGGCCATTGGGGACCATATTGGAAACTCATGTTTTAAAGGAAATGAGATGACACAGGGAAAGGAGGGGTGTTTAAGTGGGGAAGTGGCATGCCCTGAATTATGTTTTTAAAATATTACTGCATTGTAGACAATGGGCTCAGTTGTTAGGAGGGTATTGCAAAAGTTGGGAGAAGATGGTGACTTGATCTGGGATGTAGTGGTGGGACGCAGAGATGTAGGAGGACTGGGGATCTGCTTTAGAGATAAAGTCAACAGGATGGCTGATGACTAGATAGATAGATAAACAGATAGGTATGGATATAGATAGATATAGAGATAGAGATGAGATAGAGATAGAGACAGAGATAGAGATATAAGGATTTTTCTTCAAGGCCTGGAAATATATGCACCAAATGTATAACAGCAGCTACATCTCACGGTTCGGACTAAGGTAAGATGTGTGAGGCACAAAATTTATGGGGGTATCAAAATACCCAGTTATCAAGATAAATAATATTTTAATGCAATTGCTTTTTAAAAATCAAAATTAATGCAAGAACGCATGATGAACAAAATATCGAAATTTTTTTTTTTTTTTTTTTTTTTTTTTTTTTTTTATGCGTTACGCGGGCCTCTCACTGTTGTGGCCTCTCCCGTTGCGGAGGACAGGCTCCGGACGCGCAGGCTCAGCGGCCATGGCTCACGGGCCCAGCCGCTCCGCGGCATGTGGGATCTTCCCAGACCGGGGCACGAACCCGCGTCCCCTGCATCGGCAGGCGGACTCACAACCACTGCGCCACCAGGGAAGCCCAATATCGAAATTTTTACAGCTTCAGTTTGTACGGGATGGTGATCTTTCCCGCAGCATCTAGACCCACCATAAGAATGCACATTTCTTTCTTGCCAAAAAGGCCCTTGAAGAGGTTTGCAGAGATATTCCCCATGCTATAGAGCCGTGAGAGCAACACTGGACAGAGAAACCCTCTGCGGCCACGGCGCTGCTGCTGCTTGGATTGATTTTGCTCCCTGGGTATCCTGATTACTGGGTATTCTGGAGCCCTCTTACATTTTGCATCCAGTGGACTAGAAATGGAGACAGTACTCAAAGGAACTTTATTTGTAATGTTCTAACTCTTAGAAGGTTATGCTCATGTTACTTGAGTAATTTTTAAATATATACATAGAAGAAAGAATCAAATGTGTCAAAACATCACCAGTGTTCATTTCAGGTAAAAGGAGTAGGGGTGATGGTCCTTTGTATCACTGTACTTTCTGGTACCGCAGTGGACTGTAGTGCATCAACAGATGTCCCCTTCAGGACAAGGCGTTTGTTCTCCCAGCTGCTGGGAATGTTGACTGCTGATGGCTCACAGCTGAGGCTCTCGGCATTGCTCTCTACTGAAGGGAGGAGCCTCCAGTGAGATCCTCACCTTCCCTGGGGACAGCCCTTATCCATCACTGGTCAATAAAGGGATACAACTTTCCTTAATTTGTCCCATTTTCCATCATTTAAGATATCCGTGAAGGGCCAGCCCAACTCTGGAACTGCCTCTGTTACTATATTGCAGCCCAGCATCTCCCTCTACCTAACCCTATTCCCTCACTCCCTCACAGGTGGTATGCCCAGGGGCAGCCCCCAAATCTCCATCTCAGAGTCTGGTTTCAGGGAACCCCTCTAAAACAGATGTTTTCCACATTTCCCCAAATTAAGAAACATAAGGAAACTCAAACCCACCAAACATGAGTGACTCAAATTCCTTACATTGTGAGTAAAGATTATCAGAAGGATTTTAGATGGTATTAAGACTAAACAAGAGGCCAGCGGTGACCTATCTCATTCAGTGAGTATTATGATGAAAACAGGGTTAAACAGAAACCAGAACTGCTATCAGTGGCTGTTACTACAGAGGGCAGCTGTAAATCCCATTTGACTTGACCTAGAATGAAGGGCCCAGCATGTCTGAGCTTAGTGTTTACAGGAGGGAAACTGTCATTTGCCCACAATTATAGGAAAGGACTTGGAAAGGGGTCAGCATTGCTCCACTCAATTTGAGAGACAGATTATCTTTTTATCAGGAACAGCTGCCAATGTTAATTTTCAGTTAAACTAGATAGCCCGCCTCAGTTGACCATCTGTCAAAGAGAATCTCAAAACTACTTAGAGGCTGTGATACAAATCAAACTGTGATAGAACATACTCTCTGTATACCAAAAAGATTTCCGGGTTCCAGACCACGTATTTCAAATGATACTTGATACCAATTCCAATACAACCAAAAGATCTGAAGTTCATTATCATGAGCTTTACTCATAACATTACCATTTTGTACCTTCATAAGGTACCTCTGATTGAATGATCTCTAAGAGCTTTATGGGCCTTAATTAATTAGTCCTTATATACCCCTATGAAACTATCATCGTCTTGAGAGTGTGTAATTATCAGGTGGAAAGGTGAAGTGGCTTACCGTACGTCTCAGTGACAAGTCAAAAGCTCAAAACAAAACTCAAGACAGGACTTCCCTGCTGGCGCAGTGGTTAAGAATCCGCCTACCAATGCAGGAGACAGGGGTTCGAGCCCTGGTCCTGGAAGATCCCACATGCTGCAGAGCAACTAAGCCCGTGCGCCACAACTCCTGAGCCTGCGCTCTAGAGCCCGCGAGCCACAACTACTGAGCCTGCATGCTGCAACTACTGAAACCCACATGCCTAGAGCCCGTGCTCCACAACAAGAGAAGCCATTGCAATGAGAAGCCCACGCACTGCAACGAAGAGTAGCCCACGATCTCTGCAACTAGAGAAAGCCCACACGCCGCAATGAACACCCAAGGCAGCCAAAAATTAATTAATTTTTAAAAAACACAGAAAACCTCATGACAGAAAAGCTCTAAGACTTACACAAGAATGGCTAGGTCTGGGAGAAACAAATCTTTAAATATGATTTCAAATTTTTTTCCATCTCACTGATTTTATAGCATTTCCCTCAGAAACATCCAATTATTTTACTAGAGTTTCATTAAAATGGAGGTGGAGATTAGAGGGCAAAGAAGATAGGCAGAGGAGTCACAGAGGGAGATTCCCTGCCTGAAATGCCACCTCTTCTAGAAACAGAAACCTGTGAAGAACCAATTTCATGTGGTTTCATGCTGAAAGGAGGGCATGTGCCCCTAAGACTAGGCCAGGGGACCCCTTCCACTTGGTCATAGTTGAGTCAGGTATGGGCACATGTAACCAATCAGGTAAACTGACATCCTCTCTGAGACTTTGATGGCAGAGGAATGGAGGGGAAGGCCCTCTCCCTGCTAGAGCTGCCTAACTGTTAAGATGTGAGTTTGGGGCCAGTAGTGAGCTGCCTAACTGTTAAGATGTGAGTTTGGGGCCAGTAGTGGTCAGCTCCAACATGGAAAGAGCCTGTCAAAGGATAGAAAAGGAGATAAAGTAAACCCCATGACCTCTTTTCCGTCCCTGTGCCTTCAAGCTGTTCTACCTCTAAAATTATTAGTGATTTTTAAAAGGTCATGGATGGATAGATGGATAGATAGATAAAGGAACCAACAGCCCATCAGAGTAGCATGAAGATTACTTTAAACTGAAAACACCTGAACAAACAGCAGCCACAGAAAAGAAACCTTATCTAAACGTAAGCAGAGCCTCCTGAAATACAGCTGCCATTAACCCCCCTCCAAAGGTGTTTCCTGTTTGGGAGAAGACTGACCCTTAACACCTGGGAGGTGTGACTTCAGCTGCCATAAATCCCCCTCCAGTGGAACTTCCAGCTAGGAAGGAGACTATCCATTAGCATCAGATAAAAAAGACCAATAGAACCCTCTCTATTTTCACACTGAAGCCCTAAAACATCCCCCTTTTGCTAAACTGGTATTAACCCTTACCCCTGGCTGTTCAGCAAGCCAACTCTTCTTGAGGGTTCCCACATGCATGTGAAATAAACTTTTCTCTTGTTAACATATCTGTTGCCAATTAATTCGCAGGCTCCCAACTACTCAAACGTAAGTTGATAGAGGAAAGGTTTTTCTCCCAACAATAGATAGTGAGTAGTCCTTCTATATATTCCTTATATACATAGCTTAAGCTAACCTAGTGGATAGGTTGGGTTAATGATCTATCATGGGACCCCTTGGATTAGAGTGAAGGTAAGCACAGAGTCCCTCTTTCCTCACAACTTTCCTTCCTTTCTCTGGCAGCCAATTCTATCACACCACTCAAATCCTTGGGGACAATTATATCATTCACTGAGACAGTTCAATATTCATTCACAACTTTCTTATTGAAGTATAGTTGATTTACAATATTATATTTATTTCAGGTGTACAGTATAGTGATTCAGTAGTTTTACAGATTATACTTCATTAAAAGTTATGGCGATTTAAACTTTATATGCATTTGCCTCCATCAAAGAATCCCTAATAGCTTGTGAGAGAAAAAAAGAAGCCAAGTAGGTTTGAAGCATCATAAGGTAGAGGAGAAGAGAAAACAGAAAGAGAAGCTGACCAGAGTGAGGAAGTGGCCCTTTCAGAAACAGGCATGCGAAGAAGCAGACCAAGTATCTGAGGAGAGTGTCCTAATAGTGCCACATTCCTAATAATGTCACACTGAGTGTAGGGAGGTCAGTTAATTTTAAAAAAACAAAACAAAAAAAATCATCTTCAGCTTCAAAAAATGGAAGCATTCACAAGCCAAAGAATTTAGAAACCAGAAGATCATTAAATTAAGTGAATGTCATGGTCTTTGGCTACTTGAGCTGAGACAACATTTTGCAACTTTTATTTAAGTTATATATATAATGGGAAATTCAGACATTAGTACTACGGACCACTAGCTCATATTCAAACGGAACTCAGTGCCCATTTATGTGTTAAAACACAGCACCACTTTTTATGGAACCACAAAAGACCCCAAATAGTCAAAGCAATCTTGAAAAAGGAAAAAGCTGGAGGCACCACACTTTCTGATTCAAACCATATTACAAAGCTATATTAATCAAAATAGTATGGTACTGGCATAAAAACATTCATATAGATCAATGGAAAAGAACAGAGAGCCCAGAAATAAATTCATGCATATATGATCTATTTGTTTACAACAAGGGTATATTTGTCAGTTTTACCTCAATAAAGCCAGGAAAAAAGAACACAGCACCACTTAAACCCGCAAATCCTTTCATAGGGTGGGCTCTTTTATGCAAATACAGTCCACAGTTTAGGGTTCAACAAGTATGCTCTAAATTTGGGGTTGCAAGAAACTGGAATTTCATTGCAATAAACATTGTTTAGCACAAACCTTGGAAATTTGTAAAAATTAAGATATTTTTATTGTCACTATCTTTCATTGTAATTGAGTCTAACATCCCTTGATTATGTGTATCAGGCAACTTTTGCTATGTTATGCTGCAGTAACAAATAACATGAAAATCTCAGTGGCTTATGTCAGCAAAGGGTATTTCTCACCCATGTCTGCCATGAGTCACCTCCAACTTTCTGTTGTCATTCTAGGGCCCCAAATAAAGGAGCCTCCCCTATCTGGGACAGAGGACAAAGAATGAGAGCTGGCAAATGCACTTAAAGCTTCCATTCATATTTCATTGGCCAAAACAAGTCACCTGGTCAAGCCTGACAAGATGGGGAAATATAGTCCTCCTCAGGGAGCCACGGAAAGTTTACCTGGCAATAGGTGAGGATATATAATTCCCTTATAGGGAAAGCAGGATTGAGCAATTGAGAACAATGATAGAGTCATCCACAGTAAATAAAAATGAAATCCATTTAGCAGACATTGCTAATATCCCCACTCAACTAAAATATGCACAATAGGGGGCTTCCCTGGTGGCGCAGTGGTTTGGAGTCCGCCTGCCGATGCAGGGGACACGGGTTCGTGCCCCGGTCCGGGAAGATCCCACATGCCGCGGAGCGGCTGGACCCGTGAGCCATGGCCGCTGAGCCTGCGCGTCCGGAGCCTGTGCTCCGCAAGTGGAGAGGCCACAACAGTGAGAGGCCCACGTACCGCAAAAAAAAAATATGCACAATAAGATGGTAAGAGGAATATCATCCCTGTAGGATAAAAGAAAACAGTAGGACTGAAGGAGGAGGAGGAAGAGAAAGGAGTAGAGGGAGAGGAGATGGGCAAGCAGAGGAAGGGAGGTGAAGGAGACGATGACTAGCGATGATAAATATTGAGGACTTCCATGGGCCACCTCCCTGTGATAAGTTCTCTGTAAACAGATTCTCTATAAAATAGAAAAAAAAAATTAAACCTCCTACCCTGACCAGGCCTGCAAAACACTGATCACATCCTTATTCCCAGTCTTAAGTACAGTTTATCCTGTAGTTATTTTTACCTTACAAATCGTAAAGTAGTAAAGCCATAAGAAACTCTAAAAGATCATGTTAAACCTTTAAACCTTCTCTCTCTAGTTAAGAGGACAATGGAACTATTCAAGACATGTTCATCATTTTTTTCAGAGAAAAAGAATATATATTCTTTTCTTGAACAATTCTAGAGGTAGAATGACAAACCCTTCCATATTTCAACGTTTTATCATACATAAATTCTTTCTTATAAACCTGAATGTCTCTTGTACTCAAATAAGCCAATCATCAAAAATTCCCATCAGCATAGTTATAACTATTCTGATTATAGCCACCGAGTAGCTGGAGCCACACTTATTATATCTGTCTAGACTAGCATGATTTTTCTAAAACAGAAATCATTTTGCTGCTTAAAACCCTTCAGTGACTCCCTGATGTCTATTTCCACTGAATAAGAACCTGGTTGCTAAGTGAAATCTCCAAGACCTCCTGCCACCAGAAGCTCCTTGAGAAGCAAATCTTGTCCATCTTGTTCATAACTGTAACCAAAATACCTAGAACACTACCTGACACATTGCAGACACTCAGCAAATATCTGTTGAATGAATGAATGAGTAAATGAATGAATGAATATAAGACCCTCCATGATCCAACTTCATTTCCCACCCTCTAGTAAAACTGAATACCAGGATCTTCCTATGCAAAGGCCTCTGTGGGTTTGCTTCAGGTTAGATTTCCTGTCCATATCACTCTTACCTCTTTTCCTGGCCTGCCTAACTCCAGTACCTCCTTCAGGACCTAGTCCAGGCTATTCCCTCCTCCAGGAAGCCTTCACTGAACCTTTAGGCTAGGCCAAGTTCCACTTTTCTGTGCTTGCATAGTACTGTGTGCTTACCCGTATCACAATTCTTAGACCTGTAAACAGGTAAGAATGCTTATAATTTCGAAATCACAGGCTGCCTTCCTTAATTTTTTCTATTATTCAAAAATGTTTACAATATACTATTAAATGGCATAAGTGTGGTTGTCATTGTTTATCCCTTCCATTAAATGACACTGTGTATCTTTCAGCTGTACAGTCTCTGGGTTCTGTGTCTTGCTCATGATCCCATTGGAAGGTATACCATACCCTGCACAAAATGGGCACCCAAGAAGCTCTTGGGACTGTCAGGGATGCTATGAAAATGAAAAACATGCAGAATGTCCTTACTGCATGTGAAAACAAAGCTGCCAGAACATATCAGCCTAAACATTGTTACTAGCCCTCCTGGCCCATTTACCACCATTCTAGGTATATCATATCCTCATTTCTGGCACAAGAAAGCTAAAGAAAGATCCAACTCATGTGGCAGACTGTATTTTAATTTTTATTGCAGTCACTACATATTTAGAGCATATCTACTATGCTCCAATCACTGACATATTTATTCTTCTTCCTCTTACCTCACCTACTTCTCTTTATGCTCCATTTTCATGGTTTGCATAAAGCACATGTTTCTTGGCAGCAGAAATGGGTTGTTTAGGCATCCAGGGGCCCTTTATTTACAGTTTTGGTAGCTGTTGGGAGTCCAGAGGCCACAAGGCATGGTCAGATGTATTAGACTACGGAAAGGGATTTATAAACAGGAGACAACTCTGTTGAATCAAAAGAACTAAAAGAGGCCAGAGTCACTTAATCATTTTTACAGATGACTGTAAGATTACTGAAAAGAAAATATGAAGCTTATAGAGTTATCTCTTTAAAACCTAGCAAGAGGTCTAGTATGACTGTTGGAGAATTTTCTGACCAAATGCAGCATGAACCCTGGCATGAAATTGGAAGCAAGTCACCTCCATTAATCAGACATGGAAGAGAGTGGTTGAGCTGAGATCAACAAAAAGACCTAACCCCGTGCAAACAGGCAACAGGACAACTGTAAGCTTTCTTAGGGAGCAGAGCTTCCTCTGCTGTATCTCACAGGACAGCTATTTCCATTGTCCTGGCCTTTTCAATAAAAGGGGCATTTTCAAATCCTATGGAACTTTCTGCAGATTAGAAATACGACAAATTCTTAAAATGGTGGCCCTGAATTCAGACCGTAAAGCCTGACAATATTTCACAGTTAAAAGGCTTCTCTCGACACAGAATTTTCAGACTGTTTGAGGGAGAGGTTCTTTTTGGTATGTCTGATGAGGTGTTGACCAGTATGCTGAAGGCTCCAACACAGACTGAAGCCAGAAAGGCACACAGACTACAGGGAACAGAAGGGGTGATTCTCCTCCCTGGCTAACAGAGGCACCCCATTTTTAGCACACATATCCTCATGTCCAGAGATGGCTGTGGCTCTCAGAGTTCTGCAGAGTGTCTCAGAGACCTTGCTTGGAAAAAGAATTTTTATTCTGACTTTATCTGGCAAACCTTACTAGACAGTAATTTATGGAGAAGAAGTCATGGATGAACTTTGTAGTGTTTCCAGTTAATGAGAAAAACCGTATCTAACTTTTCCTCTTAGGTGCAGTAGAAATAGAATTTAAACACTATTATTCAATAACGATTGGACACAGTGTCCCCGAACTTGACAAAGAAATTTACCTTTCAGCTAAGATCAAAACCAGGCAGTTTCAGTAAACTGGAGATTTAGCCACTTAAAAGTGGGTAGCAGAGAAAGTTCATATGTAACCTATTCTGCTGAAAATACTATGTCAATATTTAGCTGTAACTAGCAAACTTCATATGTATTAATTAACTATACATGAGGTTTTTCTACTGTTTTTTATTTTCATAGTTATGAGTTGATTTCTTATCAACTAAGCTGATTAACTAAGCTCCTTCATTTTCCTATAAACTGAGGCAGAGAGGCAAAATGGTTTCCCAAAGGAAAGTCAGAGTAACAAGCTATTTTAACTAGCTCACATTCAGTAGCAAGTTGTGGGTGACTTCAGTCAACATCCTCTTCCGTAATGATGCAGCTCCATTCATCCCCAGGAAAATGAATTGGCAAAAAATTCAGTCCCATGGCACAAGAAAGTTAATAATACATATTCCCGCTGGGATGTTATAAAAGATAAATGAGATAATATATGTGAAATGCCTCCAGCTCCTCATAAGGTACTATACAAATTCAAAGCATTGTTATGAATAATAACAATAATTAAAAATAATACAGCTTTCTTTGGTCTAGTCACCTAAAATATAGTGGCTCCTTTTGAATATAAACTCAAGGAATAGATTTCTCAGTCTACATTTTTTTTTTTTTGGCTGCGTTGGGTCTTCGTTGCTGCATGCGGGCTTTTCTCTAGTTGCAGCGAGCGGGGGCTACTCTTCGTTGCGGTGCTCAGGCTGCTCATTACAGTGGCCTCTCATTGCGGAGCACGGGCTCTAGGCGCGCTGACTTCAGTAGCTGCAGCACACAGGCTCAGCAGTTGCGGCACACAGGCCCTAGAGTGCACGGGTTTTAGTAGTTGTGGCGCATGGGCTCAGTAGTTGCAGTGCACAAGCTCTAGGGCACACGGGCTTCAGTAGTTGTGGCGCATGGACTTATTTGCTCCGTGGCATGTGGGATCTTCACGGGATCCAACCCATGTCCCCTGCATTGGCAGGCAGATTCTTAACCACTGCGCCACCAGGGAAGTCCTCAGATCTACATTTCTGACTCTCAGTCATTACCAACAATCTTATGTGGGTCTTCTGAATATGAACAATTATTTTCTATGATTAATAAGTTGCTTTTTTTCCATAACAGTGCCATTTAGTGAAAGCAATTTTTGTCCCTGTTCATTTCCAATTGCCTCAAGTTAACAACTCAAATACCCCCCAAAAAATCCTTGGTGATCAACACTCAAATCATGGAAGACTCTGGTTTCTTCCCTTCCTTTCTGCCATGTATGGAAATTATTGAAACACCTGCCTCATTCTACTTGTGGAGATTATAAACTAGTAGAAAGTATGGGCTGACACTTGCCATCTTCATATCCTTCACCGTACCCCATGATGAATTTGAAAGCACAAGTGAGACCTTACAGAAATGCAAGGGCACCAAGCACTTCCCCTGACGTCCAGGCAGCTCTGCCCTTTACCTGGCCAACCACAGAAAGAAAACAGCCCTGCCAGAGTTCCCCATCAGGGAGGCTGATGTCCTTGTGGCAGCAGTGAGACCCTCAGTCACACCTGGAATAACAAGATACCCTCCAGCTTTTTGTTATTTTGGCTACAAAAGATCTATCTTATACGTGGCTCCCTCAGAATCCAACCCTGAGGACAACATTTCAAGTACGAGTCTTTTATTTGGGAGGTGATCCAAGAAGCAGCAGTAGGGGAGAGGGGAAAGGAGATGAGAAAGGAAGGCAGCCAATACGAGGCATGTTATCAAGCCGGCTAGGGCTGTGGCTGTGGGGCAGTGGAGCTGAATCCTGCTAGGGAACTCTGGGAGATGGGACAGAACACACCTTGGAGTTTTCCCTGCCAAGGGGCCAGGAAGCTGAGGTATTGGTCCACCAACTCACATCAGTCATTGTGGAGGGATGATGGAGGTAGGGGGAGCATGGGGGAATTAACTCTCTGGCATTTCTGGCTGGCTCCTGGTGTGGACCAGGCAGGTCCCCACAGCCAGGGAAAACCTGTAGACAAAACTGATGGGTGCTGACATTTGAAAGCCACAGGCCACTGGCTGCACCCAGGAATACAGACAACCTAGTATGGTCACCCAGATGCATAAAGATAAGGAACTTGAGACACCACCCCCTTCTCACTATGCTCAGGGGCTCCCACCTGCCATTCTTTCTTAGGGCCCCAGCAATCTGGAGAAGGAAGACCCCAGGGATGGATTTTCCCTCTCTCCATTGGCCCTCCCACCATGCCCACCTTCTCCTCCAGGGAGATGTTCTTTGGGACAAACTTCCCACTCTAGTTAGTTGAGAGTCACCCATCAACACAAAATCCAAAATGCTTGAACAAATCCCAGAAGCTGAGGCCCAGGAATACTTTCACCTCACAGATCTCACTGGTGCTTCCAGCAGAGTTATCTTCTCTCTCCCTTCCTCATCTTCACCTCCTTCATTTTTCTAGGCATGAAGAAATAAAAGTAGACCTCCCACAAGAAGTTTATAGACCATTACACAATAAGTATGAGTTATCATACTTGAAAACTAGAAGTACTACTGGTTCATTTTTATTTCACAATTTATTCTGAAGAAAGCATCTTAATTGATTTTTGCTCCAGAAGTTTTCTGATAGCCTTTGGCTACATGCACTAAAATTCTAACCTATCTGGGTTAAGTGTCAGCAGCTGAAATTAAAATCCCATACAAGTTCAGACTATTTCCACTGAACTAAGCAAATTCTTGTGGTGACAGGTCACTGAACATGTTTGAAGAAATATCCCAGCAGAGCTTGGGGCAGGACAAAAAGAAAAAGAATTGCAGGTATGGCTTTCTCTCCTCGTTCCTGACCATCCCCACCCCCATCCATGCCTCACCAGCCCCAGCAAATGTTTTTGGGAGAGCCAAGGTGGAGAAAAGTTAATAGGGACTGGGGTACGGGCTTCTATGTTCAGAAACTGAATCAAAGAGGCAATTGGTGGAATTGTTCTTTCTTACTCTACATCAAGCCCTATGTCCCTGGACAAGTAGAGAACAGCCCTTAAGAGTCAATCAATCAATCAATCAATCAAAGAGTATTCTACCTATGTTTTCCTCTAGGAGTTTTATAGTATCCAGTCTTACATTCAGGTCTTTAATCCATTTTGAGTTTATTTTTGCTTATGGTATGAGAAAATGTTCTAATTCCATTCTTTTACATGTAGCTGTCCAGTTTTCCAAGCACCACTTATTAAAGAGACTGTGTTTTCTCCATTATATATTCTTGCCTCCTTTGTCATAGATTAATTGACCATAAATGCATGGGTTTATTTCTGGGTTTTCTATTCTGTTCCATCGATCTATGTGTGTTTTTATGTCAGTGCCATACTGTTTTGATTACTGTAGCTTTTTTCAATCAATCAACCAATGAGAGTTTAATAATAGAAGCAGCCTGGTATTCTAGAAAGATCAATGAAGGGGAAGCTAGGAAACCTGGGTTCTCCCCTAGCCCTGTGCAAAATGGAGAGACATCATGAATTTTGGACTCAGAAATGAGCCTGGAGCTCCAAGGTGCTGGCATCATCACTTACTTGCTCTGTGACATTGGTCAAGGTACTGAGCCTCACTGAGCCTTAGTCCCCTACCAGGAAAATGGAAAATAGTAATACCTCCATCACACAGTTGTTACATAAAGCAGCTTACACATTTGGGGACACGTTAGGTGCTCAATAGTTGTCTTCTTCCCTTTCATGGAGACCAGCATAATCAAGAGGATAGAGTTCAACTTCAGAGGCAGAGAGTTAGGTTCAAATTCCAGTGACACCACTCACCTTGGGGCTACCAATCAACTTCCATGTTGTACCATGCCCTAAGATGATTTGATAACTTATGTTTTCCCTTCAAGCCCACCCACCCTGGTATCTCAAAACTTACAAAAATAAATTCAGTTGCCTTATATGTTCATTAAAAGAGCAACGGGTTAAACATTCTGATGAAGTAAGGGGAACTATGTTTATCAGTCCACTGCTACTGGTTCTCCCTTGGCAACTGGCTTCCTTAAGGAAGCAGGAGCTTGCAGCCAAGTAGGTGTCCAGCCATAAACCCATCCTCTCCCTCATTCATCCCAGATGAGCCTGGAGCTCCAGGGGCCAGAGCCTGCCAACATAGCAGCTGCCTGGAACAGGAGAAATTTGATGAGAAATTTTAAAAGGATTTGGGGCAAATTTTACTTGGTAATGTGTTCTGACACACTCTCCTAGTAGTCTCAAGAAAATTTCAGTGAAAACAAAGTTGATTTTCACAGATTTTTTGGACGCAGCTTAGTATTTGAGGGGGTGGGTGTGATATCATACCACGGTGGGTTCACTTCATGAACATGCAACATATGTAGTCCCACAGGGGCCTATGTTCAGAAGGACCCCGGGGCTTGGTTTAATGTCTGCTGTTGCCACCTTGAAATTTTAAATAATTTTATCATTAAACTTATGTTTCATAAACAAAGCCCAATGGGAGCATGTGCGTGAGCCGAAGCAATACATGCAATACGCCTGTCCACTTTTTCTTGCCACCCCACTTATGTACAGCTTTTGTGATGCCCGCATGAGCACAGAATTCCAATGGACCCATGATGCGTGGGAGTTCAGTGAGACTCAAAGCAAGTATAAGGTAAGTGTGTGATGTCTACAACTGAATAAGTGGTCCAGAGAGGCTGTGTTTTCCATATAAACCAGAACTTGCTTTGAACAGAGAAAGAAAGCAATCACATTCTAAGAAACAGAAATAACTGAGGAACCCTATCATGTCCTTTCTTACTCTCTGTATTAGTCAACCACTTACAGAGAAAATGATAACATAAAAAGTTGCGGGGGAAGATAGGGCAAACCCTTTTCCTTTCCTTTTAGGCCTTCCTTACTCATCAGTGAGGCAAAGGTAGAGAGTGTGGGCAGAATGCATGCGAATCAAGCAGTGAAATAAAAGTGGTTGGGTTCCTTTCGCACAGCATTTCTGTCATTCTAATAAGAATGAAATACATATATACATACAAACTACAAAATACAAACTGTGTCATTTGATGATTTCACATATGAGTTAAATGCTCTTATATTTGCATTTAAAATTATCATTCTGCAATATAAATATGAATGGTAAAATTCACGCTAATAATTTAAATTTTTAATTTTTCTTTACTTAGAACCACATTAAATAGCGGATAAAAACCATCATGAAAGTCAAAAGAGAAACTATGGGAAAAAGTAAAAAAGCTTTGTATTTTAGCTTTAACTGCACTTTCCCCTGCTTTCTGAAAAAGGGACCTTGCATTTTCACTTTGCACTGGGCCCACAAATTATGTAGCTGACCCCGAATGGGTCTTATGATCAGAACTAGAAAACCCAGATTTATCAGGTTTATATTTATTTAAAATAACCTGTGTATTCCTTACCCTTTCACTGCCAAAGAAAAATTGGTATTCATACATCCAGGTTGGTTCTGCCATTACCCCTCCTGTCATCACACCATTCATCTTCTAGTGCAAAAACGGGGTCAGAATAAAGGGAAATACTGATCCAAGGCCTCCCTAACCAGGTTCTGGGTATTTACCAACTCTATCCTTATGTTAGTAGGTTTACTTTAAATAGGAGTTACTTTAAATAGGAAGGAAAGAGTTGAGTCCTACTCTACCCTGTAGCAGGAGAAGGAGAAGAAAGGCTGGATGCTCTGAGCACTTCCTTTCTCCCTGACAGGCAGGGGACCTGGTGCATTTCATGTATGTCATTTAATCTAGAAGGAGGCGGAGTTTCCCACAGCCCTTTGCTGGGATCCTATGGTGCCCGAAGAAAGATTGCAAGGAGGGAGTTGCCTTAAGCTTCTTTTCCTTTTTTTCTCTTGTAATAAAATACACACAACGTAAAATTTAACATTTTAGCCATTTTAAGTGAAAAGTTCTGTGGCATTAAGCACATCACATTGTTGTACAACCATCACCATCATCCATCTCTCAGTTTCTTAATTGCAGCTAAAACCTGCCAGTGATCATTCCTCTGAAATGTCCAGCTTCGACTGCACTTTAAAGTTAAAGAGGGTAGGGACTTCCCTGGTGGCGCAGTGGTTAAAAATCTGCCTGCCAATGCAGGGGACACGGGTTCGAGCCCTGGTCCGTGAAGATCCCACATGCCACGGAGCAACTAAAATTAAGCCCATGCACCACAATTACTGAGCCTGCATGCCACAACTACTGAAGCCCGTGCACCTAGAGCCCGTGCTCTGCAACAAGAGAAGCCACGGCAATGAGAAGCCCGCGCACCACAACAGAGTAGCCACCGCTCGCCCCAACTAGAGAAAGCCCACGTGCAGCAACGAAGACGCAACGCAGCCAAAAATAGAAATTAAATAATTAATTTTTTAAAGGCAATAAG
The DNA here is from genome assembly GCF_963924675.1 of Phocoena phocoena. NCBI lineage: Eukaryota > Metazoa > Chordata > Mammalia > Artiodactyla > Phocoenidae > Phocoena > Phocoena phocoena. The sequence continues at coordinate 37,102,308 of NC_089240.1, read as the reverse complement.
AAAACAAGAAATCAATATTACTTACAAATATGGATACACAAATTGCAAATAAAATTTTAAAAATAAATAAAGAGGGTAAAAATGTAAAAACTTGAAAAAACATTTGTAGAAGTGGCCGAATCCATGAAAGAAAGAGAGCCAAGAAAAAGAAAATGTCACCAGCGTGAATCTGAGAAAGTGAGAGATAAAAGGAATTTCCAGGAGTACAGTGTCCAACACTCCGCTTTTACATATTTTCAAGTCCTCAAAAAACTCCCAGAAAAATCTGTTATCAAGTAAAGCTGTTTATCAGACTCACTTCAGTAAGGTAGAACACCATCTTGACAGTTTTAATAGTACCTTAGAAATTGTAGACAGTCTTTATAGAGCTTTAGGGCCTTAGCTGGGTGACTTTAAGCTGGGTTTTGCAAAGTAGGAAGCTGGTTGAGACTGGGGCAAGTTTATGGCATAACAGCTTTGGCTTTGTGGACACAGCAAAAGAAGGGTTTTGAACAAGTCTTTATGAGTAAGCTGGTAATCTTCTTAAGTAAGTTAGTTTAGTTAACAGTTGTGGCTTCTAGGAACTATTATTTCCTGGAGCAAGTAGCTTAAGTTGTTTTTGCTTGTTCTTGGTGTTTTATAACATGGGGGCAAGATAATATGCCCAGTCCCTGTACTGTTAAACACAGGAACAGGAACTTATGTTGGTTTCAGTTCTCAGCATGAAGAAGCCAAGGCAGGGAGCAGTTAAATAAGTAGCCCCAAATTCTATGAGTAGTTTGTAACAGAACTGAGGCTGAACTCAGAGCCTCTGACTACAAGTGCACACACACACATGTACACACAAGCACACACTACTGGAATTACCTTACTTTCTCTTAAAATGAAAACCTTATGATATCACATCACAAAAAATCTATAAACAATTAAAGATATCCAAAATTCTATTCCATAATGTCAATCACCTCTGTTATTTCCTTCCAGTTTCTCTTCATTTGCAATGTTATTATTTTTGTTTGTCTGTTTTAATTCTGTTATTCACTTGTTTTCTCTCTACAGATCTTGTTTCTCTAACGCCTTCTTGAGCAAGATGTGTGCTTTCTGGTTCCCCTCTGTGCTCCTCACAACTCCCCATCGAAGAAGAGAGTCTTTGCTTTTGTTGAAAAAGCTCCAGTCATCTCCAAGCAGGATGGGGCCACAGGCATCTAGTCTAAAACAGCAGCTTTAACAGGCATAGGCCCCAGAGAATGGCTTTTCCCACTAGCCCAGCTCGTGGGGCCCAAAAATCATGTCACTTGGCTCTCCATCACACTCACCCCTCACACTACTCTTTTTCTTCTCTCTCTGCTTTCACGCTCCCTTTCCCTACTCCCTGCTCTTTGCAAGAGGTCTGCTAAGCCTTCCACATATCTCACTTCTCTGGAGGCTCTCATTCCAGTAATCAGCAAGACCTTTGCTAGAATTACAATCACATTCTACAATGGGAGCATGTCCACGATAATTTATTCTCAATAACCTCATTCTCAGTAAAGGGACTCTTGAAAAGTTGTAAGACACGTCACTATTAACTTAATCGTATTTAATATGCACTTGAGGACTTGCCAGTTAGAGAAATCTCACTGTGAGACCTTTTATATATCAAATAATCGCCTAAATTTCTTCATCCTCTAAATTGAGATGTGCCCATATCAGGTGATCTGACACTGCATTTGAGTGAACACTACGGAAGATATCCTTCTGAAATCTAAAATGCAACCCTAAAATAAAAATTCATCCTGATGTCGAAAATAATACAAGGCATCAATACTCTGTCCCATACAGTAACAATCCTATGAAAGGAGTCCTAACACTTCAGTAGCCAGGGCAAGATCTGAAATGCAGAGCAGATGTTGACAGATGTACAAATCATTTAGGAACTTATCTCCAAAGAAAGGCACCACTCCATGAGAATGATATATTTCACCAAGATCGATTTCAAAGAATGCAAACTGGCATTGACTGACATTCTAATCGGCTCCATTTCCTTATTGACCAAATAGCCTATGTTTCTCATTATTCTAGTCATTTCTCATTATTCTACTCAGAGCACTGCACAGCATGAGGCCTCATTGCAAAGATAAGGTGTCTTCACTGGTCAGGACTTCTCTGCACCACCCAATACTTAATTGTGTGTGCACCGCACACGTTGCCCAATCAACCTTGGCTTGCCTTTGAGAAGCAGATTGCTGAATAAGGGTGTGGGCTCCATCTGTGTGGAGGCTGGGGGGTTCATTGTTAAAGGTACTAGAATGACAATTGCCCAAGAAAAAGTGCTGAAATCAACTATTTACCTCTTTGTTGATTTCACTATTATTTCCTCTTGGATCCTTTGTTTGTCAGTGAGGTTATCAGAACTTAGACCTGAATCACTATTGAACAATTTGAACTTTCCTGTCAAAATTACTCCACCTGCACTGAGCCTGTCCCTGAGAGAACCCTGAGAACCCCTGGGAAAATGAATGGGATCCAGCCAAACAGGTGAATACTGAATGAGTCAGCAGGAGTTTTACTTAACCAGCTCAAGAAAACAAAACTTCTTGTGGACAGAAACCACTTACTAATCCTTGAAGCCAAAGCATTTCAGGCAGTAACCATTACTCAACACTTGTCTGCCCATCTTACACGGCTCTTACACAGCTCCAAAGTCACTTCCTCAGCAAGGCTATCTCATAGCCCCCAGGACAGAGCAGGTAGCCCCGTTACATACCCTCATGTTCCTTACACATTTCCATCAAGGATTGTTCGTGATTACACATGTGTATTTACTTAATTAATATCTATATTTCCTCACTAGACTCTAAGCTCCGTTCATGCATAGATCAGGCTCAGAACTCATATAAGTTTGTTGAATGAAAGTAAAAAGCTCAACAAACGTACCTTGACTCAGAGCTAAACCGTTCTTTTGTCGATTACCTTCTGAATAAGATCCATACTTTCCCCATAACATTTAATAGCTAATGATTGCCACATCATTTAGCTAGTTTGATTTCTTCTTTGTAACTTGTTTAAAGCACCTAATGTTTTCCAGGTAGATGCCTACCGAAAATGAGCTGTTTCTAGCCTGTAAGTGTAACTGCAATTTCAAGCCAGACCCAGAGATGCAGAAGAGAAGTCAATAGAAATGGACATCCAGTTGGCCTACCAACTCCTTTTTTAACTTCATTCACAATAGGCAAGAAGCCTTTCAGAAATGATAAATGGGTCCTGAAATACAAACTTTAAAAACTGGAATAAAAATACACAGTGGCCTTAGTCAGAACAGCCAAAAGGTGGAAACAACCCAAATATCCATCAATGGATGAATGGATAAACAAAATGTGGTATGTCCATACAGTGGAATATCATTTAACTACAAAACGATAAAGTGCTGATACATGCTACAACATGGATGAACACTGAAAACATTACGCTGAGTGAAAGAAGCCAAACACAAAAGGTCATGTATTGTATGATTCCATTTATATGAAATGTCCAGAATAGGCAAATCCATAGACAAAGCAGATTAGTAGTTGCCAGGGACTGAGGGTAGGCAGGAATGGGGAATGACCATTTAATGGATACAGGGTTTCCATCTGGGGTAATGAAAAATTTCTGAAACTAGATAGAGGTGATAGTTGCACAGCACTGTGAATGCACTTATGTCACTGAACTGTACACTTTAGAATGGTTACAGTTATGGTGATAGGTTTTTATCACTGTGTATGTGTATTTTACTATAATTTTTAAAAAGCTAAAAATAAAACTGGAATCAAAACTCACAGGCTCAAAAAACAAAGAAAGAAACAAAAAGAAATCAGTAGCCTTTATAAGAGGAAACTATTAGTGTAGTATTATTAACTCACATTTTCACACACTGGGCTTGGTTACTACCCTCCCCCTCTCCCTCCCCCTCCCCCTCCCCCTCCTATACAACTGACACTGTTTCCCAAACAATTCAAGGAAAAAAATTAATGAGATTAAATTGAGACTTAGAAAAGCAAGTAATGTGTTTAAATTAATTCTTCTAAATTTAGGAAGATAAAAATTAAAATGGCATATCTACGAAGGAATACATTTCCCTAAATATTTTTGTTGATATTTCTAAGCACACCAGCCAAGAGACAAAGAACCAGCTTTGTGAGGTGAGGCAAGTTATTACCTACTCTGGCCCTCAGCTCTTTCATATCTAAAATGAGAGGGTTAGATGAAAGAATTCTGCATTTTTAAGGTACCCTCCTAAGAATCAGGAAAAGAAATTTATGGTGTGGTTTTTCTTGGCAACAGTTCAGGGATTTTATCACACTACCCAATTAGTTGGATCCACCAATTTCTAATAAAGGAAGCTTACACCTAGAATAGCAAATTCAATGAGGGATATGCTTCTACAGGCCAGGCAGGTGAGGGATGCTGGGTGGTAACAATGATGAATTGAAGAGCTACTGCCCATCAAAATGGGGCAGCCCCTATTCAACTCCAGTTGATTAGTGCTTCAAGAAGATGTGGGCCCAGTAACACCAGAACTTCCTGAAATAGGAAAAGCCAGAAATTCAGATTTTTACATGAAATCTCCATATTTTGAAATGTTTGCATATAGTTCAAGTTTTTCTCAAAAAAAGTTGTGCAGACCAAACTAAACATTTCTACCAGGCTGTATATAACCCAGGATCCCCAGTTTTCAACCTCTGGTTGGAATATGTATTAACATACTTAGCTGGCATTGCTGACAGGAAAGCCACTGTGTGTACCTAGGCTTCTACAATACCCCTCCATGAGAGGCAGTATGATATAGCTTGGCTCAACCCATTTGCTCAGGTTATTTATTCAACACAAATTTTTGAACACCTGTTGTGCTCCAGACCTGTTGCGCTCTAAACCAAGCACTCTGGCAAGACAACTGGGAGCAAAAATTGACACTGTTCTTGCCCTCATATGCCTTACAGTCCAGTGGGGTAGATGAACCTTAATCAAAGAATCATAGTAGGGCTTCCCTGGTGGCGCAGTGGTTGAGGGTCCGCCTGCCGATGCAGGGGACACGGGTTCGTGCCCCGGTCTGGGAAGATCCCACACGCCGCGGAGCGGCTGGGCCCGTGAGCCATGGCCGCTGAGCCTGCGCGTCCTGAGCCTGTGCTCTGCAACAGGAGAGGCCACAACAGTGAGAGGCCCGCGTACCGCAAAAAAAAAAAAAGAGAGAGAGAATCATAGTAATAGATGGGTCATTATAAACTGTGCAAAGTACTGTCAAGGAAAGGTGCCCAGTGCTAGAGGTACATATAACAAGGGAGCTCTACTATGATCTAAGTTAGGGTGTCAAGGGAGGCTTCCACTAAGCAAGTGACATTTAATTTGAGATCCAAACCATGAGTTGAAGTCACCTGGGTAGAGGAAGGAGGAAGCAGGGATTGTTCTGGGTAATCTGCAGCCGCAGAAGTCTTGTTGGCGGAGTGGGTGTGGGGAGTAGGAGGCACAGAGGAAAGGTCCGAGTGGCTGGAGCATAAAGAGAAGGGAGAAAAGGGAGGAGTGGTAAAGCTGAAGAGGAGGGTAATGGCCAGCCCTTGTAGGGTCTTCAAGGCCAGTTGAACCTTTTGGTCTTTGTTCTGTGAGCAATGGAAAACCATTGAAGTCTTTTAAGAAGAGACTAACATGATACTATTTAAAGAAGAGACTAACATGAGGCTACTTAAGCCTAGAAAGTTTCACACACCGGCTCCTGAGTGGAAGATGTACTGAAGTGGGGAGCCGAGTGGATTCAGATTCAGGTTGAGCTCATGACAGTGGCCAATATAGCAGCTTTAGACTAAGGTGAAGAAATGAATGGGTTTGAGAAATATTTTAGGAAGTAAAACCAACAAGAAATTAATGGATTTGATGGGAGGAATTAAGAGAGAGAGGATGGTCAAGACTGTTTCTCCAGCTCCTGGAATGCATAAATGGATGGCTGGTGGTGCCAATTATGATAAAGAGGAACACCTGCAGAGGGAAGCTATCATGAATTCAGTTTTGCAATTCTGAGTCTGGCCTGCTTTTGAGACATTCAAGTGGACAGATCAAGCAGCCAGCTAGGTTTATAGGTCCTCTGCTCAGCAGAGAAGTATCTAGGCTACAGGTAGAAATTTAGGCATCATTAGCATATAGATCAAAAGAGAAGTTATGAGTTCCTAATGGGGTCAATCAGGGAACAAGCACAGGGTAGAAACAAAGGAAGGCCTAAAATCTCCAACATGTGCTGGCTTAGTAAAGGGGGATGAGCTAGAAAATAAGACTGAACAGGAGTAGCCAGAGAAATAAGAGGTAAACTAAGAGAAGTGGGGTCACAGAATCCGAGAGAGCATTTTAAGTAGGGGGAGTGGCCGATGGTGTTGAACACAGCTGAGACTTCAGGTGAGATGAAACAGGAGCCTAGCCACTAACTCCAGCCTCGTGGAAGGCACTGGGGACTTAATGAGCGCTGTTTTGTTGCAGCGACGGTAGTGAGAGCCAGATGAGAGGGAGCTGAGTGTGTAGGAAGTGAAGAAATGATGGCAGAGGATGTACTTTTTCTAGAAGTTTGCCCATGAAAGGCAAGAGCAAGCTGGAACAGCAGCAGGAAAGTGTGGGGTGAATGAATGGGGATTTTGGCTTTGGTTGGGTCTTGTTTCTTAAGTAATTCCATGTTGAGCACAGCAGAATAGTCCACTCTGAGTCTTTCCGACCTCTTGCCCACAGCTCAGCTACCTCCTCCTAACAGGAATTCAATCCTGATCACCACCCACCCCTACCCCACGCGAAGTCTGACTCACTTTCAAAATACGGCATTATAAAAGAAAACACTGTTGCTTCTGTTCTGCCTTCCCTTTCCCTCCTTTTTCTCGCTGAACCCTCTTTCTTTTCTAATTATTTCTCTTAGTACCTATACCCTCCTTCCTATCCCAGCCCACCTAATAAATGCCCTCATTAATTCTTCCCTAGACTGTTATAACAGCCTCCTGAAACATCATCATGCCTTCAGCCTTACAGTTTATCAGTGCCAAAGGAATCTTTACAAAAGGTAGCTTTGATTATGTTGCTCTCACCAAAAACTTTCCATGGCTCCCTACTGCCCACCAAATAAACAAAATTTGCAACCTGGCTCCTGCTCCAGCTGTGTCCTCCCTTCCTACTTGATCTACAACAACTACTACTACTCTCCACATGCCTTAGGTTCTGGCCAAATCCTACTATTTGTAATTCCCTCACTGTGCCCTAAATTTTGCCTCTCCACACCTTTACTTAGGCTGTTCCTTATTATTATTGTACTTTTCCTTCATCTTTGCTACTGAAACTTTACTCATCCTTGCCTTAATCTAGGTGCTACCTCAAGCTAGACACTTTCTCTGATATCCACTCCACCCTCTATTTCAAACCTAAATATGTTCTCTATTCATAGAAGTCATAAGTGGCAGGGCGGGGGCGGGGAGGGGGAGGTTGTCACAGACACAGGACAGTGGAGTTTTACATGGCATTGGCTGATATTGTAGTTTTTAAATTTTTATTTGTCAAATCCTCTACTGAATGCACTGAACTCTCGGAAGACTGGAACATGCAAAATTAATTTTTGGATCCACCATGGCACCCAGCCAGGGCCTGGCACAGAGCAGGCCCTCAGAAAATGTTTACTCACTGATGGATTAATGGAAGGAAAGAAGGAAGGAGAGGGGGAGGGAAGACAGGAGAGAGGGAAGAAGGAATCCTAATACCTGGTGCTCAAGGCAAGGAGCAAACAGAAAAGTACATTAAAAATCCTCATGTGGCATTTCATTTAACCCATGGCAAACCCTGTCATTCCTGAAACCCAGGCTCTCCTAGTAAGTTTCTTCAAATATTTGCAGTGTCCACAATACAATAAGATCTTGCTCAGGCAGATTAATTAAAGGTGATCCCACTCCTCTGGCTACAGTTAATGGCAAGTGACTTAAACTCTGAAAGATTTTTCTAAGAAGAAAACTCTTCTTAGAAAATTTTTCAGAAGAGGCATACTGAGAATAAAGCCTGAGACCCTGCCAAGCTCTCTTAAGTCACTCAGTTTAAACCCTTCCCCACCAGGTTCTTATATTCTCCTGGGGCCAGGATCTTGAGTCCTCCCATCGGCAATGGGACAACAGCTTTGTAACTGGTTTACCTGTGTCTCGTCTTCCTCTCCTAGCCAACCCACCCTTTATTTAATCTATAATTAATCTTTCTTTAAAAAAATTGTTTTGCACTGCATACCCACCAGAATGGCAAAAATTGAAAACACTAACAATACCAAGTATTGACGTGGTTATGAAGAAATGCACCTCTTGTCCATTGCTGGTCTGAGTATAAACTGTTAACAGTCACCTCAGAGAACTACTTGGCAGTAACTACTAAAGATAAACATGTTTGCCCTATGACCCAATGACCCCAACTCCTGGAGAAACGAGTGCATGTGTCTACTAAAAGATGTGCAGGAATGTTCACAGACGTTTTATTCATAAGAGCACACAACTGGAAACAATCTACATTTCCATTAATGGGAGAACTGATAAACAAATTGTAGCATATTCATTCAATGGAATGCTACTTAGCAATAAAAAGGAACTACTTATCTCAAAATATTAAGTTGAGTGAAAGAAGCTAGTCATAAAAGAATTTATACTGTAAGATTCAATTTATGTGAAGTTCAAGAACAGTTTCAACAACATCTCTTAATAGGAGTTAAGAGATGAGGTTGGGGCAGTTATTCACTGGGAAGGTACATAAAAGGCCCTTCTTGGGTGATGGAAATGTTTCATATCTTTACCTGGGTGGTGGATACATGGGCAGCAATTACCCATGTAATGGTGATTACATTTGTAGAAATTCATCAAACTGTGCACTTAAGAACTGATCATCCTATTTTTTTATGATAAAAAAACTTTTATCATAAAAAACACGTGTATATTATTTAAAAATTTAGCTCATGGTGTGTCAAAGTATTACTTGCTTTATTCTTGCCTTTTCTTATTAAATCCAGTATGTGGTGAATGGGCTATTTCCTTTTTATTCTTAGGTTTTATAATAATATGTAAAGTTATTATTCCATTTGTTCTTTCTGCTCCATATACTACATAGGTCTGGAAACAATAATTTCTTTCTAACTTTTAATCAATTTCATTTCTTTTTATGGTAAGGAGAGGTAATTACGTCCCCTGATTTAAATTGTTCTAATTTATACTTCAATTGTAATCCTTATACAAACTCTTATTCATCTGCTTTAGCCAAGGACTTGAATGAGTGTTTCAAGCAGTAGAATTTGTTTTACAGCTTCAGTGAAAAGTTTTTTAATATATGTTATTAAAGGATGGATTGGTGCCACCTCCAGCATCTCAAAGCTACTATTTCTTCATTCTTCCGGGCCTTGTCTTAATGGTTCTGATAAACCCAGGGGCAGGACAGGAATAAAGACGCAGACGTAGAGAATGGACTTGAGGACATGGGGAGGGGGGAAGGGTAAGCTGGGACGAAGTGAGAGAGTGGCAGGGACATATATACACTACCAAACATAAAATAGATAGCTAGTTGGAAGCAGCTACATAGCACAGGATGAAAAATAAAAGATGATCATCTTATTTTATGTAAATTATACTTCAACTAAAAATAAGCAGTCTCCTGTAACATATACTATTGTATATCAACTATACTTCGATTTTTTAAAAAAATGAAAAAAGCAATCTCATATTACCCAGGAAAATTTTTTAAATCTTTTGAATCTGCGTCTTCCCTAATTTCCGAATTGAATCCAGTTCCCAGACCTCTGCCTGGTTGTCAAGGTCTTCCATCACCTGGGCCTACCTGGCCCTTCATCACTTGGTCCCATCTGATCAGCTTCACCAGTCTCCCTCTGCAACTGGACACCTAATGGAAAACCACCATGATCTTGCTTATATCATTCCACCTCTCTGCACTTCCCTCCCTCTTTCTTTTCTGTAAGCCAGATCCTTCAGGTAAAGCACTAAATTCACTTTCTCCTGCACTTCCTCCTACAGTGGTATTTCCCTTATTTATCATTTCTCTAGCATAACCATGTATTATCTTACTTGACACTGCCTTACACCAGCTTGTATACAACCTTAAAATTAGTTTCTAATAAATCATAGAAATTATATAATATCTATAATTTATAGCAGGCACATGACTTTTCTCCCTGCTCTGTTATACATTCTAGAAGGCTGGAACTAAAGTTTCCCTATATTCCAAATCCCTTTACTCTCTCCCAGTACCTAGTATAATGCCACATACTCAGTGGCTGCTCAGAAGTACTCCTTGAGCCTCAAAGTCAAATTAAAAATAATAATAAATATTAATGAAGTGGAGTAGAAAAAGGTCCTCTGTTAGAATGTTAAAATTATCAGATTTGATATAGGTAAACAGATATACTTCTTAATAGTAATCTCTATATTTTTTATTAGCTGTACATGCACATAGTTTGGTAAATCAAATAGTTCTAGAAGGCATATAAACAAAATCAGTTGTACTCAAACACTTCTTTTTCCTTTAACTTTATTTACAGTAAATAACCTAGCTCCCTCAGCCCTCAGGTGAGACAACACAAAATCGCATTCTTCACTGTCTCCCAGAGGTCCTCAGAGGGATTGAGCCTCAGTTGTCGACACTGATAACCTGCTCATTCTTCCTTTCCTTCTGTCCCTTCCTCCCTTCCCCTAATAGTTCTAATCTGATCACTTTTCAAATATACTCCTTGACTTCAAATCCTCATCTCAGGGTCTGCTTCTAAGGAAACCCAAACTAAGACCATGGAGAAAAGCATCCCTGTAAGACGAACGTGGAATATTTGTAAAGATGGGGTTAAAGAAAGGGGAAGGGCAGAGAAAGGAAAGAAGAGTGAATGGAAGGGACTAGAACGAGAGCAGTCATGATTGAGATGCCACTTTCCATGCCCAATGCTCACAGATGTATCATGTGAGACTTTCTACTAGACAAGACTCTTTAAGGCCCCGAATTCTTTGCATTAACACCAAGCACAGCATCGTGCACAACTAGACTCTTCATGATATTTTTTTGCTACTCTTAAAATTGTACCTAATAGTTCATGAACTCAAAACTCCCCTTACTCACTTGTAGCACCAATGGCCTTTGCAGGAAGTTTTCTGATTTCAGTACCTGTTGTAAAAGACTCTGGAGATGAAAGGGTTGTACAAAGGTTAAGTATTATTGCTTTAAATATATTGGGGAAATGCCTTATTTAAGACATTTATCACAAAAGAAAAGCTGAAAAAAGAAAAGCAGGCGAGTGATACAGGAGGAAAAACATATCTTTAGTAAAAAACAACGTGACCTTTCCTTTGTCTAAAATAACTCCAGGAAATCAGTATAACCTGGCAGGTGAACTTTCTAACAGTAATAAAGGAATCAATTTGTGCTTTAAGATATAGCAGAAGACACTGGTGAAATCAGAAAGCCTTCTAAGAGTGGAACAATTTTCTGAATCTTTTGTGACAGTCAATAAAAAAGAGCCTGAAATGAGGATTGAAGAAATTCCACACCGAGATATCATTTTCATTACCATAATTGTTCCCCTATTAAAAATCTACCTTTTAAGAAATACCATAGAACCCATGGTTAGTGATGCTTTCTCTGTCCTACCATTGGTATTATCCTTTCCTTTGTTTTTCTGACATTACTGGGGACCAATCTCACGTAATCTAACGCCAGAAATAATTTTGTACCCATTAAGATAAACTTTGCCAAAGATGGACAGAAAACCTATAAAGAAAACACTTCATTTTAAAATGGTAGACCTTTACTTTATTCTCTATGAAAGTCTAAAAATATGCAGGCCAAGGCTAATATGGCAGCTCTGCTCTTGAAGTCCTCAGCAATGCAAATTCCTTCCAACTCACTGCTCCACCATTCTGAGTATCTGGCTCTTGTCTTCATGAGCCAAGGTGGCAGCAACTGGATTATAAGAAACAGGTAGACAAAAGGTTGGTAAAAAAAAAAACATTACATAATGATTCTGCTTAAATCCCATTGGCCAGAATATAGACACATGGCCACACCTAGCTGCAAGGGAGGCTAGGAAATGTATTCATTATTCTGAACAACAGGTGCCCAGCTGAAAATACCAGTACTATGAAAAGAGAAAAAAGCAATTCTGGGGTAACTATCTGTCATTGTTCCTGCTTCTTTCCTGTCCTTCCTCCAATTCCATCTTCAACAATTTTCTGAGACAGGAGTCCAGATAGGAGGTCAATATCAAGCTGACCTTGACCTAGAAAAAAGTGATTTCCTCCTCCAGAGTCACACAGTCTGCTGCCATCAGCGTGAGAACACCTCTAAAACACTGCTTTGAGTGTACAGAGTAATGGAGACAGGAGAAAATGCTCTGGGAGCTGACCCCAGGGGCACAATTTGAGATAGGATAGCCTGCCTGTGTGGTACTTTCCCATACACACACACACACACACTCAAACACATATACATCCATTCATTCATAGCAGTGAATAAGACATATTATCCATATCCTCAAGAAGCTTACACATCATAGGGAAAGCAAATGACAAAAAAACCATGAAAATAAATACCTAATTACACATTGTAATGTGTACTGAAAGGGCTAGAAGGTCAAGAGGAGGCTAATTTACATAAAAGACTGAACAAAGGCCTTCCTGGATGAATGCCATTTGAGCTACCATCCCTAGATTAAGTGGGTGTTAGCCCATCAGAGTGGAGACAAGCTGTTCCAGACAGGTGAAAAGGCATGCACAAAGTTCCTTAAGTGGGAAAGAGCCTGGCGCACTTGAAGAATTAAAGACCACTGTGGATGGAAATTTGCACCCCAATATGATTCACCAACACACTTCCTAGAGTCATTCTGTTTTTATCACACAGTCTGAAAACCAACCCACCAAAGAGTGATTCACTAATATAAATGGAAGAGGTTCATTAGGATTAATTTTTTTAAATACACTACACTCTTCCAGTAGCTCAGAAGCCTATTCAGGGCAGGATCCTTCAAGGAAGCATCAAGAACATGCAAAGGAGAAGGACCCAGCAGATCCCTGAGCAGGCCCTGGAAGCTGGGAATAAGAGAAAGCACTCTTCATCAATGGGTCCCAAATGTGGACAAACCAGACCAAGAAAGTTAGTGGGGGCTAGAACAATACTAACTCCTGGAGTAAATGGTACACCAAGGCTTAGTGCTGGGACTGAAAAAAATAAAAGAATTATAAATCTAAATGTATGGCGGATTAAAGATGACTACAAATTCTTTGACACGTCTTCCATCAAGAGGTATGGTCTGTTTCTCCACTCCTTGAATTTGGTCTACACTGTGACTCCTTTGATCAACAAAGGATGTCAGAAGTGATGCTATGCTAGTTCTAGCTCCAGCCTTTAAGAACCAGCACCTTCTAACTTGGTCTTTTGGAACCCTGAACCATCATGCAAGAAGTTTGACTACGCTTCTAGAGAGACCCAGTGGACAGGCTCTGTGCCTACATTGATGGCCTTCCAGCCATTCCCACCAGAGTGCCATAGATGTGACTGAAGCCATCCTGGACCTTCCAGACCAGACGAGCCATTAACTGAATACCACCTAGTAACCCCAATCAATGGAACAGAAGAACAGCCCAGGAGAACCCTGCCCCAAATTAGTCACCCACAAAATCTTGAGATGTAATAAACGTATTGTCATTTAAGAGCACTAAGTTTGGAGGCTGGCTTTTTCACAGCAGTAGAGAGTGAAACAGAGGCAAAAGATCCTTTTTGGTCTATGGACTTTTCAGGCTTTTAAGCCTATGAAATGCTTGGGATTTCTGGGCCTTTGTAGGCCTTCTTCTTTCTGTTTCTCTAGTTTTTATTACTAAAGCAGTACACTTGGTTTTAAAAGCCAGACGGTTCCAGAAGAGAACAAGTAAGAAGTGGCATAATGGTAGGTACACAGTCAGGGCTGGCTGGATATTTGTTTGTTGAATGAAGACCAAAATGACCCTCTATATAACTGTCCAGCTCAGTTAAGTAGAAAGGAAAGACTGTCTTCAAATAAAAGCTATTCATTGGGCTGGAGTTTTCTCTTGAGCTGAAACTCTTTTGAGATACAAGAATGTATCAAATAGGGTTCCAGAAATGAACAACGCCCAAACTCACCATCATTTATAAGACTGTTTTAGAGCCAAATCTACTTGTGAAATGGTAACTGCCTGGTTTGGAAGCAAAAGTAGAAAAACACCATAATGATAGACTTCATCATAATCAGGCCAGTGTTTCACGTCCTCTGTGTCTGCTTACATTTTCCCTACATAAACACTTGGAATTTGCCCAAAGTATTAATTATTCTTAGTAACTGGGTCAGGAGTAGCAAGAATAATCACAAAGAAGTCTCAAGCTTCAAGTGAGCCTGTAGTTTCAAACCAAATATCAGAACTGCCTAAAGTGAGTTGCAGGGCCTCGCTCTGCCTCCCTGGATGGAATACTTAATGATGAAATGGCAGGGGAATAAAAAGAATATAAAGAAATACAAATATAAAATAGAAGGCAGAAAGATCTAATATAAAGGGGTCATACAAGGAATTAGGAGACTTAAGGCCTCTAATTTTGCCAACAATTAGTAAGCTCAGACAAACCCAATCTCCCTGGGTCTCAGTCTCCTGGTCTGGCTATTGGAGAAAACCTTAAAAGCTCACAAGGTTGTTATGAAAATCTATGAACCTCCCCGCACACCAACACACACACACACACACACACACACACACACCCCACAATAAAAGGTGTTCTGCAAATGTAAAATGTTAATATAGAAAATCCAAAATTTATTTGCCACTGAAGAATAAACAGGGAGCAGTATGCAGCTCATGTATGGAGACCATCTAATATGACCCATTTATTTTGCAGATGACAAAATTTAGGTCTAGAAGAGTTCAGTGGTTTACGAAGACTGCAGGGTCATCACCTAGAAAAGTGTTCTCACCCAATTTAATGCTCTCTCGGGCCCAGTGATCACCCTCGGACACTTCTGAGTTGGCTGGCAATGTCTAAAACGCTTAAAACGCTTATCAGCATGTGCGTGGTTCTTGGGGCTTTACCGATAAAGTCAGAGGTCACGAGTCAGTCTCTGACCCTCATAGCCAATCCATCACCTAGTGCTGTTAAGTTTACTTCTTAATTCTCTCTAGAGATCCCTTCTCTTGTCTCCACTCACACAGCCAAGTCCCCAAACCAAGCTTCTGTCCTCTCTTACCTGGTCTACCCTAACTGTTCTCCTGGCTTCCATTCTTAGCCCCTCCAATCTGTTTTCCATACCACAACCGAACGAACTTTCTCAGAATGCAAACCTGATCGCACCCTCCTGCATAAAATCCTTCACAGTTTCCCCATGAAAAAACAACATCTTCCCACGGCCCACCAGTCTCTACAGAATCTGGCCCCTGCCGATCTCTAGCTCCATTTCCTGCTCTCCTTCCCATTCAAGGGCCAGGCCACACCCTGCCAGCGTGCCCTTCCCTTTTGCTGGTATGCCCATGGCCACTCCAATCCCCTCTGCTTCATTGGTACCTTTCACCCACAAATCCAAATCAACTCAAATGTCCCCCTCCTCCAGAAAATTTTACAAGTCACCCTCTAGACCTAGAACAGGCCTCAGAGCATCCTGTGATTTCTTTTCCAGCTCTTTTCAGAGTTTTGCATTACATATTTCTCCATGTAATTATTTGATCAATGCCAATCTCTGTCATCACAGGCTGTCAGGTCCATGGGGCAATGCCCATGTCTGTTTCCCTCACTATTTGCTCACTAGTCAGTGTCTAGCATTCAGTAGATGCTCAAACTGTTGACTGGGAAAAAGAATAAAGAAAAAAACTGAGGATTCCAGGACACAATAAGCAGATTTTTTTCATTGAATTCTCTAATAATAAATGGAAATGACCTCAAAAAAGGAAAGAACCAGTTCTCATTTCATGAGGACTCTTTAAGGTCTAATGATTCACAAATTCCAGTGGTAAGATCTAACTATAAGTTATAAAAAGCAATGCCTACTTTCAGAACATTACTGTATCTAAAGGTCTTCCTTTAGATTCCCCCGAAGAATGTCAGCCCCTCTCTCTCTCCCCACCACTGAGCCCAACAGTACCCTAAATCTAAGGCTGAAATGGGCATGCAAATAAAAAATAACAATGAAAAACAAATGTAAGCTAAATTTTTCTAGTTCGGCAGAGAAAGGTATGGAGAGGACCAAACACTCTCTACCCTGATTGTTCTGGTTATAGACAGAGAAAATCCAAAATCCTTCTTTTTTAAAAGCAGGTGGTAGAGAGAAATGCATTGGTTGCCAAGCTTCTAATACATTCCAAACATGTGCTAGGGATTCATATCATTTAATTCCACAACCATGCAGTTAGTTGGGGATTACTTATTTTATACATAAGGAAGTAAGCAAGCAACTAGCCCAAGGTCACGTAACTTGATACATTGGCACAGCCAGAATTCAGACTCAAAGCAATCTGATTCTACAGCTTATCTGCCCTTTTTAAACCATTCCATCACCCTTAAGAGAGATGCATGGAAGCGCTTCCCACCATAATCCAATTACTTTCATTTTCTCCCCCAAAACTATCTTCCCGAATTTCTGAGCATTTGCAGAAAATAGGCTGGAGATAAATCTTATCCCTGTACCTTCATTCATTCTGTGCATTCATCATCTATGACCACTTGCTAATGTTTGAAGCACTAAGATGGGGACACACATACACACACACACACACACACACACACACACACACACTTATTTACACCGATCGCACCTCTATGCCTAGTCTGTGAGCTCCCCTGAGAACAAGAGCCATGTCTCATTCATTTTAGGAGCCCCAGTGCTGAGTATAGTCTCTGGCTCTCAATAAATCTTTGTTAAATTAAGTGGGTAAATGTGGACTAATGCAGAGATGAATAAAACATGGTCCTTGCCCCCAAGACATTTAAGATTTAATAGGAGAGAGAACACATAACCAAAACAATAACAGAAGACAGTAGTAAAAGTGTCATAGAGAGTTAACAGATCAAGAAAAGGCTTCAAGAAAGAGAAAACTTTGAGTGGGGCCTTAAAGACTTGGTGGGGTTCCAACAGACCAAACAAGGTAAGAACAGGATTCAGAGAGGGTACTCTAGGTAGACAAAACAACATAAATAGAGAAAGGAATCTTAGAAGACAGTGTAAGGAGATTGGCAAGGGAAAGAACAGCATTCTAGGACAGGCTTTTTGGGATCCATGTGCAAAATGAACTGAGAGCTCAGAAGAAGTCAGAGCAATCTCTATAAAAGATGGTCAGAGCTCAGGTCAGAAGCAACTGTGCTCTCAGGCTCTCCTACCAGCCCAGAGAACCTGGACACAGTAATTTAATGCTGCACCACTCTCTTCCCCAAAAGATGAATGAATACAAACAGCCAAGAATTAAATGAGCACTGGTTCTCCTAAATGTCACAGTGTTTTGATTTTTCATCTAAACCTGCAGGTTTCTCTCTTCCTTGGTATTTATCATGAAGTTGGATGAAGCAAATGTTCCAGGGAGCTAATTCGCCTGGCATCAGCCCTTAGCAGATGATGGATGAGAGTTGCAGGACAAATATCCCCGCTTCCTTGCTGAGGCAACTCTGAGTCCTACTCCACACTATCTCCTAAAGGTCCCCACTGGGACTGAGCCCCAGTTGCCCACAGTAGTAACTTGCTGGATACTGCAACTTTATTGGCTGCCTTCTCTCTCCCGTCTCACTTCCCCACTCCCCCAGTGCTATTTTCTAGGATAACTTCCCAAATAAACTATTTGACCTCAAATCCTCGTCTCAGAGTCAACTTCTGGGGGAACCCTAACCAAGACACAGGGATTCTTGGCTTCTTCAGGATGGTTAAGCTTCTATCACAAAAAGGAGGGAGACTCAGATGGTACTGGGTTCAGGGCAGTGCGGGGTTAAATTTAGCATGGAGAAACCCCTGCCCAAGGCTTGGAACACCAGACCTCCTGGGCCAACATAGGATGATAATACTCTACCAGAGGAGATAAGGGTATCTCAGAGGCCTACCAGTCAGTCAGCCATGATGAATCAACTGACCAAATCTTTCATGTATGGTCATGGCTGCCACATTCAACAGACAGCCAAAGAAGAATGTTGAAACCAGTATTTAGGTCCATGTGTTCTTTTCTAATCTAAATTGCTGCTCTCACATAGCTGGAGCTTCCCCCAAGGGCTTTTATAGAAGCATCCTAAAGGGCTGGGCTACCATGGACTGAAAAAGAAAGAGAAAAGCAAGTAGAGCTTGTGTGTGGAACAAAAAATGACTCTTCTCTTAAAACAGAAACTTGACATAAGAAGGAGAAGTGCCTCTGAAAGGGAACTCAGCACCTAAGTGGACTAGGAGGCATTTCGAGTCAAGCCTTTGCTCTGGCCCAGAATCATAGTCAAGCTCTCCATATGCCAATGGAGCTCAACAAGTAAGGGAAAACCTCATTGCAACTCAGGAGGTAACATTCCTAAATCACATTAAGCTAAATGGTGCTAAAACATCCATCCAGTCCTTCTCTTGGCAGCAGTTCAGAAGATGAGGTGTCCTTCTAAATGACTAGAAGCATACATGTGCATATGGGTGCCCTCCCTCCTTCTGATTTAAAAGCTACAGGCTTAGCACCTTCTCTGAGTCTTGCTGTCTGTCATGGTGTTAAATTAGGTTTTACTACCCAAACACAACATTTAGTACATTTCAACTATCCAACAAAAGAATGCAGTATATTTTCCTATTGAGAAGGCAGTATTCAAATACACTAAATCTCTAAGCCATTGGTGCCCTTTAAGACTTGGCGAACCAGAGTGACATCTTGGTTGAATAATATATCAAGGGACAAATTCCACATCTGGTATTTTGAACATACCAGCCATGAGACAACACGATCCAATAGAAAGCATTGAATCAAAATATTTAGATGATTAACACAAGAATTTGGCATAGAGATCGCCAGGAAAGAAGCATGCAATTTTAGATCATCTTCCATCTACTTACTGCATGTAAATGGTTACTTGTTTAATTTCCTCCAAAGAAAACCATAATGCCAGTGACTAAAATAGACAGTAACTTTGGAATCCAGTGCAGTGAAAAAAAGACCACGACCAAAAGTCATTTAAGGCATAGCGTGCAAGTCAGCGTAGATGGCATACTGTGTAGTTGTAAAGGCACAGAACAGCTGTAAAAACTCTGAAACCGGATTATTATGTCGCCTTATTTTAAGACAAGCACACACTGAAGCCCATGGGCTTATAGTTTGGGGCAGAGTTCTAGAATGATGCCTCAAATCTTTCTGATATATTAGTCATCCAATTAAATCAATGCCACATTATGGAATAGGAATTTGACTTTCCGTAGAACTAGATGAACGCTGCCTGTGACTGGGTGGCTCACACAGATGGAGGTCCAGTCACAGGTTTGACCCCCAGATAAGTCAGCCCTGCTCCTCTCTGCTTCACAGAATACTCGCCCATTTCTCTTACCTCCCTGCCCTGCCCTTCAACCTCTTTTCTTTGCTCCCTATCATCCTGCCCCCACCACCTCCTCCCCCAAGACCTGGACCTTGGCCTTCCTCTCTTTCATCTTCCCATTCTTTCTCCAGGGTATGATCCTCTCATATATCTTCAATCTCCACCTAATAAGTGATGTCTCCCAATCTTTCTCTGGGTCCACGCTGCTAGTTACTTTAGTACATCTGTCCCACAGCATCCTAGCAACAAAATATCTAAACGTAAATTCATTGTTCTCTCACCTCAAATTCTCTTTTTAGACTTCCCATCATTAGGATTAAGATATTTGAGCTATACATGTCCCTTCCCTACTCTTTCCAAATTCCTACTCCTGACCAAGCCCACATCAACTCAAATGGAAATTACTGGGGAAAAAACCCTCTAAGCCCTTTCCCTGCCTCTACATTCTTCCCACTTATCCATCTGATACTAAACATTCAAAATCGTTAGCCAATTCTTGCACATTGAATTAAATGCAAACATATTTTCGTTTTCAGAGCTAACCTTTCTTGTGTACCCAATGCATAGGACTAAACCTTATTGCATGCAAGAAAAGCCGGTTGTCATCCCTCACACAAGTACTCTCTCCTACTGATGATTATGGACTTTGAGGGAGCTCCCCACCCCCTACCCACCCACACTATGAATCTGGCTTCTTCCCTTCTCTAGTCGTACAACTTTGGACAAGTTATTGAACTTCTGAGTCTTAACTTCCTGACTTGTATGTAAAAAAAAAGAGGTTAATTATACCTACCTCACACTATTATTTATTGAGGTATAATTGACGAATAAAAGTTGTATATATTTAAGATGTACAAAGTGATATTTTGATATATGTACACATTGTGAAATGATTATCACAATGAAGCTAATTAACATAACCATCACCTCTCATAGTTGCCTTTTGGTTATGGTGAGAACACTTAAGATTTACCTTCTTAGCAAGTTTCAAGTATACAATACAGTATTATTATTATTTTAAAATATTTATTTATTTATTTACTTTGGCTGCATCGAGTCTTAACTGTGGCACGTGGGCTTCTTAGTTGCAGCATGAGGACTTCTTGGTTGTGGCATGCTAACTCTTAGTTGCAGCATGCATGCAGGATCTAGTTCCCCAACCAGGGATCGAACCCAGGCCCCCTGCATTGGGAGCGTGGAGTCTCACCAACTGGACCACCTGGGAAGTCCCAACAATACAGTATTATTAACTATAGTCACCATGCTGTGCATTAGATCCCCAGAACTTACAACTGAAAGTTTAGACTCTTTGATCAACATCTCCCCATTTTCCCTACCCCCCAGCCCCTGGCAACTACCATTCTACTCTCTGCTTCTGCGACTTTGACTTTAGATTCCACATACAAGTGAGATCGTGCAGTGTTTGTCTTTCTCTGTCTGGTTTAGTATTTCGCTTAGCATAATGTCCTCCAGGTTCATTCATGTTGTTGCAAATGGCAGGACTTCCTTCTTTGTTAGGCCTGAATAATATTCTATTTAATACATATACCACATTTTCCTTATTCATTCATCAACGGACACTTAGGTTATTTCCAACAACAGTATTGTTTTGAGGTTGAAATGAGTTAACAAACATTACTTAGCAGAGCATCCAGAAAATTAGTTTCCTTCTTTCTTTCATCATCTTTTCCCCCCGTATCCCAACCTCCCTTAAAGCTGAGCTCAAAGCCCATTACTCTTGGAAACCGTTGCTTGGTAATTCCAGGCTCGTCCGGTCAGGTTCTCTACTCCCTGTCAGGTAGGGCTGTTACATAAAATAAGTATACACTTATGCTTTAAAAATCATAAATTTATAAATTATATAATAAATTATAAAAATTCTAAAAAGTATATTTGGGATTTATACTAAAAAGTATGCATTACCTGAAATTGAAATTTACCTAGGCATCCTTATTTTTATTTGCTAAATTCGGCAAGTCTCCTTTCAGATATGATTAGCCTTTTCTATTTTGATGTGTTCTGTAAATCTTTCAGGTTCTAGTCTGCTTCATGACTGGAAGCATGTCTTTTACTTCCTTTGTATTTCCCACAGCAGCCAGCCTATCTGTGTACCCGGCCCATTTTCCAAGCCTGAGGCAAGACCGCCTCCTCTGTGAAGACTCTCAGGTTATTGCAGCAACCTGCTAAGACTATTACCTCTTCAATAATAGCATATTTCTCATGTGGTTCATTTTGCAGTGAATCTGTTGCTTTTGTTACACTTCCTATACTAGGATGTTGAACTGTTACTTCACTTTTCATGTGGTTATTTCTTATTATCCTGAATCAGTCAGAGTATTTTGTTGTCAGCAACAGAAACCAACTCTAACCAATTTAAATGGAAAAGGAATTTATCAAAAGGATATTGGGTGACTCACAGAAAGGCCCAGAGGTCTGAAGAACCTGGCTCAAAACGATACACTAAATTTCTCCACAGACCAGAGAGGATTTTGCTGCTAACATCCCCGAGCACCGGACACTACCACTGTACCACCTGTACTGCTCTCTGGGAAGCCGAGGGTCCCCCGCCCTGCTTCTCTGAGCCACTACTTCCAGGTTCAATGTGGATGGAATGTTTCTGAGTCATCACATGCCCATGCTCTACCTGCAAGAGAAACTAGAAAAGTATATATCAGGCATTTTCAGTTTTCCTAGTGGAAGGTAGACCTTTCCTAACACCAAGACTCATAAAGTGTGGACTTCGCTACATATAAGCGGAGGATTGAGAGGCTGAGTGGCAAAAGAGAATAATTGATAAGCCTTCTGTAGAGAGGAGACCGTATCGCCACTAAAGTGTCCAGAACAGCATTTTGCACAGGAAGTAGCCAAAAAATATTTATTGAATGGATGATTGATACTGGCCACTAAAAATACGTTACTGATTTTTGAAAACTCATTGCAGATCCAATCTGGGGGATATTTGAAAGAGTTACATTATGCATTCAATTGCCTAGATACTGTCATTACAAAGATAATAAGGCAAACTCCCTAAGCTCTAGGATCTCCAAGTGAGGAAAGCCTACTGGGCAACATTTACAATGTGATCAGGTAAATGCTTAGATGTGGGAAGAGAAGGTACTACAGGAAATCATCTAAGAAAGGCTCTAGCTCAGGGCAGGGGTGGGGTGAGTGAGGCAGGGGCACGGAGGAAATAACACTGGAGCTCAATTTGAGGGGAGGGGGTGGGTTTGTCCATCTATATGGTGATCCTGAAACCGTGCACCTCAGATTAGGACTTGAACCCCCGTGCCGGAACTCGAACCTGGCCAAAACCCAGATTGGGACTTGAACCCACACGGCTGGGACTCAAACCTGGTCAAAACCCAGATTGGGGCTTGAACCCACGCGACTAGGACTCGAACCCGGCCAAAACCCACAGTCTTCCAACTGAGATCACACACCTGGTTTCAGGACTTAATGAAACTCAGGTTCTTGATGTCTCATCACAGAAATAATTCACTGAGAGACAAAGTGATAGGTAAGAAGTGGATTTATTTACAGAGAAACACACTCCACAGACATAGTATGGGCCATCTCAGAAGGTGAGAGCAGCCTTGGGAGAAACACGTTCCACAGACAGAGTGTGGGCCATCTCAGAAGGTGAGAAAGGCACCAGGTTATGGGGTTGTCAGTTGTTACAGGAGTGAGTAATTTCATAGGCTAATGAGTGGGAGTATGCCAGCTATTTTAGGAAGGGGTGGGGATTTCCAGGAATTGGGCCACCGCCCACTTTTTGATCCTTATGGTTGGTCTTGGAACTGTCATGATGCCTGTGGGTGTGTCAGTTAGCTTGCTGAGGTGAGTGTATACTGAGGCTCAAGGTCTAGTGGAAGTCAACTTGTCCACCATCTTGGACCCATTTGGTTCTGATCAGTTTATGTCATGTCCTCAGGCTATGTCATTCTTCCAAAGGTTGTGCCCTGCCTCCTTCCCTCCTGTATCAAACCTAGAGGTGATGATGAACTGGTCACACAAGCCTAACTCAGGAAACAGTATCCACAGAGAAGAAGTGTCCATAGTGAGGGGTGAGTGGCCTAGTGGGAGTTGGAGGGAGGAATGCTTTTGGTAAATACACAAAGACACACACACACAATGTCCTTTAGCGTAACACCCAATTTATGAAAATGAGACTTCAGTAGACTGTGCTAACTCAGCTGTGATATGTGACTTGGGGACAAATCCTGAGAAGGTACCAATGACCCTAGAAGTTATTTAGAGTAAAAAATATTCAGGCACATGAAAAACTGCCTGAAGTGCCCAGACCTTGCTTTACTTCGCAAGACAAGGTCATTGTACAAGGGTGTAAAAAGCAGTACTTCTCAAGCTGCATGTAAACAACACCTGAAATGGTCTATACCCACACAATCAGATAAAAATATGTGAGCCACACATGAAGTTTTTAATTTTCTAGTAGGCACATTCAAAAAAGTAAAAAGAAGGAGATAACACTGTCAAGACATTAGGTTCTTCCCAACTTGATCTATAGATTCAATGCAATCCCAATCAAAATCCCAGCAAGTTGCTTTCTGGATATTGACAAACTTACTCTAAAGTTTATATGGAGAGCCAAAAGACCCAGAACAGCCAACACAATATTAAAGGAAAAAGAACAAAGTTCAAGGGTTGACACTACCTGACTTCAAGACAAACTATAAAGCTACAATAATTAAGATGATGTGGCCTTGGCAACAGAACAGACAAGTATATCAATGGAACAAAATAGAGAGCCCAACAACAGGTCCACATAAATATAGTTAACCGATCTTTGGCAAAGAAGCAAGGGTAATATTATGAAGAAAAGATAGTCTTTTCAACAAATGGTGCTGGAACAACTGAAAATCCACATGCAAAACAACGTATCTAGACACAGACCTTATACCTTTCACAAAAACTAACTCAAAATGGATTATAGACCTAAATGTAAAATGCAAAACTCAGGAATTCCCTGGTGGTCCAATGGTTAGGACTCGGCACTTTCACTGCCAAGGGCCTGAGTTCGATTCCTGGTTCGGGAACTAAGATCTCACAAGCCTTGCAGCACGACCAAAAAAAAAAAAAGCAAAACTATAAAACTCCTAGAAGATAACATGAGAAAATCTAGATGACCATGGGTATAGCAATGACATCTTAGATACAACACCAAATGCACAGTTTATGAAAGAAATAAGCTAGACATCATTAAAATTACAAACCTCTGCTCTCTGAAAGATACAGTCGAGAGAATGAGAAGACAAGCCACAGACTGGGAGAAAATATTTTCAAAAGACACATCTGATAAAGGACTGTTATCCAAAATACACTAAGAACTCAAAACTCAACAGTAAGAAAACAAACAACCCAATTAAAAATGGGCCAAAGATCTGAACAGACACCTTATCAAAGATATAAAGGTAGCAAATAAGCATATGAAAAGATGCTCCACATTATATGTCATCAGGGAAATGCAAATTAAAACAATAACGAGGGCTTCCTTGATGGTACAGAGGTTAAAGAATCTGCCTGCCAATGCAGGGGACACGGGTTCAAGCCCTGCTCCAGGAAGATCCCACATGCCATGGAGCAGTTAAGCCCATGTGCCACAACTACTGAGCCTGCGCTCTAGAGCCTGCGAGCCACAACTACTGAGCCCGTGTGCCACAACTACTGAAACCTGCGAACCTAGATCCCGTGCTCCGCAACAAAAGAAGCCACCGCAATGAGAATCCCACACACCGCAATGAAGAGTACCCCCGCTTGCCGCAACTAGAGAAAGCCCACGCACAGCAACGAAGACCCAACGCAGCCAAAAGAAATAAATTTAAAAAAAAAACAGGGGCTTCCCCGGTGGCACAGAGGTTAAGAATCTGCCTGCCAATGCAGGGGACACGGGTTTGAGCCTTGGTCCAGGAAGATCCCACATGCCACGGAGCGACTATGCCCATGTGCCACAACTGCTGAGCCTGCACTCTGGAGCCCGCGAGCCACGGCTACTGAGTCTGTGTGCTGCAACTACTGAAGCCCACACACCTGGAGTCCATACTCCACAACAAGAGAAGCCACCACAATGAGAGGCCCGCACACCACAGCAAAGAGTAGTCCCCGCTCGCCGCAGCTAGAGAGAGCCTGCATGCAGCAGCAAAGACCCAACGCAGCCAAAAATAAAATAAAATAAATTTAAAAAAAAAAAAAAAAAACAATAATGAGATACCATTGCACACCTATGAGAATGGCTGAAATAGAGAAGACTGACAACACTAAATGCTGACAAGGATGTAGAGCAACAGGAACCTTCATTCATTGCTGGTGGGAATGCAAAATGGTACAGCCACTTTGGAAGACAATTTGGTGGTTTCTTACAAAACATACTCTTATCATACAATCCAGCAATCACATTCCTTGGAAACTACCCAAATGAAGTGAAAACTTAGGTCCATACAAAAACCTGAACATGGATGTCTACAGCAGCTAATTCATAACTGCCCAAACTTGGAAGGAACCAAGACGTCCTTTGGTAGGTGAATGGATAAATAATCTCTGGTACATCCAGACAATGGAATATTATTCAGCACTAAAAAGAAATGAGCTATCAAGCCATGAAAAGACATGGAGCAAACTTAAATGCATATCATGAAGTGAAACAAGCCAATCAGAAAAGGCTACATAGTGTATGATCCCAACCACATGAAATTCTGGAGAAAGTGAAACTATGGAGACAGTAAAAACATCAATGGTTGCTGTGGTTAGGAGGGAAGGAGAAATGAACAGGTGAAGCACAGAGGATTTGGGGGCAGTGAAACTATTATGTATGATACTATAATAGTAGATACATGTCGCTATACATTCGTCCAAACGCATGTAAAATACAACACCAAGAGTGAATTGTAGTGTAAACTATGGACTCTGGGTGATAATGATGTGTCAGTGTAGGCTCATCAGTTGTAACAAATGCACAACTCTGGTGGGGAATGTTGACAGTGAGGGAGGCTGTGCATGTGTGGGGGCAGGGAGTATATGGGAACTTAATGTGTTTTCTGCTTGATTTTGCTGTGGACCTAAAACTGCTCTAAAAAAAGTATATTTAAAAGTAAAAAGAAACAAGTTATCTTAATTTTATAATATATTTTATTTAACCCAATATATGCAAAATATTATTGCAACATACATACAAAAATTATTAATGAGATATTTTATATTCTTTTTATCATAATACGCCTTTGAAATCTAGTGTGTAGTTTACATTTACAGACATCTCAATTCAGACTAGCCACATTTCAAGTGCTAATTAGCCATATGCAGCTAGTGGCTACCTATCACACTGAATAGTGCAGGTCTATAGCCTATTCAAGGAGGTGAGTTCAGTGACTATGCATTTAGGTATCTTTGTAACGTCAGATTACTATGAAAGTTTTTAAATCAGTTTTTAACTTATGTTATCATGGACCAGCAGTGAATAGTTCAACAACCACATAGAATGAACCATACTTTGAGAAGCTGTGGATTAGAAACCTCCATTCTGCTCCAGATAGCAGGCATCAGTAACAAAACAGAAGACATGATAGTCATGAATTTTTTTAATAAATTTATTTATTTTTATTTATTTATTATTTTTGGCTGTGTTGGGTCTTCGTTGCTGTGCACGGGCTTTCTCTAGTTGCAGCAGCAGGCACTGCTCTGTTGCAGTGTGCGGGCTTCTCATTGCAGTGGCTTCTCTTGTTGTGGAGCATGGGCTCTAGGGGCAGGGGCTTCAGTAGTTGTGGCTCCCAGGCTCTAGAGCACAGGCTCAGTAGTTGTGGCACACGGGCTTAGTTGCTCCTTGGCACGTGGGATCTTCCCAGACCAGGGCTCGAACCCGTGTCCCTTGCATTGGCAGGCGGATTCTTAATCACTGTACCACCAGGGAAGCCCAGTCATGGATTCTTAAGAATCCTTTGTTCAGAGTGGAACCAAACTAAGGCTTTAGAGAGGTACTTATGTTAGGGAAGATTAGGAAATCAAGTACAGACATCTTTCCTACGCTTCTCTGCCACCTGGCTCCATGCAAACAGAAATTGAAAACACCGAAAAAGCTCAGAACAGGTAGTTTCAGCTATGGATACCTACCATCAAATTTTCCAAGGGGCTTAGAAATGGATAAACAGAGCTTAAAGTGAGATTTGAATAGGTAAAACAAAAATCAATTATTTTCAAATATAGGTTTGAATGGAGACAAATACAAGAATTCTCTTAAGTAACAATGGCAGTTCTAGGGAAATAGCCTTGTTTATAGATGTATTAAAACCATCACAAACCTGTAAGGAGTCATTTTTCTGAGAAACAGTTCCCTTGCAAATAAATAAACAAAACTTATTTGCTCTGAAAGAGGAGGCAAAATTCACATAAAACAGCTTCAAACAGCAACTTTTCAACCTAAATGAAACAGAAAAGCTTCATCTCTGAAAACCAGTCATAACAAAGCAAATCAGTACTCAGAAAAAGAAGTTCAAAATACAAAGGAAGCTTGAACAGAAAATAGAAACTAAAAGGTGAAGATTTAAAAGCCCTACAAGTAACCATTAAAAGAAATCTCGGCCTTCCCTGGTGCAGTGGTTAAAAATCCACCTGCCAATGCAGGGAACAAGGGTTCGAGCCCTGGTCCGGGAAGATCCCACATGCTGTGGAGCAACTGAGCCCACGTGCCACAACTACTGAACCCAGGTGCCACAACTACTGAAGCCCATGCACCTAGAGCCCATGCTCCGCAACAAGAGAAGCCACTGCAGTGAGAAGCCTGCGCACCTCAACAAAGAGTAGCCCCTGCTCGCCACAACTAAAGAAAGCCCACGTGCATCAATGAAGATCTAACACAGCCAAAAACAAATAAATTAAATAAATAAATTTTAAAAAAAGAAATCTCCAACTGAGAATAACCAAATTTAATAGGTCCTCAGTCTACAGACTTCACAAAGTCAAGAACAAGTCAAATCACCTTCTATATATAGAGTTATGTATAGTTAACTCTTAAATAGCTAATGATTTACAGCAGTGAGTAATCTGCCTAATCAATTACCTGGTACTTGGATAATTACCCAAGAGTCAAAATCGAATTTAGAGGTTAGATTATTAGAGACTAAATTGTTGTCCCCCCCAAAGTTCATATGTTGAAGCCCTAACCCCACAATGTGACTTTATCTAGAGAGTGTCTATAGGGAGGTAATCAAGGTTAAATGAAGTCATAAGGGTGGGGCCCTAATCCAGTAGGACTGGTGTACTCATAAAAAAAGGAAGAGATACCAGAGTTCTCTTTCTCCCTGAGCATGCACAGAGAGGAAAGACCATCTATAAGGCAGGAAGAGGGTCCTCACCAGAAACAGATCCTGTCAGCACCTTGATCTTGGACTTCTAGCCTCCAGAATTGTGGGAAAATTAATTTCCATTGTTTAAACCACTCAGTGTACGGTTTCTCATTGTGGCATCCCAAGCTGACTAACACAGTATATTTTGGAAATGCACAGTATACAAAGAGATTCCCAGATCACCTTTAGGGTCAATGAATATAACAGCAGCAAATTGACTCCGCTGCTATGATGCTGAGTGATCAAAATGTGTGTGCCATTATATCTGTGCATGTGATTCTAATGGTGATGAACAGTCACAGGGGTTTTAGGCCTAATCAATCAATAAGAACTTGGCCCTGCAAGAAATAGGAGAGACTAACACAACATTGTAAATCAAATATACTCCAATACAAATTTCTTTAAAAAAAGGAGAGACCATTCCTAACAACTAAATGCTCACCATCTAGTTAGGGTGAGAAAACTAATGTGTGTAAAATACTTAATTATTCTCAATTGTGTTACTCATGCAATAGGCATTCTCCTTTTAGAGATACAGGATCAGTGCTTCCTTCACAAGAAGCTGGCAACAAAGGAATATCATTTGGTGCCACTGGTCCTGCCAGGATAGCCAATGTAGCTCATTAAAGCCAAGGTGATGGGGACTTCCCTGGTGGCACAGTGGTTAAGAATCTGCCTGGGTTAAGAATCGGACATGGGTTCGATCCCTGGTCCGGGAAGATCCCACATGCCGCAGAGCAACTAAGCCTGTGCGCCACAACTACTGAGCCCACGTGCCACAACTACTGAAGCCCACACGCCTAGAGCCCGTGCTCCGCAACAAGAGAAGCCACCAAAATGAGAAGCCCCCGCTCACCGCAATTAGAGAAAGCCCGCATGCAGCAACAAAGACCCAACGCGGCCAAAAATAATAAATAAATATATTTATTTTTAAAAAAGCCCAAGGTGATGGTAGTGAGAATACTAATGAGATAAGAATTAATTGTGTGGTGTACTCTAATGCATTGAATCACAGAACGTCAGAACAGAACTTTAAAAGTTTGGAACTAAACTTAAAGATCAAATGGTCCAAGCTCCCAACTTTACAACTCAGGCTTCTATGTTCTTGAAGGGCTATTCAAGAATATTAAGTGTACATAGGCTCCACATTGTCAAAAGGAAGAAAACTTCTTGAGACAAATGCTAGAGGATGAGGAAGGATGAAGAAAAAGGAAAGTAATACATATTGAGCATCTACAAAATGCCAAGAGACACAGTGCTAAATATCTAACGCTAGTCATCTTATTTAAATTCTCTTATATGTACCCCTTAAGGGGAAAGGTGTTATTTATACCATTTTACAGATGGAAAAACAAAGGCTCAGAGTGTGTGACTTGCATAAGATGATACTATACAGATAAAATGGCCTGAACCAGTGTTCTGCCCTAACCTCTGGCCAATTCTGAAGACTTCACTCTGCTTTTACAAGTCAAACACATGCCCAGCATAATTCTTAAGCGTACCTTTGAGTCAAAAAGATTTTCAATGTAAGCATATCTTAAAAATAGTAAAGTCCCTGCATATTGCCCTTTTGAGCCAAGCTATTTAATCTCCAGTTTGCCGAGAGTATTGGTTGCTCAAGATTCCCAGCTGAGTCCTTACCAGGATTTGCCCTTGGTAGACAGGAATTGCCCAAAGTTATCCCCATTCTTCAAGGGCAGCCACATCCAAGGCTGTGGCTGTGGGATACAAATGTCCAGCCCCTTTACCTCATTTGGGAGCAGCTCTGAAGAACCAGGTCAGTTTCAGAGCTCCCCGCAAGGTCAGCTGAGGCCTCTGTTATGACTACATCACAGCTCAATTCCTCCCTCTGCCCAATCCTGCTTCCCTCACTCCCTTGCAAATGCTGATCTTGAGGGCACCTCCCCACCCTAAGAAAAAACTGGGAACCTGACCTAAGAAAAATATGATTTTTAATTTTACCAAAAATTTTATATAATGCTCCTGAAACAATGTGGAGAAAATTTTACCTTAACAGCCGCTACATAAGAATCGCTCCCTACTAATGGTAAAATAAGTTGGTAAGTCCTGCACCCTGGGGGTGCAGGTGGGGTAAGAGCCTCAAGGGGCATGTCTGGTTAACAAATTAGGGTCACTAATTGGTTGAGATAATAAAGGGACGTTCAAAGACTGGGGAGAACTTAGTGAGATGAAGTGCAACATGTAGGAAGAACTAAAAGGAGACCCTGGACATTGGGACATCAGAGAGAGGAAAGAGAGGAGCTTGGTGGCAAGCAAAACATCTCAAGAAGATTTCAAGTCATTTGCAATGAGATGTGCAATATCATCTCGCTCTTCTGTCTTCCCTGCAAAATCTTCAGTGAATTGAACCCTGTTTACTTAGTGTGAGTAGATTCCCCTGGGGGAGCTCACAGAGGTTACTGTGGAGATATCTGGTACTTGGACTTCACTTTCAATGAAAAAAAGTCAAGTTATAGCTCAGGAAATGGTAACATAAACTCTAAGGAGACAGTAAACTCTAAGGAGACAGACGTACTGTGCCTCTCTGGTTGTAAGGCTCTAAAGATGAAGCCCACAATCTATTGAAAGAGAAGCTACATCAATATACAAAAAAAGGGCAAATTAAAAACAACAGCATGCCATTTTCACTATCAGTCTAGCAAAGCGAATTTTAATGAAATTACCAATACAGGAAAAGAAAGTGCAGAGAAATTGACTCTCCTACACTATTTGAAAGATGGTATGTTGTTACAACCTTTCTAAAGGGCAACATGGTGATATAGAGGAAGGAGCTTGTACATGTTCATGTTCTTTGACCCAATATTGAGCTGTAAGGAAATGTATCCCAAGGAAATGATGATAAACACAAAAATTTATGTACATGAAAACACTTTGGAACATTACTTGTAGTAGCTAAAAACTATTCGAGTGGGGAAATGTTTAAATAAATTATGCCACATTACTGAAAATTCTTTCCTCAAAGAACATTTAATGAGATGGGGAAATACTCGTGATAATGTTAAGTGAAGATATATGTACATTAGCTTTTTACACTAAATAAATGAGAATCCCAAATCTGTTAAAAAGAAAAAATTATAAATCTTTAAACTATTTGATCCAGGTTATAATATATGTACATGTGTTAATGAGTATAGAGATACACCTGTGTGTATACATATTTGTGAAGTAGGCAAAAATGGGTCGTGCGTATTTTTACAAGCAGAAAAAAAATGGCATGAAAAAGAGAAATCAAACTAAAAGGCAAAATGCAGAACAAAATCTTTGATTTTATATCCTTAAACATAAGAGTAACTTGTTTCTTCTCATTTATATTAAACAAACAACCCGTTTAACCACTCAAACTAAGTACCTGCCGGGTTGTGTAAACTACAGAACTAATAAAATCATTCCTCCGTATTTTCCCAGGAAATGAAAGAAACAGTTCCTATGAAGTCCAACTGTTGGGTCATCTGATTTAACATTTCACTTAAGGAAATATGGTTATGACATCCAAAGAATAAAGAGCCTTGAATGCTGTTTCCCTGTGGACAAATCTGCCTATTCTTCCCCCAAGGCTTAACTCAGGGGTTTTCATTTCGTTCCTGGTGTGGCAAGCACTAATGGAGAAGTTAGGCAGAGAGACATGTTCACATTGGCACTTCTGCTTTCCACTTAACTTTTCTATGAAATGTGTGAGAGTTCAGGATTTCCATAGACAAAAGGCTCATCTAGCTGATGAGCACATTTCCCTAAAAAAAAAAAAAGCAGTCCTCCAGGAAAAACAGGAAACAATCACAAAAATACATTATTAGCTTTAAAACAACACTTTGTCATTCCTACCAAAAGTGGATGAGACACCGTTTCTCCCCTCCAGGACCTCTCAGTCTACTAGGAAAATTAAATGTGTAAACAAGCAATTACAACACAATGAGATAAATATTATAAAGAAGTAGAGACAAAAGATGCTGGGACCGTAAGTAGTTTGCCTCTGTGTTCTCAGTGCCCAGTTCCTGACCTATACAAGATACCTAACATATTTTCTTAGTAAATGAAAGAATGGATGGCTGAATTAAAGGATGAAGTAATTAATAGAATATGGAATGCTTGCACATGAACTTGACCTTGAAGGATATGTAGGCTGTGATGAATATAGCCACAAGATTTTGCAGCTCCTTCCATTAAAAGGTGGAGTCTATTTCCTCACCCCTTTAATCCGGATTGGCTTGTATCTTACTTTGACCAATGGAATGTAGTGGAAGTGATACTCTGTGAGTTCTAAAGCCTAGACCTCAAGGGGCTCTGCAGCTAGCTTCTGCCTTTGATTTCTTTGAATGCTCCTGCCACTATGTAAGGAAGCCTAGGCTAGACCACCGAATGATGAGAGACCCGGCATTGAGAAGCAGTGCCCAAGCCCCAGATATGTGAGCAAAGCCATCTTAGACCTTCCAGCCCCAGCTGAGCTGCCAGCTAACGGCTTGAGTGAGTCCAGATAAGACCACCCAGTTAACCTACGGGGGTGTGAGAAATAATAAACTGTTGTTGTTTTCAGCCAATAATCTTTGGAGTGGTTTGTTACACGACAATAGAAAACTAAGACTTAAGCATTAACTGGGGCAAAAAAGAAAGAAAAGGAGAGAGGAGGGAGAGAAGGAAGAAGAGGAGGAGGGAGGGAGGAAAGAGAAAAAGGAAAAAAGAGAAAATAAAAAATGGGGAACAGGCTATTCCAAACAGAGGAAAGAACAAGTGCAATGCTACAGAGTGTTCAAGAACACAGTGTGTTTAGGGAATGATGAGAACTCTGGGTGGCAAGAATATGAGATTCCAGTAAGAAAGCGGCAGATAGATGAGGCTCGAGAGTTTGCTTGAAACCAGATGCAGGACTTTGTTTGCCAAGTTAGGGACTATGGGGAACAGAAAGGTTATATACAGCACTTTCAAACTAATATGACTTGGTTTGTTTTCTAGAAAAAAGTGACGGCGGTAAGGAGACTGAATTGGAGGGTGTGAAGCTGGTAACAGGAAGAGTGGTTGTGAGACTGTGACACAGATTCCAGTGCAAGAGAATGAAGACCTGAATGAAGGCAGAGTCAGTACAGATGAAAAGGAATGGATCCTGCTGAGGTTTCCAGGGTTGACACCCATGAATTTGACGGCTTCAGATGAGAGCAGGTGAGGTGGCATGAAAGAACCCCCATTTTATTATGCACACGAATACTGCGAGTCAGGTATTCAGACAGGGCACGGTGGGGACATCTCTGCTCCACAATGTCTGGGATGATGACTTTAACAGCTGAAGGTGACTCAAATGGCTGTGGTTGGGGGATCCTCT
The DNA here is from genome assembly GCF_963924675.1 of Phocoena phocoena. Taxonomy (NCBI): domain Eukaryota; kingdom Metazoa; phylum Chordata; class Mammalia; order Artiodactyla; family Phocoenidae; genus Phocoena; species Phocoena phocoena. Next base: position 37,068,144 of record NC_089240.1, on the reverse strand, counting down.
TCCAAATGATTTCCTCACTCATGTGGCTATTGCCTGGTCGGGACAGCTGAAGGACAGGCTGAGCTGAGACCGCTGACTGGATCACCTATATGTGGTCTTTCCATATTGTATTTCTCACATCATGAAGACTGGGTTCTGAGAGGGAGTGCCCTGAGAGGAGTGACTTGGGGCTATAACTCCAAGATACCAAGGCAGAAGCTACACGGCCCTTTCTGACCTAGCTCAGAAGTCATATGGCGTCACATCTGCCACATTTGATTAATTATAACTTTAATAAATATTATAGACAGATAGATAAATGATAAATTTGGCCAATAAAATGTGGTGGAAATGATACTCTGTGAGTTCCAGAGCCTTGACGTCAAGGGTCTTGCAGCTTCCACCTTTGCCCTGTTGGAATGCTCCTGCCACCATGTAAGAAAGCCTAGGCTAGTCCCCTGAATGATGAGAGGAACAACCAAATAATAAGAAGAAAATTAATTAGTAAGAATCTTTATATTTATTATTAAACAAGTCACTAAGGCCAACCCACATTCCAGAAAAGGGTAATTTGGCTCCACTTCCTAATGGGGGAGTGGCAGGTCCCACTGTACAATAGCCTATGAAATGGGAGCTTTTGTTGTAGCGGTCTTAGGTAAAAACCAACTGCCACACTCAACAACATTGAGAGGAAAGAGGGGAGGAATCTAGGGCCAGGCAGAAGAGGACTTGATAAAAATGGACTTTCAGTAGACAAGGCCCAACTAGCAGAACTACAGCTGTCATTGAAGGTGGGGGCAGACAGTTCTTAACAGCTCATGGGTGCAGATCCTGTACACAGGGCCTGGCGGGTGATTTCCAAAGTCAGTGGGAGGTGGCATCAGGTCAAAGCAATTCACCCATTCTCCACTGAGCCACCCAGTCAAGTGAGAGGAGTTTTAAGGTAGAGGAATCAAAGCTTATTAATTCAGCAGAACCATAGCAAGCAGTGAAAGGTGGCAGAGGTAAGCTAAGGTTTCATGGTGACAAAGGCATCTAGAGTGAATACCTGGCTCAACCAAGAGATGGTTTTTGGCAGCAATATTTTATTCTACACCACACTACACACAGGGGCTGAGGCTGCTAACAAGCCTCCTATCATAATAATAGTAATGATAACTACTAACATTTATTCACATTAACTGAGCACTTATGATGCATTAAGACACTAGGCTAAGCACTTCACATACATAAAATACCTGAGAGCTGGGTACTATCATTATAAGCATTTCTCAGAAAAATATACTATGGCTTAGAAAGGTCATAAGGCTAGCAAGTTGTGATGCCATAACTCATACATGGATCAGACCCTGTCGTACTTTCTAGAAGCCAAGCTCTCCCATCCAGCCTAGGCCAAGTCACACTGCTAGTAGTAACAGGTGAAGCTGGGATGGGAGCCCAGGCTGACTGATCAGATGCAAGCTTTTTTCCACTAAGAATTTCTGCCTTCTGTGACCAGCCTAGCCGGCGGGGTGGGCCAAACCTCCAAGGAACCCATTCTACAAATGCAGTGTCTGAGAGCTGCAAAAGGCAAGGTCAGGGGATGGGGGAAGGAGCTGACAGGGAGGAGTGGGGATGACTCAGAAGTTTCTAGATTGGGAAACTGGGTGGATGTGGTGCTGTTACCCAACATGGGGAATGCTGGGGAGGAAGGGGTTTTGGAGAGAACACAGTGAGTTCAGCATTGGACATACCAAGCATGGGGAAATGTTATTCATTCACTTTTTGAACACAAAGTAAAAAGAATAGAATTCCTCTCTTGGATTCCCTACTTGAAGAAAAAGGAAAAAGCTATTAAAGACAATTTGAGTCAAGCACTTGAAGGCCCCAGATATAGAACATGGAATTTCATACATGGAAGGGACCTTAAAATTCATGCACATCAATCTCCTCATTTTACAGATAAATTGAGGCTCAGGGGCTTCCCTGGTGGCGCAGTGGTTGGGAGTCCGCCTGCCGATGCAGGGGACGCGGGTTCGTGCCCCGGTCCGGGAGGATCCCACATGCCGCGGAGCGGCTGGACCCGTGAGCCATGGCTGCTGAGCCTGCGCGTCCGGAGCCTGTGCTCCGCAACGGGAGAGGCCGCAGCGGTGAGAGGCCCGCGTACCGCAAAAAAAAAAAAAAAAAAAAAAAAAAAATTGAGGCTCAGAAAGGTTAAAAGTGTTGCCCAAAGTCACACATCCAGTGTAATGAAGTAAGGCTCATTCTCTAAATCATAAATTGCCCAATTTTTTTCCATTCCTTCTCTTACTCGGAAATACATGAATGTTTTAAAGCCCCAAACAAGAACTGCAGCTATTTGGGGAAGAACCAAAAAAAGCCCCATCATGGTTTGTGCTATGCACGCAGCTCTAAAGGAGCTGTTATCCAATCACTGCAGTTGCCATAGCTCAGCTCACATCCTACATAAACGCCCTGACAGCAGCAAAAACGCAGCCCAAAGAGCTGGCTTATTCTGAACATCGTTCAGAACCAGACAGAGAGGGGAAGAGACAGAAGCCATCATTTATCATTTGGGACAAAAGCCATAGTCAGTGGGAAAATTTGATTTTCCATCATTTAAAGGGTATTAAAGTGAAAAAGAGACCTGGAAAGATGTTTCTGAGGAGGTTTTTTTTTTTTAATAAAAGCAGCACATGGTGGGCTTAGCTACTACAGGTGTTTAGATCAGATGTGATGTTAAATCCACATGCCAAGGGAGAGCATGAAAGACCTGTGGCTCACTGATTCCTCTCATTCAACCCCAGCTCAATATTATTTTATTAGCTTGTAATTAATGTTTTGATTCATGGAGCAGTGACAACATTCAGTGTTAAAATTCAATACATAAGCATGAACACAGGGGAAGTGATTATATGAACAACCAAGAAATACCCTAATGTAAGGATAATCTGGGTGGCATCAAGCCTCTTAGACCACCATAATATTTTTTTAAACACTTGGGAAATAAAATAGAGAGATGGGAGAATGGGCAAGTGTAGGAGCTGGGGAGTCAATACAGGGGAGCCAAACAGAAATAAATATTGAGGGGGTTCTTTTCTCAATAGAGCACATATTTGTCCCCAAATTAATTTCAAAATGAGTTGTTTGGAATTAAAGTAGCTGAGAAGCTCAAGGCCTCATGAATAGCAGCCAAAGCTTTCACATACAGGCCTCACTGGAATTTGGCTTAGGGCCTGCAATACAGAGAGGGGAGAATGGATGGGCCCTCCCCTCCCCTGTTAATACAGCCAAGCAAGATTGATCCACGCCACTCTCTCTCTACCCCATCATCCCCTGCCACTTGGGCCTTTATTCATGTAGTAGAAAAAGAGAAAAGGGGAAAGAAAGAAGCAGCAAGAAGGGAGGGCTTAAGAGAAAGCAAATATTAAGCTACCAAAATACCTGAAATACCTATTCTCAACAATTCCACCCTAAAAATGGCTGTTCTGTAGTTGGAGACCAAGCTGTCACACGCACATTCTCTCCCATGCCACATTGCTTTCAGGTTCTCAGATATCAATAAATATGGATGATGTCCCTGTGGCAAAAAATGGTTAGCCATCCACTAAAATTCTTGCTCTCCCTCATAGTATAGACTTGTTATGAAGACACACAGAACTGCACTTCCCCTGCATCCCCTATTATCAAGGTGTGGCCATATGACTAGTTGTTCCTAATGGAATGCAAACAGAAGTAAAGTATGTTATTCTGGGCTGATTTTTAAGAAACAGGAATACCTTTTCCATGTTTTCTTTCCCCTTCAATGGTGAGATGCAAATAATAAAGATAATGTCCTTGGGAATAGTGGAGCTACAAGATCATGGAAGGAACCTGAGTCCCTGGGTCAGCACATGGAGCAAAACCAACCGTGGATGAGAAATACCCAATTGGAACATTACTCAAGCAAGAAATAAACTTCTATTATATTGGGGCCATTATATAATTTGTGGTCATCTCACAGAAACAGAATGGACTTCCACCCAAAAGTCAGTTTGGATGTCGACACAGATGATGGCACAATACACAGTGAACATCTGGAAAGATTATTCATACAATGAGGTTTTCTGCGGGGAGCAGGACAGGGCCCCAAGGAGGTCCAAAAATGGCTCGAGAGAGCAGGAAGGGTCAACTAGCTTGGAGTTTAACCGTGATTAGGGGGCAGGGCTGGGGTGCGGGTTCCCACACATGGACCAGGGCTTTTGTAGTTTGATCTTCCCACCAGCACGAAGGGAATAAATGCCTGGGCTTTCTTACTGGCTTGTCCCAATGTGCAGTAGAAAGGGAAGGGAAGTGGTGGGCTTGAAAGCTGTCGGGAGTCACACGTCAAAAATTGAGGCAGACGCTTTATTACATTTACCCTTGATGTTTGATGACTGAAATGTGCCATGTTTCATTTAATTGGATGAACTTGTGTAAGTAGGCCATTATAGCCTTCTATGAGGCCTGTAGCCTAAAGCCAGTAAGAGAAGTAGATGTTCTTTTGAATGACTTGACCAAGAGCCCAGTGTTGCATATTTTGAGAAATAAAATGAGTGCCTCAGTTACTCAATAAGGTCTGGAACACTGAAGGGGATAAAGATGTCTTGGTGATAGAGTCTGTCATACAGAGTGAAGTAAGTCAAAAAGAGAGACAAATACCATATGCTAACACATATATATGGAATTTAAGAAAAAAAATTGTCATGAAGAGCTTAGGGGTAAGACAGGAATAAAGACCCAGACCTACTAGAGCATGGACTTGAGGATATGGGGAGGGGGAAGGGTAAGCTGTGCCAAAGTGAGAGAGAGGCATGGACATATATACACTACCAAACATAAGGTAGATAGCTAGTGGGAAGCAGCCGCATAGCACAGGGAGATCAGCTCGGTGCTTTGTGACCGCCTGGAGGGGTGGGATAGGGAGGGTGGGAGGGAGGGAGACACAAAAGGGAAGAGATATGGGAACATATGTATATGTATAACTGATTCACTTTGTTATAAAGCAGAAACTAACACACCACTGTAATGCAATTATACTCCAATAAAGATGTTTTAAAAACAAAAGATGTCTTGGTGAGGCCTTGTGTTGTGGCTTTAGTATGTGTGGAGACGCGTGACATTCATTTATAATGTGTGAGGCAAGAGCTTTCCGGAGTCTTTCACCCCAAAGAAGGCAACCTTGAACAAAGAATTGCTACCATTGGCCGAGCCAGACAGCTAGACAATTAGCAGTGACCCATGAATGTGTAAAATGTGCGAACGGGGCCAATTTCTGGCCAGGGCATCCATTGCTAACATGACTGCCTAAAATTCAGCCAGTTGTGCTGAGGTCCTACCCTTGATCAGGTAAGATCTAGCTACGGGATGAAAACAGCAACCCTCCAGCAAGCTCCATTGTATATGATAGTGGCACTGCCATACATAAAGTATATGAACTCCCACTGTTGTTCAATCAGTTGATTCCAAGGGGCTTCCCAGGTAGCCCATAGGGTCTTAGAGAGAGACGACCTCCTCCAGTTCCATGGCAACTGGCAAAGAACTGAGGAAAGGAGAGGCTCCCCACTCCTGCAGGTGGAATGCACCAGAAGACCCCAGATTTGGCTCCATCTGGTAGCAACGTAGCCTTGGGGGCCATGCCAAGCTTGCAGAGTGCTGCTTTCATGAGCCAAGGCATAATGGTCAGCTGAGTACAGAGGGTCACATGCTTGGGGTCTGAGAGCCTCCATCTTCAGAAGGGCCCAGCGTCCGAGCAGTACTTTTTTTTTTTTTTTTGCGGTACGGGGGCCTCTCACTGTTGTGGCCTCTCCCGTTGCGGAGCACAGGCTCCGGACGTGCAGGCTCAGTGGCCATGGCTCACGGGCCCAGCCACTCCGCGGCATGTGGGATCTTCCCGGACCGGGGCACGAACCCGTGTCCCCTGCATCGGCAGGAGGCAGACTCTTATCCACTGCGCCACCAGGGAAGCCCCGAGCAGTACTTTTTCCTCTGATGGTGTATAGCATGTGGGCAAGGAGGGCAGTTTCTTGCACCAGAAGGCATTGGCAATTTATGACCATTGTGGATAGTTCAGAGACTCCAGGAGGCATGAGGCGAGGTCGCTACATTCTCTACAGTGATGGAGTCTCTGGGGGCATTAACAGGAGTGCCTGTTTTATTACAGTTTGGACAGATTCCAGAGCCTTTTGTTGTAGGTAACCCCATTTAAAGTGGACCAAGTTATAGGTAACAGCATAAACGGGCTTAAGTAAAATTTGTAAATGAGGAATACATTGCCTCCAGAACCAAAAGCCAAAAAGATGCTGGGTCGATTTTAATGTCGTGGGTGCTGAGAGTTAACAACTGTTTCTTGACAATTTCAAAACCTTAAGTGTCAGGGTGCTGTACTATGTGTAGGGCAATGGTCCATACCTTTTTTGTGTTTGTATGTCCTGAATAAGTGTCCCAAATGAGTCTCAGAGGAGGAAGATGGCATCAGTTTGATGTCATACCTGTACTCCTAGAGAAAGTTAGATGTGCTTAAGATCTTGCCTGTAAGACTGTGCGAGACTATAGGGCTGTTGAGATACCCCATGGGCAGCCTGGTAAAAGTAAATTGAGTCCCTTCAGAGGTGAAGGCAAACTATGGCTAAGAGGCCTTCAGTTAGACCCTGAACAAAACATATTAGCCAAATCTAGGATCACAAAGTACTTACCAGTTGCTGATTGGATGGAATAAGTAATTTAAATATTTGGTATGAGGGCCTCAATGGATAGGACTGTTAGGGGAAACACCGACTGAAACCGCCAGCCCTGGCCGGGCAAGACAATAGCCACTTGCATGAGTTATCTTAGAACAGGAGGTCCTGGCAAGGAACGTGGAACTAACAAGCTACCACCAACCGGAAGAATTCGGGAAAGGTCAAAAGGAGAGAGGAGACGCCAGTCCATATGTCCTACCAAACTTCCAGAATCCTTCTCGCTGGAATCCATCTTGGCTGCTTGATGGGCGCACCACCAAGAAGGACCCTGAGTCAGAATGATTGGCCTGAGACAACCCGGAAAATAACCCCATCACCATAAAACCCGAGACTGTGAGCCACGTGGCAGAGCAGTTCTCCTGGGTTCCCTTACCCTGCTGCTCTCCGCCCAGGCGCCCCTTCCCAATAAAGTCTCTTGCTTTGTCAGCACTTGTGTCTGCTCAGACAATTCTCTTCCGAGTGTTAGACAAGAGCCCAATCTCGGGCCCTGGAAGGGGTCCCCCTTTCTGCAACAGGACCATGAAATTATGGTGGCAATAATCCACTGAGAAGTGCCATCCATTCCTTCCAAGTTTAAGAATAGGCCAAAACAGTCTGCTAAATGGAGACGTAGTGGGGATAATCAACTCTTCTCTAAAATACAGTGGGTTTCAATCCTTGAAGGCCCTTCTATAACTAATGTGAATGAAAAATGTTGTCTGCCATATCGGCAAACAAAGGATGCCAAGGCCATCAAGCTACCAGCCACTACCAATGCCCCGAGGGTGAACCCTGAGGGGACTCAGGATGGAAAAGAACAGAAAACTGGCCCTAGATAGCTGGCCTGCATATCAAAGGAATGATTTCCCCGAGCCTAGACTCTTGCATCTTCGAATACATAGAAAAGTGCTAAATTCATTATCTTGAGATATCTGGTTTTCTTTAATTAACAGTAATCTTTTGATGGTCCGACTACCTGGTTTTTGTTGCAAAAACTCCTACAAATCCTGGCTCCTCCCTGTTCTCTTCAGAGCCATCCCTCAGAGCTGTCTGAGAGGCTGCCTCCCCGGCCTGAGTCCTCAGAAAGTCCACCAAATAAAACAGAGCTCTCAACTTTTAGGTTGTGCATTTTTCTTTTCAGTTGACACTAACAATAGGCCCCCATACCAAACTCACCTTAATTTTGCATGTTTTTCCACAGCTGCAAAAGTGGAAACTCTGAAAAGGCTTATTTAGTTTCCACAGCTGGTTGTTTATATGATTACTTCACCCTATGAAGCATCCCCAAATCCAAACTCTGAGAAAGGGTGGCCTCTGAATCTACCAACCAGTTGTGTGGCAGCTTATTTGCTGTTTCATGTTGTTCTTGTCTGTGGTGGTCACATCCTCTTGCACTGGGAACTTGTCATCCAAGTCACTTGTTGCTTCCAAAGGAGCTTGCAAGTAGTCTTGGAAACTCAGGGTGAGAAGGTTTTATACAAAGGTAAAGAGAAAGGGGTGAATATTCCTTCATTGTATGACTAATGCAACTTTCCTAAGGAGGATACAGAAAGCTATGACTCACTTTCTGCATTTGTTTCCTATTATAGTGTTTATCTGTTGACATATGGCTAAGAGGTGTTGCCACTGATGAAGCCTCAGCCTGCTGACTGAAGCCAGCCTAAACTTTTCAGCAGGGTGAAGCTTCCAGCTCTT